>NC_092811.1:37055811-37375446 GCF_040954645.1 Diabrotica undecimpunctata | reverse complement strand
GGTACAGTAATTAAGAAAATTGCATCTCCGATTTTGACACCACTTGCTCACATTATAAATGCTTCTTTCAATACTGGTGTTTTTCCCAGTATGCTGAAAACTTCTATCATTTCACCGGTATTAAAACAAGGTGCTCCTGAATGAATGTCAAATTTTCGACTATTGTCTGTTCCATCTGTGGTCTCTAAGATTATTGAATATACAATGCTAAAACAAGTTTTATAATTTTTAGATATCAACCAAATTATCACAAAGCATCAACATCAACAGCTAAGAAGCAATTAGAGTAATTCTTGTACAGAATATGTTTAAAAGCTTGATACATCCAGGCCCTTAATTAGTCTTTATTTGTTTTTCGGTAAACATATTCGAGTTACGATTATTTGTACCATCTTGGATGTACTGTTACTGTTTTGTTATTGTTACAAACAAGAACTGTAACAATAACAAGTTTTGTTATTGTTACAGATACGTTACGTTTTGTTGTAGAATATAGATCACTGTCGGTTTACTTAATCTTAACCTTTCAAAAAAGTCTTTATCATTACAAAAATTAAAATGTTAGATTCTGCTTTAAGTATTATATTCTCGGACTAAGTTTATAAACATTAAACATCATACTGATCATACTCTCCGATTTCATTAAATCTTTTAATATCCATGTCTATAACCTACACTAAACAACAATATTTAGGTAATATTTTTGATTTCGCGATAACCTACAACATAATAACGAACTACAATAGACACAATTTATTTTCCAGATACTTATACTCCAGATATATTTTCCAGATAACTTTTTATTTCGTACTTTATTTGGCAAATAACTATTTTATATTTTATATGTCAGATAATTTTAATTTATTTTATCTGTTCAGATTTCTTTCCTAGGTGACGCTAGAATTTTAAATCTAAACTAATATAAAACTTTAAATTATTTTGTATTAAATATAATTGACTCATATGTTGAAATGTAGGTAATTCAGATTTCTTTGTTCAGGTGGCGTTAGGATTTTAAATCTAAACTAACATACAGCTTTAAATTATTTTGTATTAAATTCTACCTTAAAAATATTATACCAAAATATAATTGAAATTTCCAGATGGCTTCAAATGCCGGTCAATGCCGAGTCCTTTCCAAATGCCGTTTTTTGAATTTAATTTAAGCTAATAGTTACCGAGATATCATATTTGTTTATAATCCAAAACATTGTTTATAATCTTAAAACATTCCTGAGGTCGACCAAATAATCCGATTTTAATTCTATAAAGTACGTTATATAGGTTAAGTGCTTTTTATAAGTAAAAAAATTGACAAACTTCTATATGGTCTAGTTTTTATTGTGCAATATTTAAAAAAAAAATTAATTAAATTTAATTTTAATAATTTTTTTTAAATTAGATTGCAAAATTATTATGCAAATTTGTTAAATCGATTTAAATGAAATTTTGTGGGCTGTTTATGTTATAGAAATATTTTAGACGAATTATAAAGATCCTAATTTTTTTGTATTTATGACTATTTTGCAAGAAGAGTAATAAATTAAAACATTTTTAACTAGCCGTATCTTATAGAAAATTTATTTGTCTTTATTTTAATGCAGTACAACTTTGCTTCAATGAATTGTTTTAAATTTATAAGCAAGGAAGTAGAACAAAAAACGATGTTTTTAATAATTTTTAAATATTGTAATTTTTTTATTAATATTCCCGACCTATTTAAGAGGCAGGATAAGTCAATTATTGTTGCTAAAGTTATCACAAAACTTTTTCTGCAAAAATTCGAATGCCACCTCTCACATCCAAATTAGCCCAGTCTGGTTATGCAAAAATCATCGATTTCACGGCAAAATTTTTCGCAGATATCTTAAGCTTTTAAGATATAAGTAGGTGGGGGTTACTAAATGACGAATAGATGAAAAAGTATTCGTATTTTTACAATATTATAACAATATTTATATCATTTTTTATATCAAGAATATCTTTTTATATTTTCCCGTTTTTTAAATTAAAAATGATAAATAATTTACGAAGATATTTACAAAAAAGCAGTTTTTTTGCACTAGTTTATAAATTTTATTAATTTTTTTATTAACAAAATAAAATGTTATTAATACATTTGAACATCGAGGAATTACCGTCTTTTAAATTTGTGAGAAATTTCCCCCCGATCGATCAAATAGTTTAAAACTTATTTAATTTGTTTATCTCTGAGGCTAAATATTTAAACTATTGAACTTGCTCTATTTATATTCATATTTATAGGATTCTTTAAGCCTTAAACTATCTCAGAAGTTAAATGCATATTACGTTTTCATCGAAATTATTTACAAAATAAACGTTTGAAAAAGGGGTATGTTTTTTACTGATAAACAATTGTAATAACTTATATATTTTTCAAGCTACAGACTTGTACGTACAACCATTGGATAGCTGGTAAAAAAACTCATGATAAAAAAACCTTCTATGACCAATAGGAACGAAGTTAGAGACTATTTAAAAAAAAATCATATCTCCATTGTTTATAAACATTAAGAAGTAAAATTTGCACAAATTTTGAATGAAAATCGAAACTTTATATTGAAACTTAAAGCTTTAAAATTTATCCAATTTTTCCACACTTACAACCCTTCGAAACGAAGGTACTTTCGAAAGATCGACATAGGAATGTGGAAAGGATAACTGTTTAGCTCCGTTTTTTTCGAGATCGAATTTTTCCGAGGTTTCTCAATATTTCGACGAGCTACCCCAGATTAAAAAAAAGAGGCTTCTAGCTGCAATGAAAGCCGAGATAATGTAAATTTCTCCTACGTGTTTCAATTTGAAGTTCCGATCTCGAAAAAAAAAAGAACAGAGCTGAAACAGTTATTCTCCACTTTCCTATGTCGATTTTTCGAAAGTACCTTCGTTTCGAAGGGCTGTAAGTTTCGAAAAATTGGATGAATTTGATAGCTATCAGTTTCAATATAAAGGTTAGATTTTAATTTAAAATTTGCGAAAATTTTACTTCTTAATGTTTATAAACAATGGAGATATGATTTTTTAAAAAATAGTCCCTAACTTCGTTCCTATTGATCATGGAAGGTTTTTTTTTTAATGTGAGTTTTTTTACCAGCTATACAATGGCTGTATGTATAAGTCTGTAGCTTGAAAAATATAGAAGTTAATTACAATTGTTTATCAGTAAAAAATATACAATTTACAAAACACAAAAATTTTCAAACGTTTATTTTGTACATTTAACTTCTGAGATAATTTTAGTCTAGAAAAATCCTATGAATTTGCTAAATGTGTCTAGCGTCATTTATAGAGCAAGTTCAATAGTTTAAATTTTTAACCTCAGGAATAAACAAATTAAATAACTTTTAAACTATTTGACCGATCGGGAGGAAATTTCGCACAAATTTAAAAGACGGTAATTCCTCGATGTTCAAATGTATTATTAACATTTTATTTTGTTAATAAAAAAATTATTAAAATTTATAAATTAGTGCAAACAACTACTTTTTTGCAAATATCTCCGTAAATTATATATCAATTTATATTTAAAAAACGGGAGAATAAAGATATTTTGGATATAAAAAAATGATATAAATATTGTTTATGTAAAATATAAGGGAAAAAACTTTATAGACAAAAAATCAAATTGTGACCATAAATTATTGTTAAAACAAACGCAAGGTAAAAATACGAGTACTTTTTCATCTATTCGTCATCTAGTAACCCCCACCTATGTCTTAAAAGCTTCAGATATTTGCGAAAAATTTTTCGACCTTTTTTTTAACCAGACTGGGCTAAATATTGGTAGTTGTTCACAGAGCAACCCTGGCCTAAAATAATTTCTTGATTAAAATTTTTCGGTAAATATCTAGTACATATTATCACTGCTATATATTTTTGTATATTAATTTTATTTATTGATTTATTTATCAGGAAATTCTAGACTTTTTTCTCACATTATTTGTACATTTTATTAGTGATTAATGATCATTAAAAACCAGACTTCAGCTAACATTTTAATATTAATTTTAAAACTGAAAAATAAATCTCACACGCATATTTTGAATAAGTCTTTAAATCACTTCATTCAGGTCAAAATTCTCAAATTAAAAGTAACATTAACTCCGAGAAAATTTGAAGCAGGTTGATCTGCATTCTTTTTCTTTGCACTTGCCCTATATTTTGATTATCAAGATCAACAAAGGTCGCCAAACCGACAGCGAAGCCAGCTGCAGCATTACCGTTAATCATATTTATAAAACCAGAAACGTAAGTTATTATAATATTTTAATCAGAGTATTTTAAGAAATTAATAAGCTGTTCGAAATTTCTTTCAAATATCGTATGTAAATAAATCAAAAATATCTATAGGTAAGATCGGTGAATATTTTATTGGTCGAATAAAATTTATTAGTTGATTATATTTTATTGCGTTTCAATAACTATTTGTACGACACAGTTAGTTATTTCTCGAATAAATTTTAGTGTAATGATTTTTCCACCAACTGCACTCGTTGACGCAAACGCATTGCATTTATTTACCGATGTAATTGTGTCCTTTTTGTGGAAAGCAAAGTAATGGAGACACACTTTAAACTACTTTAATGGTTTATTAACAAGAAACTACATACTAAAACAAGTATATATAGATCGGTTTAAAACGTTCTCCTATGTCTTCCGATACCCAGTTGCCACTCCTCTCGATTCATCCATAAGTCTTCTTCTATGTCTCTGTCTTTCATTTCTCTATTGATGCCTTCTCTCCAACTAAGGCGGGGTGTTCCTCTTTTTTTTTCTGCCCTGAGGGGTCCACATTAAGACTTGTTTTGGGAGACGTTCTTCAGATATTCTCTGTACATGGCCATACCATCTGAGTTGTTGGGTACCAATATATCGTCTACTATTGTATGTTTTACTTTCATAATTTCTCTTATTCTGTTGTTCGTTACTCTTTCTAGTCTAGATTTTCCAGCTGAACGTCTCCAGAAATCCATTTCCGTTGCCTCAAGTTTTCTCTTGTATCTTTCCTTTATTTGCCATACTTGACTACTGTAGCTAATTATACTTTTAATGATTGTATTATATATCTTGTGCTTATTATTATTAGAGATTGATTGATCCCAAAGGGATACTATTGAGAAGGGGAATTGCTTTTCTTGCTTGGTTGTTTTTCTCCTCAATTGTGTCGCCTACGTTGCCTTCTTTTGTGATGATCATACCTAAATATTTATATGTGTTGCAATGTTTGATATGAGGTCCTGTTGTTTCCCGCCGATACACATATACTCGGTCTTTTGGATATTGATTTCAAGTCAAGTTGATTCAAGTTATTGTTGGTAACTGGCATTCCCATATTTCTACATTTGCGCTTCCACAGTTTTAGAGCTTGTTTTAGATAAATTTTAAATAATGTCGGGGAGAGACATCAGGCCTGCTTAAGGCTTTTATTCATTTGGAATTTACTTGACAGATTATTTCCAATCTTTACCTTTGAGTTAGCATTAGCGTACAGTTCCTTCGTTGCATTCATTAAATTTATGCTTATGTTTGTTTTCTCTAACGCTTCCCATAATTCATAATGTGGTACGCTATCATAAGCCTTTCGTAGGTCTACATACCATAAATCTACTTCTTAATTAACGGCTATTTTCTTTTTAATAATCTATGTAATGCAAAACAAATGGACAACAGTGGATCTACCTGCCCTAAATCCTGCCTGTTCCTCAGTCTCTAAGTCTTTATATTCGCTTTCTATTCTGTTTTTAATTACTTTTCCGTATATTCTACTGATCGAGTTTGTCACGGCAATGCCTCTGTAATTGTCACATTCATCCCTTTTGCCTTTTTTGCCCCCAGTGGATATGAATGATGTCTTCCACTCCTCTGGGGTTGTCATTCCATTAATGCAGTTTTTGAACAGTTTGGCTAAACTTGTATATGGTTTGATTGTACCGTGTTTAGTTAACTCTGCAGGGATGTTACCTGGACCCGGTGCTTTGTTATTTTTTAGAGATCTACATACATCTTGCACTTCTTTCGTTGTTGTTCGTATGGGCGAAGTTAAAATATTTATATTTTAAAAAATCATGAATGTGTTGCTTGTGTGAGTCCATTTCAAAAGGTAAAAGAAATAATAATTTAGACTTACTCACAATCAATTTAATTTAACTATCCAGACGACCGGTTTCGCTTTCTACAATATGCAAAGCATCTTCAGGTCTCGATACAAAGTTAAACAAATGCTGAAATAATAAACCCATATTAGGGTGTTGTCTAATAAAGATAAACAAAGATAGATGATATAAATTACAGTAATTAGGTTAGGTTAGGTTAGGTTAGGTTAGGTTAGGTATGCCGATATTACATGTCTGTGGTTTTTCAAAATGAATAAAATGTTTAAGCAGACAAGGTAAGACCCACAAATTGGTAAAATAGTCTATTGAATTGTAATAAATTAATAAATGAACAAATAAATAAAACATTACTTACATGCCGGTACTCTAGTAATTGATGGTTGAAAGAACATGGTTCAAACTATCCTGTATTGTTGATTGGAGAACTTAAGTCTGCTATTGTAATTGTTTGACAGTAAACGGGGAAGTTCTTGAGTAGACAGATTTTATCCAATGAAGTAGAGATAGGTGTAATGTGATTGTTTGTTAGATGAAAGTAATGTTCCATACCATTATTTTTTTTTAATAACTAACTAAACTAAACTAAATAAATAACACACATTTCATAAATATATCTCCAGAATAAATATAAATAACTTTTAAATAACTCAATGGTATGGAACATTACTTTCATCTAACAAACAATCACATTACACCTATCTCTACTTCATTGGATAAAATCTGGCTCCTCAAGAACTTCCCCGTTTACTGTCAAACAATTACAATAGCAAACTTAGGTTCTCCAATCAACAATACAGGATAGTTTGAACCATGTTCTTTCAACCATCAATTAATAGAGTACCGGCATGTAAGTAATGTTCTATTTATTTATTCATTTATTAATTTAATAGACTATTTTACCAATTTGTGGGTCTTACCTTGTCTGCTTAAACATTTTATTCATTTTGAAAAACCACAGACATGTAATATTGGCATAATTACTGTAATTTATATCATCTATCTTTGTTTATCTTTATTAGACAACACCCCAGTATGGGTTTATTATTTCAGCATTTATTTAACTTTGTATCGAGACCTGAAGATGCTTTGCATATTGTAGAAAGCGAAACTGGTCGTCTGGATAGTTAAATTAAATTGATTGTGAGTAAGTCTAATTTATTATTTCTTTTACCTTATTTCTATTTTATGTTTCGTTGCTGTCTTTAAATTGTCGTCTATCTTCCCTTAGGAGTTTCTCAAAATATTGGTCCGAGTCATCCATTGTTATTGTTGACATATGTCTCTCTTCTTATCTTGTCGTAAAGATTTTAAGACTCTTCAACTTTTTGTGCTTCTTCGCCCTCCTAGATGTGAATTTATCATATTACACTTTTGTTGCCATGCTACATTTTTCTTCCGACATATCATTTTTCGTACTTTAGCTTGAGACTCCTTGTAGATTATTTTATCCGTTATATTCTTTGTATTTAAGAATTTTTGATATTGGTCTCTTTTCTTCTTTATTTGTTTTTCTATTTCTTTGTCAAACCAATATGGAAGTTTTCTTTGATTCTGAATTTGGTATCCAATGGCTTCTGGGGGGTTAAAGGCTCAAAGGGGGTTATCGTGCAGCTTGAAGGCGGTCTGGTGGAAGTCTTTGTGATTTAGAGAAAACTGGTCTACCTCGAGTCTCAATATAGGGCTTGAGTCTTCCACTATCCTCTAGTATTGCATCAGTTGGACAATCATAAGGATGTGCAGTGAATAGGCCTACTTTTAGGTAATAGACATTTAGGTAATATCGTTTGTTTCTCACGTTTATACTAATGCAGTGGTGTGACAGAAAATCGGCTCCTAGTATTGGTTTGGTGACATCTGCGACTACAAATGTCCATGTTATTGATTGGCCTAGACCAATGTTTAGTGTAAGCTGTTTCTGTCCATACGTATGGATGCATCATCCAGTGGCAGAATATAGGTATATAGTACTAGGCTGAGTCGCAGTGCAAATTTCACGTGGAAGCACATATAGTTCTGCCCCTGTATCGATAAGAAACTAAAGTTGGAGAGCACCATCGGTAATAAAGAGGCGACGTGATATATGAGGAGCTGCGGTTGCCGCCATTACTTCACTCTTTGGTCGTTTTTTGTAAAGTTACAGGGTGGTCTACATTTCTTTGCTTGCGCACCAAATCTTCGATTGTAGTAACACTGCTTGTCAGATGATAACTTGGTACTCTTGACCATTTCCCTTCATCAGATACAGTTTATCTTTTGGATAAGCATTAACTTGGTCACTCAATGCAGCCACTGCTTTGTCTAAGGTGGGTCTTTCGGTAACAGCCATGACAAGAAAACTTCAGAACTCCAGATGTACTTATAGGCTTTCTTAACAAGTTTTTCTACGTCTCCATTGAGAACATATATAACACTTCGAACCGAATATGGTAGGCGGTCCAACCAAAAAAAAAAACAGTGAAGTAGTTTTCTTTACGGTTTGAAGCAATACGAATTTGAGGCGCTTTTGTCTTAATAAAACTGCAATTGTTGAGAGATTACTTTTTATGACATACCTTGATTTGTGTAGAGAATAGATTTTCAAATCGAATGTTAAACATTAACAAAACGATGTTTAAGTTTTTATTGAACAAGTGGAATAATTGTGGTGTTCGTTAGATATTTTTGATGTGTGTTTATGGGATTAAATCACAATTAATTGTATTGAGAATTACATGTTACTTTTGTTTTTTTCCATTTCGTAAATCGTTTAAAAAAAATTATCAACTAAGAAATTATGTTTATATTAACCTGTAAATGTTTATCAAATAGCGCTTTTGAGCCAATTTGACAGTTGACTTACGCGGCCTTTATCTTGTGAACCTATTCATATTTAACAGCTTCTCTTTAGGTGTGCATATTAAAATAGTGTGCAGATAAAACAACGTATAAAAATACCGGTTACCTAGTTAACCAATTTGATTTGGGTATCGAGGTGTCATAATACGTTTTTTTTAATAAAACATCTGTTTCCAGTGACTATATGATTAAAACTATTCATAGGTATATGATAAACCATTAATTTAATTGGAATTCATTGTGTCAATAAATTTTAATATTTAAAGTTCCGCAGTGGCGTCCTAAGTTGTGGTTGTTTTGCCAGTAGTATTAAATCCAAGCACTAAATACAGGTACTTTGCACTTTTTCGGTCTTTCTCGAAACCTTCACCTTTAGCAAATAGGTATCGAAAGTAGTATATCCATGTTTCCTTCTAAATGTGTTTCGTTTTTATTTGTTCTTCGTTCATCTCTTTTATTTGTCCTCTGATCATTCTCCATATTTCTTTTTGTGTTCCATAGAAGTCGTCCATCTGTTTTGAGAAACTCTGCCAGTGTTCCTTTTTTATTTGTCTAACTAAAGTATTCGTTTCATTTATGATTCGTTTATAGTGGTTATATGCCTGTTGTGTTTTTTGTGTTCAGTATTGTAAAAAGGTTGTCTTCTTTTCTTTACATTTTGTTTTAACTTCCTCTCTAAACCATGGTGTCTTCTTTTTTGATATGTTGTGTTCGTTACTTTCCTCTCTCCAAGTGATTCTGTTGCTGCGTTAATTATGTTATTTTTAAGTTTTTCCCAGCTTTCCTCGATGTTATCGTTTTCTAATGTTTCGTTCCCAGCGATCTTCTCTGATATTCTTTTTCTAAGTATTCCGCATTTAATCTTCGACTTTGATTTGTGTTTGTGTTGGCGCCGCTCTCTTGGGTGAGAAGTATTTCAGGACGATTCTTATTTTACATAATATTTTATCAATTTTAATTTTAATTTTAATTTTATTAACATTTGACTGATGTCAAAATGGCGCTGTAAGTGGAAAGTTTCGAACTTGGATATGAGGTTCGAATCGGTTTGTAAATGCCCCTTTGTCCGCTTCTTGTCGATCGACGATGATAAGTATAATAAAAGTTGAAGTTGTGGAGTAAAAGTGTTGATTTATTGACAGCTACTGGTAATTACACAATATGATGTTCGTTAGGTACCTAACTACTTATGATTGACTGTACTCAAATGAACTCAAATCCCCAATTTATAATCTCACAAATATTTCATACCTAAGCACAGAGGTTAATGCTTCCTATCATACCATACCAACAAACTTTGCTTACACCACAATTTAATCTACGCCTTAATTGCGACACTTAGGAAGTTCAATTAGAAAATATATTATTCGGCAATTTATTTAGTTGTAGGTCAATGAACTAATTATTAAAATATTATACGATATGGTTTTACAATGTCACTTATACACGGTGAAACTAAAATAGATTAAGAAGTTAAGAATAATGTGAGATTACAAATTAAGCGGTTAATTTGTGATTGACTATATTGGCCACTATATAAAAAATAAACAGACGACCAATAGAAATATTTAAAACATATAAAATATAAAATAATAATATAACAATAATCATAACACTAATTCACTCGGTTTTTGAATTATTATCTCACCCGAGCAGTGCTACCTATAATTTGATTATTTAGAATTTATGTTTCACCTAAACTATCTAATTCAAATCTAAGCTCATTAAGTGAAACTGATCTAGGAGGGGCTTTCTTTAAAGTACTACTTAAATTTGGTTGTGATAAAGTATGTCTTCGAGGCGCTGGATGAGGTTGGATGCAAGAACCTTGATGCCTTTGTTTTCTGGCTCTCTTGGAGTTTCGAAAATATCTGACTACCTTCCATGTAATGACAATCAACATAACAATTAATAAAGTTGCTATTCCCGTGGTTAAATGAGGAATCCACTGATGGTTAGCAATGGTTTTCCACGTGTGTTCGGATATATCTTGGTCAAACTGCTCTACCTCAAGTACAATATTTGGCAACTCATCTCCCTTAATATCTATATTATGTTTGGGAATGTTGTTCTGCCTTATGATTGGCCTCTGCATAAGCTCTTCAATGGGACTGACGGGAGTCTTTAAATAGCTTCCAATTGCTGTTTCCAATCCGTTACTGGATGTGAGTAACGTTATGTTTCGAGTCTGAGCAACGCATTTTGGGGACAGTTTTATAAAACTCATTTGATCGATTATATGTTCAGATCGAGAACCATCGCACATTATAGCTAAATTTATAGCGTATGGTGGAATGACTAACCACAGGTCGGTGTACTTATTTTCAACCAACTGGCTTCCTTTATCGTGTATTCTATTATATTGCAAGTGGTATTAGTAGTTCTATCATATAATTCATTTAAGATACAGTTTGGCTGAGTATCCATATTAATGATTACCATTGGTGAACATGCCAACTATCCTTTGTTTAATTCTATACACCTTCCTTTATCTTCATATGTCACTTCAACTGTGGACTGTATCCATAGGTCGCTGGTTCATATCCGGCTCGAAGGACCAATGGAAAGTTTTGAACTTGGATAAGAGGTTCGAATAGGTTTGTAAATGCCCCTTTGTCTGCTTCTTGTCGATCGACGATGATAGGTATAATAAAAGTTGAATTGTGGAGTAAAAGTGTTGATTTATTGACAGCTACTGGTAATTACACAATATGATGTTTGTTAGGTAACTACTTATGATTGACTGTACTCAAATGAACTCAAATCCCCAATTTATAATCTCACAAATATTTCATACCTAAGCACAGAGGTTAATGCTTCCTATCATACCATACCAACAAACTTTGCTTACACTACAATTTAATCTACGCCTTAATTGCGACACTTAGGAAGTTCAATTAGAAAATATATTATTCGGCAATTTATTTAGTTGTAGGTAAATGAACTAATTATTAAAGTATTATACGATATGGTTTTACAATGTCACTTATACACGGTGAAACTATAATACGAGTAGATTAAGAAGTTAAGAATAATGTGAGATTACAAATTAAGGGGTTAATTTGTGATTGAACAGTAAGTGTAGGTTAAGTTAAGTTGGCTCCTATATACAGTGGAAAATAGTAATAATTGTTTGTTAATAGTTAAAATTCATCGTATTTATTCTTCTTAAGAAAAACCCGTCGGCAACAGAAGCCCAATACGTCGGATCAGGAACATCTTGAAAGTCAGGTTAAGCTGCTAGAAACCGACGTGAAAAGTGGCATTGAGGAGATCAAATCGCTTATTGATCAAAATAAGGATGCGGGTTGTGCATTTTATAATAAAGTAATAATCTCTTGGACAAAATTAAAGTGCTCGAAGAGATTTTTCAAAAATCCCTTGATAGCATTAAAAGCGAAATAGAAAAATTAAGACATAAGTGTAATTCCTCTGAGAAAAGGATGGAACACAGAACAACTACATCATATATATATATATATATATATATATATATATATATATATATATATATATATATATATATATATATATATATATATATATATATATATATATATATATCGGTTTCAAAACGTCTTGCGTCGTTGTCCGATGCCTAATTTCCACGAATTTCTATCATTCCATTGTTCTTCGGTCAAGTCTCGGGAGCTCATTGCCTTTGTTATTCCCTCCTTCCATGTTCTTTTTGGTCTTCCTCGTTTCTTACGATTTGGTGGTATCCATTTCATGGCGATTTTTGGTAGTCTTGTTTCTGGCATTCTTTGAACATGGCCATACCATATAAGTTGTTTCCTTTCTATGTCTGTTGCCAGTGATCCATCTACCCCCATCCGATTTCTTATTTCATCGTTTCTAATTCTGTCTGCTCTAGATATTCGAAGTGATCGTCTAAATACATCCATTTTTGTTGCTTCGAGTTTTCTTTTATTGCTTTCTGTTAGTCTCCATGTCTCTGTACCATAGGTTAAGCTGGTTTTTATGAGAGATTCATATATATTGTATTTTTGTCTTTTACCAATTTCTGAACTCCAGAGAACTCCGTTAAGGCATCCAATTGTTCTACGGGCCTGGGTTATTCGTTTTATAATTTCCCTATTGTCTGTGCCTGTGGTGTCGAAATCAATTCCTAGGTAGGTATATTCAGTGCAGAATGCAATTTCGGTTGTGTCCATCTGAATGTTGGATAGTTCTGCGCCTATTGGGAGATATTTTGTTTTTTGTGTATTGAGTTCTAAACCCCACTTCTTGTATTCTTCCTGTAGTTTTCTGGCCATATATGTCAGGTCTTCTTTATCGTTGGCTATAAGGACTTGAATCGTCTGCAAACTGTAGGGTATATAGGCAAGTTTCTCCCAGGTCAATGCCCATTCCTCTGCACTTTCTTTTCCACTGATACAGTGCTTTCGCCACGTAGATTTTAAACAATGTGGGGGATATGCAACACCCCTGCCGGAGTCCCTTGTTTACAGGAAATTTTTTTGAAAGTCTATTTCCAATTTTTATTCCCGACGTTGATCCTTCATAAAGCTGTTTAAGGGCGTTAATTACTGTGTGGTTAATGTTTGTTTCCTGCAAAACTTTCCATAGCTTTTTAGCGGGTACAGTATCATAGGCCTTCTCAAGGTCTATAAACATAAGGTGGGTTTCTTGATTGGTACTTGATCTTTTTTCTATTATTTGTTTCAAAACAAACACATTATCGGTGCAGCTCCTTCCCGCTCTAAAGCCAGATTGTTCCTCTTCTTCTTGTTCCTTATATTCTTGTTCGATAATGTCTCGAAGTATCCTTCCATATAGGCGACTTAAGGTACTGGTTACTGATATACCTCGATAGTTTGAGCAGTCCAGTTTACTTCCCTTCTTATGTATAGATGATATGAAGGATACTTTCCACTCATGCGGGACTGGTGCACCGTTTAGATATTGGTTTATACACCAGGTTAATCGTTCAAACAGTTTGTTAGTACCGCATTTGATTAGTTCTGCTGAAATTCCCTCCGGACCTGCAGCTCGACCATTTTTTTAGTAGTTGTATCGTTTTTATGACAGTCCTCTCATCGATGTTTATCGTTTCTCCCTGTATGTGTATTTCAGTTGGAGACATTTCTCTATATTCCTCTCTGTTTTCTGTTAATAGATTTTCGTAATGTCGGATCCAGTTCTCTGTTGTTATTAATTGTATGTTTGTTTCTCTTTTTTCATTTCATTTAACTTTTGTCAGGAATTTCCACGTCTCTGAGCATTTTCTACCTCCCATATATGTGTCTATCTCTTTGCATTTTTTGTCCCACATTTCTCGTTTAGCTGTGTTTACTAGTTGTCGTGTTCTTTTTTTAATATCTTTGTATTCTTCTCTATCCAACTCCTGTTTTGTATTTAGCCATTTGTGGTATGCTTTTTTCTTCCGAAGTACTAGTTCTTCTAAAGAACAAGAACTAGTACAACTACATCAACAGGTGGTAAAAATCATTAACAATAAATTAAATATACAAATATCCGAAAACGACATTAATTATTGTTATCGGATTGGTAAAAAACAATACCCAATTGTTGGTCGAAGTAAAGTACGACCAACGGCACTGATGTTTATAAACAGATGGAAACGAGATTTAGTGTTTAAAAATAAATCGAAATTGAAGGGCAGTGGACTAGTTGTAATGGAACTTCTAACAAAAGAAAATCAAGCTATTTATAAATACGCGTGTAATAAGTTTGGTTACAAGTGCCGCTGGTCGTGGAAAGGCCAAATTTTTGCAAGTGTAGGTGGTGCGAAGAAACATATTACAAGCTTAGATATGGGAGATTAAAATTTAGACCAATCAACGTGTGAGTAAAAAATATATTTGTTGCTTTGTAGCTATTAACAAAATGTTGAGTTGTGGGGCCAACTGAGTGCTATTTTTGACAAACAAAAACACGAACTTTACGTAGAGTTCTAGTTTTCTTTTTATTTTGTTTTCTTATTAATTAATTGTTTTCTGCTGTGATTATTGTAAAAATAAATGTACAGTTCTACGAATTTTAATATTATGCCTCTATCTATGAGTACGATATAATTATTATTATAATATTATATTCATAAATAATTTGTTCTTCGTCTTATATATTATGATTACTTTTGGTAATATTAATGTAAGATCACTAACTGCACATTTTATTGAATTCAAAAACTGTGTCCTTTTAAAAAATTTTGATATCTTAGTAGTTAGTGAAACTTGGCTTACAAATTTAATTACCGATAAGGATATAAGTATTGTTACGATAGATAATGATGTGTCTTATGACTCAAAACTGTAAACATGTTTTTCTAATAAGTATTTTTTAGTAGGCAATATCCAAGGGATCCCTACGCTAAAACCAGTTCCAGCAGTCGACCGACTTCTAGTAAATTCGCCGAAAGACCTGTCCTTGAGTCACCTTCTCGTCTCTTCGATGGAATCCCATTCTAATGGATGGAAGTTCATAGATTAATCGCCAGAGCTTCGAGAATAACGGCATTTTATATTTAAAGAAGGAATTTTGCTGTAAAGGGACAGTTAGTTTTTGAACATCGCTTCGCGTTTTAAAATGTAACGCACGTATTATAAGAAGTGTAGATAAATTATATAATTATTAATGTAAATAAATTAGTTATATTGTGCAAATAAAGACTTTAAATAAACTTATAAGTGTGATAAGTGTAGAATCTTTAATAATAAATAAAAACAATAAATTAGATTAATAAAAACATTATAGTATAGACGGGTATAATGTGATAAGAAGAGATAGGAATGGAACTGGGGGAGGTGTGGCATTTTATATTAAATCTCAAATTAAATATAAAACTCTACAAACAAATAGTAACAATATTGAACACCTTTGCTTGGAATTATTCTTACGTAACAAATCATATGGATTGTGTGTTGCATACAAACCACCTAAATTTAATGTCAGATATTTTGTTGAAGAGTTTGAGAATATCCTATCTATTATACCTTTGGTTGAAACATTATATTGTGTTGGCGACTTTAATGTTAATTTATTAAATACTGATTGTCCTGATATTAAGATTGTCTCTGATTTTTTTTAAACAATGGAGTTACATCAAGTCATAGATCAGCCGACTAGAATCACATTAAGTACTGCAACCTTTATTGATTATAATATGTTAACCACTAAACGAGGTTCGGTTCGTGATATTGCCGTGGAATATGTTAATTTCAGTGACCATAAGTTGTTGATATCCAAAATAAACATAGAAACCAAAAAGAAAGAAGTTGTTTATACAATTGTCAGAAACTTCAAGGCAATAAACCATACGATATTTTATGAAGAATTACAGTCTCTACCTTGGAGAAATATTTTTGATATTGAGAGTATTGATGATAAAGTTGAACTTACTGTTGCTTACTGGATCGTCATGCTCCCTACGTAACTTATAAAATTTCGAAAAATTATGCACCATGGATGACTGATACTTTACGTATTATGAAAAGAAAAAGGGACAAAGTACTGAGTACGTACAAAAAATACAAAAACATGCAAACTTGGGAGGAATAAAAAAATGATTAGAAATATGTTTACTTTAGCTGTCAGAAGAGAAAAAAAAGCCTTCTATTCAAACAAATTGGATAATAAAAACGGTAGAGATCTTACTCATCTTCTTCTTCTTGTGCCACTCCTATCGGAGATTGGAAATCATCAAGGCTATCCTGACCTTCTTTACAGCTGACCTTAGTGATACAGCCAAACCACTCTCTCAAATTACGTAACCATGACATTCTTCTACGGCCTGGATTCCGTTTTCTTTCTATTTTTCCTTGCATTATATTTTGAAGTAATGAGTATTTATGTCCTCTCATAAGGTGACCCAAATATTCGAGTTTTCTTCGTTTAATCGTTGACAAAATTTCTGGGTCTTTTCCTATCCTTCGCATTACTTCAAACTTCGTGACTCTTTCAACCCAACTTATCTTCAGGATTCGACGGTAGCACCACATCTCGAAACTTTCAATATTTTTTATGTTGTTCTGTTTGAGAGTCCAGCCCCTTAGCATTCTTAATCGTAGAGGGATGCTTATATCCCTGTTGCAGAAGAATTTCCTCATCTTTATGAAGGTGGCCAATTTGGGTGGAGAGATCTTTGGGATTCCTTAAAAATGATAGGTCTTGGTAGAGATACTGAAAATACTAAGCAACTATCAGGAAATTTAATTGATATTTCTGCAATGAATGAATACTTTATAAATTGTATTCCTAATATTAATCCTGATTTAACAGTTAACAACTTTTATAATAATAATGTTCGTGTGGACATAGGTGCAAATTTCTCTTGTGTTCAAGAAAGTGACGTGTTAAATGTCATTACACGTATAAAGAGTGCTGTTACTGGATGCGACAAAATAAATATACTAACAATTAATATGTGCCTTCCATTTTTATTACCGTATTTGACACATATTATCAATGTTTGCATTCTAAGAGCAGAGTTCCCATCGATGTGGAAAGTTGCTAAAATTGTACCGTTACCTAAAACTAATAATCCGACAGGTTTTAATGAAATACGGCCAATTAGTATACTACCTACGTTTTCAAAAATCTTAGAGAAAATTTTAAATCAGCAACTCCAGGTTCACTTAGATAAACATAAAATTCTGCCAGAAAATCAGTCCGGTTTCAAAAAGAATCACAGCTATACTAGTGCCCTTTTAAAAATAACTGATGACGTATTTGGTGGTTGCGATAATGGCTTAATTACAGTGCTGATTCTTTTGGATTATTCCAAAGCTTTTGATACGCTTGATCATTCTCTGTTGATTTCAATGTTTAAGTATATTAGTATGTCTAAGCAGGCATCTGATATGCTATTCAGTTATCTCAATAATAGGAGTCAAGCAATTCATTACAATGGTAAGACATCGAACTATCTTAAAACAAACAAAGGGGTACCACAGGGCTCTATATTGGGTCCCAAATTATTTAGTATATATACTTCAAACTTTCCTGTTAATTTTATCTCCTGTAATCAGCACTATTTTGCTGATGACATTCAGATCTACATATCCTTTAAGCCTGACGAGTTTAAACGGGCAGAGGCTGCAATTAATCATGATTTGGAAAGAGTTTATCAATTTTATTCTAGCCATTGTCTTCGTCTTAATAACAATAAATCTGTAGGTATAGTTTTTGGTCCAGTGACACAAAGAGAAATATTTCTGAGAGATTTTGCTCATATGATCACCATTGATAATTCTTCGATAGAATTTAAGGCAACTGTCAAAAACTTAGGCTTACATATAGATCAAAACTTAAGATTTGGTGGTCATACAGACAAGTACTTGCGTAAAAGTTATGTAAATTTGAAATTTATATTCCAATCTCGTCATATATTGACTAAAGGCTTAAAAAATTGCTGTGTGATACCTTGGTGTTATCACACTTTAATTATTGTGATACTATTTATAATTCATGTATTACAGAACGTGATAGTTATCGTATACAAAAAATGCAAAATTCTTGCCTTCGTTTCATACATGATATCCGTAGAAATCAACCCATAAGTTACAAACTTAAAGAAACAGGTTGGTTAAGTATGAAACTCAGACGACATTTTCATTCAGCTTGTCAACTCCAAAAAATTATTATTTTTAAAACCCTACCATATGTCTATAATAAAATAAAATTCCGTACTGATGTACATAATATTAACATTAGGCATAAAAGAACCATTTCTATACCTTATCATCGTACACAAAGCTACAAGCGATCCTTTACATATCATATAGCCCGTTATGAATAATTATACCACTGCTCTCAATTTTACTCAAGACAAATTTAAAAAGTTCGTTTTTGAAAAATTACGACATATTGCATAGGTAGGGTTTGATAATATACATAAATATAATGAGTAGAACTTACATTTAGGGCGCATATTAATTGAATTCTAGATTAAATTATTTTTATATTTTCCTACATTTATTTAAACTAAAATTTATTTTATTAGTACTATTAATTGGTTACAATTCTAGATATTTTTTATTATTTGTTTGCCCAGGTTAGCTGAACACACAGGATATGTCAGTGCTTCGCACTGTACATTTCCTGAACTGAAACTCACCTGGAGTTTTTTTAATTAATAATTAATTTATGTAAATAATATTATGTGATGAATAATGGCCTCTGTTATTATTATTATCCAGATTTAGCCAGATACCTACGGTATCTGATAGATACCTTACGGTATCAAAAGAATTAAGCTCTTCTTCTTCTCATCGCGCCGTCTCCTTTCGAAGGTTGGCGATCCAAATGGCAATTGTAGTTTTGGAAACTGCTGCGCGAAAGATCTCTGCGGATGAGCGGTCGAACCATCTCCTCAGATCTTTCAGCCACGAGTTCTGGCGTCTTCCTACTGATCTTTTGTACTGTACTTCTCCTACCAGTATAACTTGAAGTAATTCATATCTTTCGCCTCTCAGCACATGACCCAAGTATTGCATTTTCCTCTCTTTGATTATTCTTAGTAATTCTTTTTGTTTACACATGCGACGAAGTACCTCAACATTAGTAACTCTTTGTACCCATGGAATCCTCAACATTCGTCTGCATATATACATCTCAAAGGCATCTATTCTTTTTTCTATTTCAGAGTCCATTGTCCAACTTTCACAGCCATACAGTAAGACAGAAAAAACGTAACATCTGATTATTCGGATTCTAAGCTGTAGACTAAGGTCTGATCTTGTAAAAAATGTTTTCATGCTCATGAATGTTTTCCTTGCTTGTTCGATTCTTGATAGGATTTCTTTTTTTGGATTACACTGACTATTGATATTTGTTCCCAAATATTTTATGGAATTTACCTGTTCTATTATTTGACCCTTGGCATACACCTGTACGTTTATTGGTGTCTTTGAAAATACTAAAGTTTTAGTTTTGGAAACGTTTAGATGTAAACCGAACATTCCGCTGTAGTGAACTACCGCATTTATTATATTTTGTAGTTCTTGTGCGTTGCTTGCTATTAAGACTGTATCATCAGCATATCTGATGTTGTCTATGCTGATTCCTTTAATCTTAATTCCGCCTTGGACCTCGTCTAATGCTTCTCTGAATATAGACCCCGAATACAAATTAAAGAGTAGCGGTGATAAGACGCAACCCTGTCTCACTCCTCGTCGGATTTGTATGTCTTCGGATGTTGTGTGCTCTATTTCAATTGTTGCCGTTTGGTGCCAGTATAGTTCTGAGATAATTCGCAAGTCTTGTTCATCAACTCCAGTTGTTCTCAGAATTTCGATCATCTTTTGATGGTTAACGCAGTCAAATGCTTTTCGATAGTCAATAAAACATGCATATACATCTACATTCATGTCTCTGCATCGTTGCGTTAATACATTTAAAGCAAAAAGAGCCTCTCGTGTTCCCAATCTGTTTCGAAATCCGAATTGAGTGTCACTCATCTGGAACTCGCACTTCTTGTAAATTCGTGTATGGATAATTCTGAGAAAAGTTTAAAGGACATGAGACATCAAAATTAATATTCGATAATCATCGCATTGTGAGGAATTCGATTTTTTTTGGAATGCTACGAATGTTGATTTTAGCCAGTCTGTTCGTATTTTACCTGTGTCATATATCTTATTGAATAGTGCTGTTATTAAATCTAGGCTTTTACTTTCGTTATCTGCAATTAGTTTAAGTATTTCGACATTAATATTATCTGGACCGGTGGCTTTTCCATCTTTCTGAGATTTTACTGCGTGAATCACTTTCTTTGGTTATTTCTGGGCCTTTTTTATTTATTCGATTATCTGTGGATGGTGGAGAACAAGGTCTACCGTCGTCAAAAAGAGTTTGTATATATTCCTTCCATCTCTCTAGTTTGTCTTCTGTACCCATAATTATTTCGTTATTATCATTTTTTAATATTGTTGCTTGTCTCTTTTTATGTCTACCTGTCATTTCTTTTACTTTTTTATGAATATTAAAGGTGTCTCTAGGCATTGAGTTGACATCCAGTTTTCTTTCGCCTCCCTGCACTTTTTTCTAATGATTTTGTTGATTTGCTTGTATTCTATTGGGCTTGTTTTATGTTTTCGTCTTACGTCCATGAGGTCCATGATCTCTTGCGTTATCCATTCTTATTTTTTGTTGTGTTTTATGAACCCGATGTCTTCCTATGTATCTTTGTTATTTTTGTTTTTAGAGCAGTCCATGTTACTTCAATGTCTGTCTGTACCAAGTTTTCGATCGTTTTTATTTCTTCCTCAAGCTTGATACTTATTTCTTTTTTCTGTTCAGGGTTCTTCAGTTGTGAGATGTCTATTTTTCTTGTCATTGTTTTCTTTTTGACTTTAAGAAATCTTTTTAATCTAAAATCCATTATAACTGGATTGTGATCGCTATGTATATCAGCTCCAGGGTATGTTTTCGTAGATTGTATGTACCTCTTAAAGGAGCAAAATGAAGTTAATTTGATTTCTAACAATTCTGTCTTTTCTGTCTGCAGGTGATTTCCATGTGTATAGCCTTCTAGGATGTTGTTTGAAGAAGGTATTGGCTATTAACAGATTGTTTTCTACGCAGAATTGTACAAGTCTATCTCCTCTATTATTTCTGGTACCTAGACCGTATGCTCCTATGTGGTCTCCTTCAGCACCACGACCAATTTTAGCGTTATAGTCACCCATGATCATCGGTATCTCACCTCTTTTTGTCAGTCTCATTATTTCATCTATGTTGTTATAAAATTTTTCGATTTCTTCGTCTGACTTGTCACTTGTTGGAGCATAGACCTGAATAATATTTAGGTTTCTGTGAGTTGTTTGTAATTTCAACATTGCTACTCTATCGTTTAGAGGGATGAAGTCTATGACTGATTGAGCAATTTTGTTCGACACTAATATAGCAGTTCCATATTGATGTTCTGGGTCGGTTCCACCTGAATAGTATATGTATCCATGTTTTAATTTTTGTATTCCTGATCCAGGCCATCTTACTTCACTCATCCCCAAGATTTCTATTTTCAGTCTTGCCATCTCGGCTTTAGTGTTTGCCAGTTTCCCGGACATAAATAAGCTGCGTACGTTCCAGGTGGCAATGCGTACTATTCGGTCGTATATTTGTATTCTCTGTGCACTCTCTTGGGTAGTTGACGGGGGGATTCTTCGCACCCTCTCCCCATTTAAGGGGCGCCCCGGACTGAGGGCCATTTTATTTTTCTTGTCTGCCATTGAGCTCTGGTGGGACTCTTTCCATGTTATCGACTCCTAGGTGACTTGGTACTTCGGTGTATCTCCCAAAAATTTTCGCACGTATCTGGTCGTCGAAAGTAGCACAGCTTTCTGCATGATCTTATATAGATGTTCATTTAGACCCAGCTTTTTTATGTTTTTTAGGAGATTCTTCGGGATGACTCCACTGGTAGAAAGAATAATAGTTATCGTCTGGGTACTTCCATTCTCCATTGTCTCCTTATTTGTACTTAACACGCAGATTATTGTTGTTAGGTATCGCCACAATGATTAGTGTTGTTTGTCTTATTAGTTTATTAACTAGCACGAGATCTGGTCTATTATGTGCGACAGTTTGGTCTGTGAGCATAGTGCGATCCCAGTATAGTTTGTAGTTGTCATTCTCAAGCATACTCTCAGGAACGTATTAATAATATGGGAGATAGTTTGTTTGTAGAAGTCCCAGTTTAAAAGCTATCTCTTGATGGAGGATCTTCCCTACTGAGTCATGCCGTTCCTTATGTTCAGTTGCAGCAAATTCCTGGCAGTCCCCGGTAAGATATGGGATAGTTTCTTGGGCTTGACATCCATATCGGCATTTGTCGTTTTGGACCTGAGGGTCTTTGACGATATATTTCAGGTAATTTTTGGTTGGTATAACCTGATCCTGAATGGCGAGTAATGAACCTTCTGTTTCAGGGAACATCTTTCCTGATGTCAACCTATAGTTCGATGCTATATGGACACAGTCTTGACTGACTTCATTCGGATGTCTCCCGTGTAGAGGTTTACCTATCCAGGTGCCCATTTTTTCGTTTTTAGTAAGATGGTTTATGCGCATTTCTTGTTCCCTCAGTTTGATCGGTGTTGTGTCATCTACTGCACAAATCGCGCGATGAAGAGTAGATGTCTCCGCCTGCACCTGAAAATAAGTTCGTAAATTAGTAATCTGTTTTTCTAATTGCTCGCTTATATCAACTGTATAATTCTGATTTAACGCGTTTGCTTCAGGCAACAAAACAACAATAGACAAAAACATCAATATTGCCGAATTTTGATATAAAATATCTTTAACAAAAATTAATAGTTAACGAAATATTAAATAAAATAAATAAATCAGCAGGATAATTAATAATAGGATTTGACAAAATAACGAAATAATTGGATTTTATATCACACATTTAACGTTTTATATCAAATTAAAGTCATAATCAAAACATTTTATTTGCAAACCAAATTAAGAAATAGTTAAACTAAATAACATTAAACTTTTTGTCGAAGTAAGTGTTCAATATGTCCACCATTTTCTTTAATTCATTTGTCAATACATTCCATAAAAGATCGTCTCATATTAAATAGCATCATTGGTTCCAAAGAAACTGCTGCAGTATTTACATGCAGTATCAAATACTGATATTTAATTTAGTTTTAGGAAAAGGAAATTTTATCAAAAAGAATATTGTGGATGCGTGGGTGTCCAAATCTTCAACGAAAGATTTCAAATTTGAAACTGTTGGCTTCAAAAACTAGTTAACTTTAGAAATAGAAGAAGAACTGTCACACTTTAACCTACGTTAGCTTGTCAAGTTTACCTCTTAAAATACTAGTAGACAACAACAAAAAACTCAATTTTTACCAGTTCCTCTCCTACCAAGTAAAGTAGTGCCAATAAGCCACCTTTTTTAAAAGTTTTATGTCTGTTTTGTCCTTTTAATTGTGTTCTGTTTGTCCCTAATTGTGTTTTAGTTTTATAATTTTAACATTTGACATCACAATTCTCTGCCTAAACAGAAATTAAATGCTGTTTATTCAAAAATTGATAAATTACAAGTCAAAAGAAATTGCACACCAACAAAAATAGCACAAATACTTTCATTCATTGTCATATAACTGTCCTCTATAATATAAAACACTACTCTTTCATTTAACAAACAATCACATATACCTTACTCCTATATCATCTGTTAACATCTCTCCCCTCAAGAAACTTCCTCGTTAATTGTCAGACAGTTACAACATTGACCGAAGACCACCCATTATCACCAATACAGGATAGTTTGAACTATGTATCACGAATCATTATATAAAAATTCTTGTACCGGCATGTAAGTAGTATTTTGTTTATTTCTAATTTATTACAATTCAATACATTATCTCTTACCAATTTGTGGGTTGTTACTTTGTCTGCTAAATCAATTTTATTCATATAAATAAACACAGACATGTAATATTGGCATAATTACTATAACTTTTTTGATCTATATCTTTATAAGACAGCACCCTAATATGGGCTTTTTATAATTCCAGCCTTTAATTTTCTTTGTACCGCTTGACCTGAAGATGCTTTGCAAATTTTAGAAAGCGAAACCGGTCGTTTTGGGTAGTAAAATTAAATTTATTGTGAGTAAGTCTAAATTTATTTCTTTTACCTACACACATGTCCAAAAGTTTGGAATACGTACAAATAATATATCTGCGCCTATGGTGGTTTTAAAATTGTTATTAATATTCATTCTAGAGCGTTTTTAAATGTAAATGATAAAAGATAAAAAATTTGAATCGTTTTTGTATGATTTTGATCACATTCTGATACACATACGCTGCTTAGCGTATTTACATATTTTTTCAGTTTTTGTTTAAATTTGAATTGAGCCGTTTAAAAATGCCTAGAAACGTGATATCTCATTTTGACATACCTAGAGTAATTTCTTTGTTACAACAGGGCTTTAGTCAAAGTTATAACGCGAATATTGTTGATGCTACTCAGAGTGCTGCATCGAAAATTAAAAAAAAATTACAAGATACAAATGACGTTAAGGATTGTCCCAGAAGTGGTAGAAGTCGATGTACAACAGCAGCACAAGACCGGCAAATACCATTGATAGCTCGTAGAAATCGTCTGGAATCTACAAATGGTATATCCAGAGAAATTTTTAGGAGTCAAGGACTGAATATTTTACGGCAAACAATAACACGCAGACTAAATGCAGTAAATTTATATCGTAGAAGACCGCTACGTGTTCCTAAACTAACCTACCAACACAAAATAGTAAGGTTGCAATGGGCTAGAGAAATGGTGCATCATGGTCCTAACTGGAATAACGTGATGTTCTCTGATGAGTCAAAAATTGGCTTGGTATCTGATTCGCGAACAACACTGGTTTGGAGGGCACCAGGACGACAAACCCGACTAGAAACAGCCCAACCGCGTGTCCCATTTGAAGGTGGCAGTATTATGGTTTGGGTTGGTATTATGAGTGGTACACGGACGCCACTGCTGGTTCTATAGAGAAAAGTCACTGGTGCTGTGTACATCGAGGAAGTATTAAATCCTATCGTACGTCTATTGGGAGGGGCAGTAGGTGATGAATTTGTGTTTATGCTTGACAACGCACCTCCTCATCGAACAGCAGCAGTACAAAATTTTCTGGAAGAAGAAGAAATATCTACATTACAGTGGCCCTCGAATTCCCCCGACATGAACGTTATTGAACATGCTTGGGACATTCTCAAAACACGCATCAAGAAGCGAAACAATCCCCCTATTACACTTCAAGAACTAAAAGATGCTGCCCGTGAAGAATGGGGGAGAATTCCGCAAGCCCAGCTCGACCAGTTAATCGTCAGCATGCCAAATCGCCTACAGGCATGCATACAGGCCAATTGAGGAATTACTAATTATTAGTTTTATTAAAAATTATTTTTTTTTTATACTAATTTACTTTTAAATGTAAGTTGTACATTGTAAGTTTTTCACTCCAAGAGAATAAATAATTTTTTTGCATATCGTTTATCTGGTTTTGAGATTTATTTAGTGTTGTTGAGAATTGAATCAAAATGATGTTTAATTATTCAGAAGAGTTTATATATAAAAATCAATAAAAAGATGAAATATTCCAATATTCCAAACTTTTGGACATATGTGTATTTGAAATGGACTCACACAAGCAACACATTCATGATTTTAATAAAGAGTACTACATCGATGTGAAGACAGTTATTTTGTGAAGCTGCTCGTGACGTCGTCTCGTAGCGCTTCTTCCGTGATGCTCGTCTCACGATTTTACAATAGAGAAAAAGTAATACAACGCCAGCATAGAAACTTAAAGAAGCAATAAAGAAAGGAAATTGTAAACATGATGACGGCCAACTCTCTCCAATAAGACATTTAGCAGCCATAACAAAGCATTTTGTGATATTACATTATCATGTTTGAGTTGTTTTGATAAGAACAAACTATATAATATTATGCTTATCCACAGGTATTCAGTGCTTTACCGCACAAATATCACAACTAACTAAAACGGTTGAATTTTAAAGTTATTAACAAGTATACCTTTTTTTTGTAAAAATAATATATCTTTAATATTTTTTAACACAAATAGAGATAACTTAAAGAACAAAAAAATGTAGCGCGCAAATTTATGCCACATATGTGGCATATATGTCGCCCTCCATCAGCTTTATCAAAGTATGTATAAAATTATAATTTCTCCTACTCAAATCCATCCAATTGTAAATTTTAACAATAAATATTTACAAACGTGAAAGTTATAGTGAAAAATAAAATCTTAAATTTCCACTTTAACCTGTATCTTTCTTAATATTAACATTTTATTAATGCAAGTTAACTTAAATCGTAATATTTTAAAGTGCAGAATCTACGGTTTCTTTTTGTACAATTACCTAAGGACCACCCTGTATATATAAAGGGATGGGACATATTTTTTCTCAATAAGGAGTTGAGACTACCGTTACCCACAAGAAAACAAATAACAAAAAATATTGACTATACTGCTGAAATTAAAGTTAGAATTAGAAAAGAACGTGCTAACACTTTAAAAATTAAAAACCTTTGTAGCACAGATTTGACATTTAGCCCTAAAAATACAATTCAGCAAATGTTACGTACACAGTACTATGGAGTCGAATCGGGTACGATTAATCGACAGGCACTAGAATGGATCTTTTGACATGTGGAAGATTCTGAAGATTTCATGAGTGGATTATTTTACGAAGAGGGAAACCTAAGTTAATTGCATGAAGAAAAATGTGGCATCTTGTGGCTTATAATCTAATTCCAAATAGAGGACTAAAGAAGTATCAAAAGACGACGAATATCTTGGCTGAAGAATTTTAGCCAATATGTTCATGAAGAAGAAGTTTTTGTAGAGCTGTCGGTTCGAAAGTTAGAGGGGCTATGATGTGGCGTTAATAGTAGAGATATTTTTTGGCTTTTCTTATCATACAATATTTTTTAAAACAACTTTATTTGATTTTTTAATTTATATAAAAATTTAAAATTTTTAATTCAATCGAAGAATTCGCACCGGTAGTCACCCAGAAGCAGACTGGTCGTTCCACATTTCCGATAAGTGAGCCATGAGCTTGAGCAAACGATGCGTCGATCTCTCTTCCTTATAAATACTCTCAGCACTGATGGCGGCCTTCACAAGACGCCAACAAGTTCAAGGCGCTCGAAGACGATCTTGACCGTGTTAAATGTAAAGAACTAGCGAGTGCACAGCTTCCGCATAAATTATTATTAAAAAAATCGTAACCATGCAATACAAAATCGCCATTTTCGGGTTGTTTTATTTATTTTCTGGACTTTTTGGTGAAACGGTGGTGCCTACTGCTACGAGGGGCAACGAAAATGTGACAGTGCAAATTACTAGGCAGAGTAGGGCCAGCAAAGATACGGTTTACCGAGGACTGATCGTATGTGCTTTTCGGTATGAAGCTGGGTGTTTCTTAGATGTCGCCAAGCAATTCTTGGATTCAAAGAGGGTGGAACTTTTAGGTAAGTTGAATATTTCATTCAACATTTTTCTTTTTGATCGTAGTTATAATTTATTATTATTAAAATACAATTGTTGCTAAAACAATAAAACAAGTTCTTTACGATCTTTAGAAAAAAAACTATTATATTCCAAATGTTACTTTTATGTTGTATATTTTACCACATTTGAACATCTACATTTGGCTTTTAACGATTTTCCTTAAAAAGCTTTCCTTTTTCTTCCTCTTTCACAGAAATTCTCTTCTTTGTATTCTTATTTTACTTGTTGAGATACTGATGTCTACTTATCTTTCATGTCACTTCTTGGACGGTCTTGTGATAACGTCAAGTTAATATATTAATTATTTTTTTTTATTTTTACGCCAGCAAATGATCGTTTTGGAGTGTAATTTTCCTCGTCACGACAGAGATTACGTGAAAATTTGGATGTAGGTCCCTCTTACCGTCTACTTCACTTTTGAATTCATGTTCCATGTCCAATGTTGCTTTGGGGGTGAAAAAACATACGTTCAAAATCAAGTCCAATAATAAATAAATTGACTAATTCTTAGCAACTTTTGTTGTATAGAAGTCAATACTTTTTGAGTTATTTGCAAGTGAAAATATTAATTTTTTCAAAAAAGGACGGTTTTAGACGGTTTTTCACAAATAACTCAAAAAAGTATTAAATATAAATATATAACAACATATTCTAAGCAAAAATGTAGCTTATAAAAAAAAAACAAAAAAAATGGTGTACTTATGAAGTTTGTAGACCAGTAGAAACAAAGTTAGTGGTAGCTCATGAAAAGTAGGTTCTTATTTGTCAAATTCCAAATCGAATATTTCAACCTGAAATGACCAAAAAATTAAGCACTTTTCGGGAAAAACTCATCAAAAATTTTTGAAAGTGTTTAAAGAGCTTTATTTTTATTTTTTTAAGTTTTTAGTATCAAAACTAAGCGAATTACGCTCAAAATAAAGTTGGTCCTCTTTTTTGGTAAAAACGGCGTGAAACTCACCCTATAATTAGAACAATTGGTTTTATTTAAAGTAAAAAAATATTTGAAACACAAAATATATTTGAAACACACAAAATCTTAAAGAGTAAAAAAATATAGGTTTTGCTTGGGGATAACCCGTTAAATTGATTAAAAGTTGCAATATTTTGGTTTCTATGGCACGCAGAAGATTAATTTTTTATAAATTGCGGTAGCTCGATAACATAATAAAAACTGTGCTATTTTCATTTTCCGGAAAAATCATAAAATCCCGGAAAAATCAATTAGTTAAATCAGCTGTACGTCTTCAAGGATTTGTCATCAGCTATCTGCCCAGGTTTTAGAACCTACAAAAACTTTGTATAAGATTTTTACGTGAAATTAATGAATTCATTAATGTCAGTGTCCCGTTTTAGGGTTTTAATCTTGACAAGGGCAAGGGCTACCTGCCGAAACGTTGATTTCAATGGCACAATAAAATCTAGTTTCAAATTTAATTTTAATTATTGAACCTAAACCCAAAAAAACTAATTTTATATTAAATATAGTATGGTTCAAGAAATATATATATATATATATATATATATATACAGTATACTCCCTCTATAACGAACACGGTTATTACGAGATTAGATGTAACGTGAAATTTCTATTGAACTATATCCCTCTATAACGAGGTAAATTTGCTTATAACGAGAGAAAATAAGATTGAAAAACGTGTTTTTTTACGTTTTGGCCCGACCGTCGCTATATACCCTTTTTAATTGCCGTCCGCAATAAACTTCTTACAATTTATGATTCTTAGTCGGAAATTTACAATTTATGATTCACAAGTGTCATTGTAGGGGGTTGACCATTCACACCTAATAATATAGGCCCTAATAGACAAGATGTGGAAAGTGTTTTAAAGGTGGTCAGAACCTTTATCCAAAGAAAAAACGCAAATGAAGAAGCATAAAACTGTTTCACATCTTTAGAAAATATGATAGATAGAATACTGGACAATTTAAAGCAGTCAAAAATGACAGACTTCTTCCAAGTGCAGACGCAGTAGTTTATAGTAGTATATCATTGACAATAAAAGTAAACAACTCTTTTTTGTTTTAATGTATTTCATTGACAATAAAAGTTAACAACTTTTTTTCAAAAACGCCATTCAAACAATATATATTAGCATCTTATATTGCTCCCAATGGCTTCACTATAAAAAGTTAATGTTTTAGAAAACTACATATTCATATGTATGCACAGTATTATTGTTGTTGGATATAACGAGATCCTTATAACGAGGTAATTAGTCTGCGATTTCAGTTCTCGTTATAGAGGGAGTCGACTGTATATATATATATATATATATATATATATATATATATATATATATATATATATACAGGGTGGTCCTTAAGTAATTGTACAAACAGCAACCGAGTTCAAGCCTCAATCTGCCTACTATCCTCACTCATGACGCACCAGTATCTTGTTATGTATATATATATATATATATATATATATATATATATATATATATATATATATATATATATATATAAGTCTCTAGTATCTTGCTATCTGCAAACTATGGTGCCGTGGTTACTTACTCTGAATTTTGAGTCACCAAGATTCAACTTCCCAACACATTTATACATTTACTTTCGCTTCAATTATTGATCCTATCGCTGGACAAGATAGAGTATTAAGTAGTCTAATAGATGAGAAAAATCTATCGAAACACAATAATATATCAGTTTCCCTTCCCCCTTTTTATTGCTAAATTTCCTAAAGAATTATTTAGTGACCAATAATCATTAAAAGATGAAACACGATTGTATGCCATGATTAGTGTGACACAAAATACAATCATAATTTCATGTTCATCGGTAGGAATTCTTTTTTTCTTATTGTCGTTTCCAAATTTCTCTAAACGTAAGTTCGTATAATGTTAAATAATCTAATGAGACTTCTGGGATTTCTATTTTGGTCATGGTATGAGAAAGAGTACAATCAACTTTTTTTTCTGATGGAACGGAAAAACTTGGTAAAGAAGTTCCATCGTTATAAAACCAAATACCTGGTTGGTACATACCTTCGCCTTCTTCATCATTTTCGTCACTACTGCTTTCTTTTTCACTTTCGTCACTTATCATCTGATTCTCTTCATCCATCTTATTGTTCTCAGAACTCACGACGCTCTCATTCTACTTCACCTTTGCATCCTGATGGATTGTAGTCTTCAACATCGGAGCCACTAGTCTCAAAAGGATCGACTTCTGATTCTGATTCTGTATTGCTGGCAAAAATGGCTGTTGCCTCCTTCTCTGGCTCTTTCTGCGTCAATATCTTTCTACTCATCTAGAATATAACTAGGCAGCTGAGACACATATAATCCACCATAAATGTCTGTTGGGACGTATTTCACCCATAAAACAAATACTAGTTTTATTGAATATATTAACCTTTTTTGTAGGTAGCTCCACTAACAAAAACAAATTCGCGACAAAAGTAACAGCGCCTAAATGTGGTATACCGACAAAAGGACGCGGAAAAAAGGACGCGGAAAAAAGGACGCATAAAAAAGGACGCGGAAAAAAGGACGCGCGAAAAAAGGACGCGTGGAAAAAAGGAATCGTGGAAAAAAGGACGCATATTATTAATGAAATACTATAAATAGTTTTTTTTATTTGACAATAGCAATTACCCCTGTTTATCCCCTATATATAATAAAAAGTGAAAAATATTTATATGAAAAAAACTTGCCTTCACACTTTATCCAGGCTTAGGACTAGCAGCAGAAGCTGGCGTGTTTACAAGTTTTTTTTTATTTTTTTTTTATTTTTTGCTTTTTTTGGAATTTTTTTGTTATTTTATTTTTTTTTGTTTTATTTTTGATATTAATTTTTTTTGTATTTTTTTTATGTTTGCAACTGAAAATTGTGAGCAATGCCTCTCAAATATTCTAAAGTTGGCCTGTCAGCATAATCGGCAACAATAGCCCTTATCCTGTTTGCTGTATCTTGATATTTTCTTTTGCGTGGAGGTACATTGCCCGAAATGAACTGCTCTATTTTCAAAACATTTAAATCATATTCTTTTTTTTTAGAGAATTAATAAATTTCCAAATATTCGGATGTGCACTATTGAAAAGAGAAGAAAAGCTGTTGTGCCATCCTTCGACAGCATTATTAGTTCGAGGTATATCTTGATCTGCCAAATCGTAACAATTCCATACATTTGCTGGAAAAAGGGATTGTCTTCGATTTCCTCTTCTAGCTAATCTCCCTATCCAAGTGTCGTCAAAGTAATTAATCAGCGGCACTAGTAGTTCTTCATTTTGTGTATAAAAATCGCTATTGAGCAACTCCTCGTACACTCTGACTACATGGTTGTCTGGAACAAACGCAAGAGCTGTCAATTGTCTTAGGTGAAGGGCGAAGTCAGGATTCTCAATATATCTACGTTGCAATCCGGCACTTTGAATATGGCGCCACATACACTGCGAGAAATGAAAAAAACATCCGCGGATTCTCACATTTGGGAATTCAGTTTGTGCAGCATTCACTGCCGCTCTTTCAAAGTCCATCATTATTGTTAGAGGGCGCAAGGCCGGATTCAACACCTTTAGTTGCTGAAAAACACGTGTATAAGTCTCTTGTGTTTTGTTCGTTAGAAGTGCAAATACAGTCGGGATTACATTACTGTATCGCACTCCATGAATTGTGTATATTTAAGAAAACAATGGTGGTGCTGAGTTAAATGTTCCATCGGCATACCAATGATCGCATTGTTCCATAAATCTTAAATTTCTTTGTGTTGAAAATAACAAAATACGTTCTTCTTCTGGCCCGCTATCAAATAATAGAAATAGCTCACCGCCTGTAGTTGTTTTATATTCTTCAGGAAGCACAAGTTCTTCTAAATTTCTCGGATTTGCGGGCGTACCTCCTAGCTCGTTCCGAACTCACTGATGGAAGTTGTGCCGTAGCAGCTAAGGAAAGTCCTTGAGAAATTTCACTTACTACACCTTGGGTGGAGTGTTCCAGTTGTTGTGCAACTTCTTTCATCCGGTTACAAGCTTCTTTTGCTTCAATCTTTGCCGTGTCTGCAACGTGATTATGTTCTGTGGATTTTGTAATTCCATCCACAACGGTATGCACTCTTCCTGTACATTTGCACTTATTATAAGTAGCACACTTCCAAATTGTCTTTTCACCAATCACTCGCTCTTTTTTATGGAGAAATCCATTATAAAGTAACAAGTTGTTGCCTTTTTGGCTTTTCACAAACGCTAACACCATCTTAACAGACTGATATCAATTTGTAAAATGTTTTCTTGTTAAGAACAGAATAAATTACCTACCGCGACAAGTTTCCCCTATATAAACAATTTGGTTAATGATGTTTTGTTATATCGGACCTTTTGTAATATTCATTTCTTAAAAACAATTAGAAAGTTTTATTTTCTTACTAATCGTTTCTATTTACATTCTTAACATTACCTGCGGAATTTACCAACCTTCCGGTTCGCGTTAAACCCTCATTAGACCCCTTACTGGGCTGGTACTTGGGTTTTTCTAATCCCATACATAATTCTGATAATATGGAATCTAACCTGTTTCAATACCAGAAATCTTGAATCAACATTATATTAGTATTTATTATTTTACTTAAGATATTTTAGTCCTAAGCCTCGATAAAATGTGAGGGCAAGTTTTTTTCATATAATTATTTTTCACTTTTTACTCTTACCGTAACCGATTTTAGGTTAGGTAGAATCATTTTCTGTAATAACATATGGGGATAAAAAGGGGGTAATGGCTAATGTCAATTAAAATAAACTATTTATAGTAATTCATTAATAATATGCGTCCTTTTTTCCACGCGTCTTTTTTTCGCGCGTCCTTTTTTCGCGCGTCCTTTTTTCCGCGTCTTTTGGTCTCGCGTCCTGTTTTCCGCGTCCTTTTGTCGTAGATTCCCCAAATGTCCCTGTGGTAATCATCAACAAAGCTACATAAACACATTCCACAGATCAACATCACTGGAAAATACAGCGCGAAAACGGTTCTCACTGTTACCGCTTACACAAATTATTATTTTTTGTTATTAAGTTCTTAAAATGTCGATTACGATAAACATAAACATTCATGTAGAAGGGTTCAGATTTAGGCCAACAGACTTAATGATTTCATGACTGAGATTTTTATGTAAATGACCCTGTATATGAAGTCTATAAAACTTTTGAAAGATAAGCCGTAATATATAATTGGAATACCTAGATATATAGAGGTAACAAGGAAATCTTGGAAAAATAAGATTTAAGAAAATTTTATTTACATAAATAAATTAGATCTATTGTTAAACAAAATTGTTATATAACTTGTCGAGCACTTATATAATAAAAATATTTTTATGCTATCTTCATATTACCGTTTATTGTTGCCGTTTTTTTACTATTATCTAACCCAATTGATCTAGATTTGCTTACAATTTTTGGCTCGAGCAACTCTCATTTTCAATTCATAATATAAATGATGTCTTTAAGAAATCTATTAGCTAAATACAACGCCCACTTTGTTACAGAATAGTCTGTGTTTAGTTTTCCTTTCGATAATTATTAATCATCCGCCTTATATGTAAGAGAAGAATGCTGATGCATAATTTTAATAAATGAAAATTATTTTATTCACTATAGAGCACAGTGGCGTAACTACAATTCAGGAGCCGGAAGTAACCGAAAAGGCCTCTCTCTCCAATATAAGAAAAAGTTAAGACTTACCTCCATATAGGAACTAACTAAATACATGTTTGAAATTTAAGGATAGAATATAATAAACTTTATACTTATTTGCTATGCTGAAAATTACTTTTAATTGAATTAATCTGGTTTGGTTTTATTCATTATCCAAACATTAAAGCAAGGTTTAACATTGATACCACAAGATTATTTTGTTAATATTTATACTTTAATTTATTTCAGAGTTGTTAGTTACATTTTTTTTCTCATTTTTATTTCTGAAAATTTTTGATTACGTCGAAGTTAATGTTTGCTACTTCACGTTTAATCGAGAACTATTTAGCCGGGTCTGACCCATTGTGGATCGTAAATAGCTTTTTATATGTTTCATTTTTGAAAAACTGCTTTAATTGGAAGCATTAGAGACACATACTGCTCCAAAGACATTTGGAACAGATTCCATGAGGTCCATTTCAAGAATAAATTGTGCCATCTTCAATGTAATCCAATTTTTGTCCTCTTCATTTATTCTTGCAGCTTTTATATGGTGGCGAAGTCTTTTGATTTCATTAACAATTTCTTGCTTATCGAATTCTGTGTCAAAATCATGGAGTAAATACTCGACCTGAACGATTTTGAATTTTTCGAATACAGTCTCCATTTTTTACGTTCTAGTTTGAAGCTCTTGGTGTAGCTTGTCTAAACATTCAAGCATACATCTTTTAGTTTCATCTTCGAGAGATAGTCCGACATCTTCGGCTGTTTCTCCAAACATTACCTTTTTTAAACGACTCCTACTTTTTTTTTAAGGAACATTCCCATTTCAACACATTTCTCCGAAGCAAACTTAAGAGCGTTCGTGATCAACTCATATTAACTGTCTTCAAAAAAGACTTTTAAACTTCTGAGTTTTATTACGACGTTTTTAAGACTTAAACACTTCGTCTGTAAATACTTCTCTGGACTGTTTATTTCTTGCAAAATTTACTCCCATAAATGAGGAAATCCAAGACATTTGAAATAACAAATATTCCAGAACAAAATTTCAGCAGAGCCCTGTGTTTAATATTTTCCTTGGCGTCACACAATTTTTCAGTAACTTGAACTAATTTATCAAAATCTTTCTAAATAGGTTTCACAGCTTCGTCATTGGCACTACATCTAGTGTTAGATAGCTGTTCTACAGATACACATATAACTTCTATTAAAATCCCCCATCTATGTAGAGATGTAGAGAGGTTACACAGCTAGGGTTGATTGCAAATGCATGAACTCCACACAAATTGAGAGACGTGTGCATAAGGCACAAATATTTGCTATTTTTTTCTTGATCCTTGCTTGGACACCCGTATGGAAGCCTGACATAGTGAATTTCATTATCATAGCCTTAACTCCTACAAAATTGTTGATCCAATTCATTATTTTCTAGTGCTTATTCAATATTTAAATAAGCGTTCTATGTGACTGCAACGTCATATGTGATTGTTTTTAATAAGATCTATCGAAAATATCGATATTTTTCTTAAATCACAATATACAGGGTGAGTCATAACTCTTGGGACATAGACTAAGGACAGGTTATTTGGACCAAAATATGGCTATTGGGCCAAATATGCCTTAATAAAATGTTGCTGAGAAAAGAGATACAGGGTGTTAAAGTTAATTTTTTTTGCTAATAGTTTCCCTGTGTATTTATAAATTGCTATCAAATTTGGTACAGAGGTATAATCTTAGACAAGACAGTATTTTATTCACAATTTTACGTTTTGTCATAGAGGGCACCACGTAGGTCATTCCTAATGATCAAATTGAGTCTAAACTTTTTCTGATGAAACTTTTTAGTAATTTTTATTAGAAAATATGACGTAAACATCATTTTTACGTAAAATTGGTACTCTTGTTTAAACATGATAATTTCAACCGTTTTCGATAAAAACGCAGTCGAACTGCTTAGAGTCATAAAAAAGGATTTCAAATATTATTTCATTTATGAAAAGTATGCTTTGGACTGTCACATAATTTTTGTTGGTAAATGTCATTTGTTCAGAGTAAATTATTTTTGATGTGACAGTGTAATGTAATGTTGCATTTTTTAAAAGTAATCATTACTTTTTTTGATTGAAATGTCTCGTCACAATCATTTTACTAATGAAGAAATGCGAGATATGATTTGCGTATACGCTTAAGAAAATTTTTGCGGTTGCTCGACAGCCAGAAGGTATGGAATGTTATACGCAAACAGAAGGCAACCAAATCACAAAACTTTTGCAAGATTATATCGTAGTTTAGGTGAAACTCGGTCATTTCACACTAAAAATCGGGGTGGTCGACCGAAACAAATCACTCCTAATCAAGAAGATGAACTTTTGGTTCGAGTAGATGAAAATCCTGAAATAAGTTCACGACATCTATCAGCAGCAACAGGAGTAAGTCAGTCGTTTATTGTTAGAATTCTAAAAAAAGAGAACCTCCATCCTTTTCACTTCACTCCTGTTCAAAATTTACTTCCAACAGATCTTCCACGACGGTTACAGTTTTGCCAACGTATTCTGAATAAACATCGCAATGACAAACACTTTATTATGAATATTATGTTCACCGACGAAGCAACTTTTACCAGACGAGGGGTTTTTAATTGGCGAAATAGTCATTATTGGGAAGAAGAAAACCCGCATGCTATTAAAGCTAGACATTTTCAGCATGAGTTTAAATTGAATATTTGGTGTGGCATTATAGACGACCAACTACTAGGGCCTTATGTTCTTCCTCCGAATTTAAATGGAGATTCTTATTTATTCTTTTTGGAAAATACTCTTGTGATATTTTAGATGATCTGTCACTGGATGTAAGAAGAAAAATGTGGTTTATGCAAGACGGAGCGCCACCTCATTTTTCATTAGCTGTTAGAAATCATCTTAATGACGTATTTCCTCAACGATGGATTGGCAGAGGCAGTGATTTTCAATGGCCACCAAGAAGTCCTGAGTACAACCCGCTAGATTTTTATTTTTGAGGACATATGAAGTCCTTACTTTATGCCAATGAAATTAATACACGAGACGAACTTTGGAGATACATTCAAAATGCAGCTAATCTTATAAGGGGACAGAATAATATTTTTTTAACGTCCGAAAATCCTTTATAAAAAGAATTAGAAAAGGCATAGAAATCGGAGGAGACCATGTAGAACATTTAGTTTGAGTTTTTGTGAGTTCTTTTAAGTTAAAGTGTGTTTAGTTTTTATTTATCGTCAAAACGGAAACCTTACGTTAGTTGCAACTGTGTTTATTAGTTTGGTATTTGATAGTGGAATTGTAAATAAAATACTATTTCTTGTCTAAGATTATGCCTCTGTGCCAATTGTGATAGCAATTTATAAATATACAGGCCCATATATTTGGCCCAATAGCCATATTTTGGTCCAAATAACCTGTCCTTAGTCTATGACCCAATAGTTATGACTCACCCTGTATGGTATGGGATACATCATTTGGCGCAGTAGCAGACGAAATTCTAAAAGGAAATTATTTCAGACTAGAGCCCATAAACCCCAAAATCAATGTACCATTACAAAACACCATCCGCAAAAGCCTGAATTCCTCATTAAATTTAGTGACGAGGATCATCTGAATCTTGATTGGTTCGTAAACAAAAGTTTTGCAATTTGTGTCCATAAAATTCACGAGTGATTGTTAAGAAACAAATTTATAGAAAAAGTGTTAAAGTTTGGTGAGGAATATCACGAACATTTCAAAAATCTTACTTTTACGACAATAACTATTAAGGATACTCACTATGGCGACATAATAACCCAGATTCATGTGCTTAAATTGCAATATATGGATATTACCAACCCGCAGTGGCAAGGAAGTAAGTGGCGTATGAAGCAAGTGGGTGTTATATAAAATGGAGCATTTTAAACAATTTACTTAGATACTACATGATTCATTTCTATATCGAGAAATTTCTTGTTTTGGTCATCAAAATTGCTAATTCAACGCCGTTGAATTTTTTTTATATATGTCGTACTTTCAAGTTCGAAATTTAGGATTAAATCAGCGAAATTCAGCCTCCTTATACAAAACTGCAATTAAACATGCATTTATCCAACGTAACTTCTTATACAGAATCCGTCACAATTAATAATTAAGTAAATTAACAATTTTAAATAAAAAACTTATTTAGACGACAATATTTATACGACTTATTTTGAAGCAGGATTCTTCAGTTACTGTATGTATCATTCTCAATAGGACTCATATTCATATATTTTTGGCTTTGCTCACTCTTCATCATCATCACGTAGCGCTACAACCCTGGGTGGGTCTTGGCTGACTTTACAATTTTTTTCCAATTTGTTCGGTCTTCCATCAACCTAGGGTCAAATGGAATGTTCATTTTCCGGATATCTGCTTGGATGTTATCTCTCCATCGCATTCGGGACGTGCGAGTGTTCTTTTGCTATACTTCTTTATATTATCTTGCTATACTTAAAACTGAGCTTTCTATACTTTTTATTGATACGCACAACAGTTCATTAAAACCTACATACAAAGTTGTTAACTGCTCACCTTCACGTGCGTAAGGTCTTCCTCCACTTTGTTATTTCATCTATTTTTGGGCCTACCTCTTCTTCTGAGCCAATTAGTTGCATAGTAATAACTAGTTTAGGCATTCTGTTCGCTGCCATTCTTTCTACATATCTCTACCCTCTGATCCTTTACAAATTGATGAACCTGGTGATGATAAGTTCTTTATACAAAGTCATTAATTCGTTGTTGGTTCTTCTCTTCCACTTATCTTTTCTTTTTCTTCATCCGAATACGTGTCTCAATATTTTTCTTTTTCATCTTTCCAGAGTATCTATCCTCTTCCTTCTTATTTAATGTATTCTGGCATCGAGCTCCCGTTTTTCTTTTATATTTTGATCGTGTAATACATACAGGTATTCATCATTATCCACCCTATTAAAACTATAGCTTTTAGAGAAATTTTTATTTCAAATCCTTTATAAAAGGTATATAATAAAATACCCAAACGGGCTATATCACAATTACATTACAGAACGTTTTCGGAATGTAAATTCCATCATCAGTGTAACGAAGTATACATGCTCTGAGAGTTGTTATTAACAGGTCCTCGAAGACACTTTGTCTCAAGACCATGTAACCTATGTAGAGCCATACGTCGCCATGTTACCAATTCCTACGGTAACTTGAACATCCTAATTTGTAATAATATATAATGTAACATATTTATAAATTAATAACATTTAACGGGTTTTTACCCATATATTTTAGTGGCTCATAGCATGTACACTTCGTTACACTGATGATGGAATTTACGTTCAGAAAACGTTCTGTAATGTAATTGTGATATAAGCCCGTTTGGGTATTTTATTATATACCTTTTATAAAGGATTTGAAATAAATTTTTTTGTGGTACATGATATACAGCCAGCTATAGGAACTTAGTTTCCTAGTGAATTATAACTTTTAGCACTTACAGACCTTACACTAAAATCTTCTTCTTTTTTTCTTCTGCTTCTCCCAAGATCATATATTTGTTTTGTCTTCACTTAGCTCCAGTCCGTACTTCTTTGCTTCTTTAATAATTTTCTTTACTACTCTTCTTAATTATTTAGCGGTTCTTGCTAAAATCGTTAGATGATCAGCAAATGCCATGCGCTGGTGTTCATTTTTCATGTTCCTTCCTCCTCCATGCTGCATTTTCTGATTACAGTTTCTAATTATAAGTTAAATAATTTAGTGGATAAAGGATCTGCCTGTCTCATATCTGTTTATCTTCATAACTTACATACATACATACTTGACTGTATCTCCTTCCAGGAGAAGATTAATTTGGTCTATAGTAGATCTGTCTTTTCTAAAGTCGGCCTGGTACTCTTGTAGGATTCTTTTTGTATATCCATTTAGTCTATTCCTCAATATTCTTACCAATATTTTGTATACAATATCTACTAAGGCTATAACTTTATAGTTGCCACACTTTATTTTGTTTTTTTTTATGCCGTGGCCATATGCGTGCCTCATCGATCACTGATTTTTATTATTTCTAAGCATATGTCATTTTTCCCAGGACTTCCGCTATTTTTCATTTCGTATTGCTGTCGCCCCTCCTCCTCTCCAGGCTGCTTTTGAACGATCCCTTCTTCTTCAACTGCCCAGTTGACTACCGCTTCGCGCCCCACCTCACCATTAAATTAAAGTATTTTTCCACTATGCCATTATTTCTACTGAATCACTAATTAAATTTTCCTCTTTGCCTTTCATATACCTTCAGTGACTTTGGTAACCTTTTCCCATCTTCTTAACCCCGTGATAACTGTATGTTTATAACCCTACGCTTTCTCCTACGACTTAATTTGTTCCCAGGTTTGCTCTGTAATTATTGGTCATATTGTTGGAATATTTTATTTATTTCTTCTTCATATTTATTTTTTACTTGTCCTTCCTTAAGTTTTACAATATTGTACTTTCCGTTCGTTTTATTAGTCGTTTTCACTTTTTGTTCCTGTCTGACCCACATGACACTGACTTTAACGAGGTAATGGTCCGGATCGATTTCAGCTTCTCTCACACTTCTTACCTTTTGAATGGTATGTATGTATTTACTTTCAATCATAACGTGGTCTATCTGGTTTTCTATCCTACCCACATACCTTTGTTTATCTCTTGTCGGATTAGTTGTATGCTTCTGACCGCTATGTTATCTCCATGGCAAATCCAATGGGCCTTAAACCATTATTGTTTGATAAGTCTTGTTTACTGTGATTACCAGTTACTGCAGTGTAGTTTCCAGAGGTTCTTTTTCTACTTTAGCATTACAATCACCCATTATTACGTTCACATTACGTTTAGGTAAGCGTTCGTATTCGTCATTTAGCTGTTCGTAATAAAGATCTTTGGAGATAGGATTAAAAGCTATCACTTTGTCCTGGATAAATTTAGCTACCAAAAATTCATTTGCTGTCATTTCCTCCACTTTTAAAGAGCACCATATCTTCTATTTCAGTTATTTTCGACCCTAATTGTTTTCTTTCTTCTTCTTCTTAGAGTGCCGTCTCCCTACGGAGGTTGGCAATCATAATGACTATTTTCATTTTTGAACTTGCTGCTCTAAACAAATCAATTTTCTCTCTTGCAGAATCATTAAATAGGTTTTATACTCCCTTCCCCTTTCATTAGTTTCTTTAGCATACCTTCATAAAAGAGTCCTCTGACATTCCTTGTTACTAATTTATCTTGTCCTTCTTCTAGTTTTCTATATTTTCCTTTTTTAATATAATTATGTTTTTAACAAAGCTATTGAAATATACCACGATATAAGAATTGTCTCGATTCCGTTTCAATAAGAAGTCCCTTTTAAAATGTCATGAAACCCTATCTCAATATTTTAGCAATACATGTATATCACACAAATAAAATCCACGAGTCAGTTATTATACTGTTTAAATAAAATCACATTTAGTTAAAAATAACATTCTTTTAATAATTGGTTTTGGAACTCTACCAATCATTAACCCAGTTTTTTTTGTATTTATACCATCTAACTGATCTTATCGGAGAATATTTTCTTTTACTTACGAACATGAGTTTCGTATTAAGTGATTATGTTTCATTCAAGAATTATTCGCTGCTTTCACTTGAACTAATGCCTAGTCGAATCTTTTATTGATTGCAAATATTTGCGATTAGCATATTTAATAGAAATACTGGTATCGGCTTATTGCTTTCTTGATGAAGAACAGTAAACGGGATATTTTAGTGTGACATTCGAAAGAGGCGTGCATTTAAAAATACATTAGTAAAAAGTTGATAGCATCTACAAGAATACCTCAGTACTTAGTACCCAGTAAAAACAGTGTTTTTATTAAAACATTTCATTTCTCACCCTGTGCAATATTTTCAAAAACACCAATTCCAGTTCGATTCAAGATAAGGCAAACGGTAACTTTGGATTAATCTTGTAATAAACTTTACTTTTACACAAAATACGTTAATTTTATCATTTTGACGATTTCTTGAGATATCTATATTACAATTTTCAATCATCTAGAACTACTGTGTAACTCTCTTTAAAAAAAATAATTTTTTTGATATTGTAAAACAAAGAGTATTTATTTATTTAGTTTATCCATCCCACGCTAATTCTACATCATACATATCCATCTATTTCGCCATTTTATTTATTTATCGTATGGTGCTTGACACATTTACATTTAAATTTACATATATTTTTTGTATAAAACATAATACATATGTTTAAAAACGAACATCTAACTTATTTATATAGTCTATCCACACTGGAGTCGCCATTAGGAAATCCTCGGACCTACCATGACAGGATCTTGTGGGACACTGTTCTGTGATGTGACAGATGGTTTGTGGTTGTCTGCAGTCACAGAGTAGGGATGGTCGTTTACCCCATTTGAACGTCATGTAACCGCATCTGCCTTGTTGGATTCTGATTCGGTTCATAATAGTCATGTGTTGCGTGGTAAGTCAAAACCTGGTGGTTTTTGTGTTTAAACTCATTTTCCATAGCAGTCTGTGCTGTTTCTATTGGCAGTCGTTTGGAGCGTAGACGGTTACCGTTGGCAGCATCTATATCGTGATGGATTGATGTAGTGTTTTCGAATTGGACGTTGAGTACTTTTCCTGCAAGCTTGGTATTTAGGTTGAAACTGGAAACCTCTGTTTTGGTAGCGTTTGGTCGGAGCCTCCATTTACGGAAATACTTTCCCACTGTGTGTAAGTCCGCCGTGAGGATTTCATCTGTTTCTTCAAATGACTTACAACTTGTTGCAAGCATCCAGCCATCGATGTAACCAAACTTCCTTTATCTAGTTTCTGGTATATCAGCGATGTACAGGCTAAAAAGAAGAGGAGCTAGGACAGATCCCTGAGGCAGTCCATTCTTCAGTTTTCTTGGAGTGCTGATGTCGCTACCCATGGATACTTGAATCGTTCGTTTGGCTAGCATGCTGTTGATTATTCGAGTGGTGGATTTACAGGAGATTGTACGGAGGAGCTTGTATATCATGCCTTCTCTTTAGACTCTATCGTAGGCCGCTGTTAGGTCTATGAATGCGGCTGCAGTTTTAAGTTTGTCCTGGAACTCTGCCTCAATAAATGTGGTAAGCGAAAGAACATGATCTGCGCAGATTCTTTTCGGTCGGAAACTTGCCTGGTCAACCGATATTGATTCAAGTAACTTTGAACTAATTCTGTTGTAGATAGATCGTTCTAGTAGCTTGAACGTTGCCGATAGTAGGGCTATTGGTCTGTAGTTCTTAGGGTTGTTACTTGGTTTCTGAACAAATCCCCTTCGTTGGCTCAGTGAAGATGTTCGTTCAGTTGTAATGGAAATACCAAATAATAGTAGCAGAGTTTATTGTAGAGACGTACACTATGGGTGTAGACCCGGGATTACTTTGAGTAGAGACTGATGAAGTTGATCGTTGAAGACTATCAAGTTCGTTGAGTGAATATTGATTGAATGCCTCTCTAGGCAAGAGATCTTAGTTTTATATAAACTTTAATTGGGTCAATATTTTCGCGGACCTCGCGTGACATGTGTATTTAATTTATGTAAATAGTTTAACTTTGTCAGCACTTTTGACTGATGTCCAAATTATATTATTGATAATTGACCAAATGTGTATGTAACCTAATTAACTACGTGTGTGTATTTAATAACAAATAGATTCATTCGGTCTACTGGGTGATAAAATTATACTGTCCAATTTCGGATATGAATTCTAAAGATTTGATATTGGACAGTTTCCCTGGTTTTAATATGTCAATGACCTTCGAGCGTTTGAGTTCCTGTGGTATGGTACCGGTCTTCATAATGTCTGTGAAAAAGTAGGCCATCCATTCTCTCGCATATTTAACGTTAAGAATTCGGGATGAATATTGTCAAAACTTGGGCTTCACCTTACTTTACATCCTTAAGAGCTATAGTGACTTCTTCGCAAGGAAAAGGGTGAGAGTATACGGTTTCTGTAGATTGAAATTTTAAAGTTTTGAGCCCTCGTTTTAGCTTGATTGTGTGTGGCTTGTCTTTTGGGCCTTAGATGTCGATTCCGCTTCCTTATTTTCTTAATAGTGTCCATGCTTGCCTACTTGATGTTTGATATTTCGTCATTAATCTATAATACCGATTCTGATCACTTATTTTTTTACCTAATAGGTATTTACTGATTTTTAGGAGGTATATCTTGACCTCTTGAAATTTGTATCAAAATACATGCGCAGTACGTAAATTTTCGTTCGCACATAGCAGAAAAATAAAAATTTTAGTGCTTAAATACGTTTGTAAATATCTTTTGTAACAGTGCAACGTAAAACGTGCAACAATAGATAATTAACAACTAACAGATGATTAATTGACTAAGGAAGATCGCTAACATACCTACGGCTTTAAACTGGTTTTTAAGGGGATGCCTGAGGGGTCCAGTCGCCGAAAGAAAAAAAAATACCAAGGAGACCAAGACCAATAGAAAGTGTGTAGCAGGATCTAGGAAATATAAATGTCATGAATTGGAAAGAGAAGTATCTCGATAGGATGAAATGGAGGAGACCAGTGATGAAAATTTCAGATGGGAAATAGTATAAAAAACATATATTAGGGTTATATGGTGTCAGTTATACTTTTAATTTTATATATTTAAAAATTGTAAGCATTAAATATTATGTGTAAGTTAAGTTATTACAGTAATCATGTATGCACACCCTATGGCGATTTCACATATCACTCTTCTTCCGTGACGCTCGTCTTTGAATACTAAGAGAGCTATTACTATGAAATGCCCACAATTTACATAAATTCAATTTACTAATTGACTTTCCAAAACTAGATTTCCTTCCGTGTCCCAGAATCCATTCATTTTAAACACTCAAGCAAATACTTTTTCCTGTTATTGGGCTACCGTTAAAATTAGACAAACTGTCGCCAGTTTGTTCTCTCAATTACCGCTGTGTCGTGAAACATCTATTCCGCTAGACGAATATTATATCTACGTAGATTACGATATGAACAAACAATTAAAATTAACGTTACATATGTGACACTAATCACAGTAAGTAACAGTAAGAGACTGCATTTAGCGCCTAAATTGGGCCGGATTTAAATATATATCATTGTACGATGAGAAAAAAAGTTTGTACACCGGAGAAAAAATAATTTTAATTATTTACTTGTTTTAAATATTATCATTAAGGTTATAAATATCTAATCTTATCAATAATTGCTGTTTCTTGAAGATCAAAAGTCAAGTCAAAGTTGATAAGTCAAAATGTGACAGTTTTTTATTTATTAACCGTCTCAATCACTGAGCGCTCGGGAGGATAAAATATAATAATTGTAATATAAAATTACAAACTAAATTACAATTTCAATTGGTATGTTAATTAAAAATTAAAATTCTATACTATTACAGTATATTTTAAACGTTCGAAAGCGAAGGTCACTATTACATACAGGAGCTAAAAAGTCAAACGTATGTAGAAACCAGCAGACGATCAAAGGAGATATCTCCACTTATCATATAGGATATACATTCGACGTATTAACACACTTAATACCAATTTAGCAATTCCATTTAAAAATAACAAATGCACCAATTGCTAACAAAATCAGAGGATATAAAACCAACAATAGATAAAAAAACTAAATAATAAAGGTATGGACAACCCTTAAAAGTTTCAGTCCAATAAATAGTAAACAACCAGGTCACAATAATAAACATACAGCACTAAAAAAACCACTGCTACTAGGAGGCAGGGCAACTGCAAGGTAACGTTGAGTATACGGCACGGTTCAACACCGTGGGTTCGTTGAGTGTCTAGCGAGCACTTAAACTCTTCCTATGAGGGACGAGGGACAAGACTTCCTTATCCCAACGGGGTTCTCCCATTGCCGCTTGGTGAGTCTGCCAGTGGCTAACAGGAAAAGTGGACAAAAAATCCGCTCATCTAAAATACTCTCTCTCAAAAAATGGAGCGTCGCCGCTTCAAGCGATCGCTCTCTTCCAAGCAGGGACTTCATTTGCTTAGTCAGTGTCCACCATGCATATGCCCCAGCTCAGCCACGCCGAATCTGCAAAGGAACTAGAATTCGCTGCAAAAACGAGTCTTCATTGAAGAAGGCCTCGACAAGTTCCCCAAGTCTTTTTCCAACACAATACGATCTTTAGCCTTTGGTATACCCGTTAACCTTGACCCCTCTTCAAAGGATGAGTCGATTGATTATCAGAAAGAATTCCTCCAACTGCCACCTCTTTAATAAAGTGGGAGACACTTCAGATACGATTCCGACGCATCCTTTACAAAATCTGCTCCAAACCCAGCTATCACCAGACCGAGAACTAGAACCATGTCCAGGGTTTCTTCTGCCACCAGAGTACAAGCCACGGCACACTGTTTTTCCACCAAATCAAATTCAGCCAAACCATCTTCTTCCTCTGCCAAATACGGAACAAAACCCCCTGCAGCTTTGGCTAAAGTTTCCATCCTCCCGGCCATACTTCCCAATATTTTAACACCCTAGAAGCGACACCACTAAGGGCCGGTTTCACCAACAACAAATAAATCACTGAATAGTTAATCGTCGAATAAAATTTATTAGTAGAATAAATTTTATTCTGTTTCAATAACTATTTGTAATCCACAGTTAGTTATTCGTCGAATAAGTTCAAAGTGTAATGATTTTCCACAGACTGTACTCGTTGACACCTCTCTTGGCCTCCACCTCTTAGGTGCTTGGCCAAGCGCATCGCACTATTTTTCACTGTAATCATATACATAACCTATAATATTTGATGTTGGTTGATTAATTTGTCAAAATAATAATAATTGTCAATGTCAATACATAATTTATATAAAAAAAATCTGTTTGTTGTGATTGTAAATTATTGTGAATCTGAAACTTGAGAAAATGGACAAAAAACGCGAGAGCACCAAAAATTATTTAGAGAAAGAAATGGAGAACTTTGATAATCTAAACCTAGTTTTAAAGTCCACATAATCAAATTCAGCAAAAGGGTTTCTTCTTTGCAGCTGCAAGCGTGGTCTTCTCCTTCGCTGCTCATTTCCGTCATCAGAAGATGATGATAAAGAAGATAATAATCTAAAATAAATATTTATGTATACAAAATTCAAATTGTGTGATATAATTACGTTTACCTGCAATATATTGTTGATAATTTCAAGTTAAACTAATAAATTTTCTTTATTATTGATATTTAAAGTGAGGTTAGCTGTCAACTTATTCGAAGAATAAATATTTATTTGGCCGATATTGGACTAATAACTTATTTGGAGTTTATTCATAGAATAAGTCTTATTTGACGTTGGTGAAACGCAGATATGTCAGTTCTATTGGTCGAATAACTTTATTCATTGAATAGACTGCTATTTGTCGTTGGTGAAACCGGCCCTAAGATATAGCAGATTCTAAGAATCTGCAAGTCAAAAATGCTTAATCGAAAGAGCCGCTCTCAAATGTATGGCTGGTATCATTCGAAGGTACCCCTCAATGCGGCATGGCTGACAACCTTCCTCACTAACATTGACTGACTACTGCTTCTTAGCAAATCACGTGTCTTTGCAATCTCTCCCTTCACTAACACCAAAATGCTTTCGGAGACTGACATCTGTTCTGGCCAAACTCTCTCCCTAGCAGGCGCTTCGCCTAAAAGAGGTTTGAAACAACGTTACACACACTATAATATTAAGATCTATGATACATAAAACTTTATTTATATATTTTTTATAAAATTTTATATTTATAATTAAAAAAAAACTTACAATGAAGTAAAAACTTTTTTCAAAAAGTTTTTTAATTTATAAATACCACTTTTGTAAAGTGTATTCATGCTATCTTTGGTGTTGAATAAAAAAGAACCTAAAGTGTTGTATGACTTGAAGGAAATTTTGATGTTTTCAATTGTTGAAGTAAAAAGTTTAAATATTTTATTGGAAATGTTGCTAATATAAGTAAAGGAGAAATATCTGATGTTATTTGAAGCATTAAGTTGAAGAAAACATTGTGATGAATATGCAAGCTTTTCTGCAATTTTGAGTTTAGCTCTATTTAGAAGCTTATGGATAATGTTGCAATCATAACCATTATTAAAAGCAATTTTCTTGAGAATATTAAGTTCAAGATTGGACTTATCATTAGAAAGTGGAAATTTGAGTAACCTGTGAATCTAACTGTTGTAAGCAGCCATTTGTATGTTGGGTTGGGTGATTAGATGTTTCATGTATAACATGATCTATTTGGGTAGGTTTTCTGTAAATATTGCACTCTAGAGAATCTTTATTACGAGATATAGTCATATCCAAGAAGTTCAACTTATTATCAGATTCTGGTTCCAGTGTAAAAGAGATGTTAGGATGGAGATTATTAAGATCATCCAGAATCTGCACAGTATCATCTTGGGTTCCCTGTATGAGAGCTATACAATCATCAACATATCTTGACCAAAAAACTATTTTGCTGTTGTTATGAACAAATTTCTGTTCTAAGCTGTCTAAGAAAATATCAGCTAGCAAAGGTGATAATGGAGATCCCATTACTAAACATGCCTGAGAATAGATGGCCAAAAAGATAGAAAAATGGACTCTGCCCACTAGAAGAAAACGAGGTAGACCAAGACAGTCATCGTGAGAAGATGTCGAAGATGTAATGACCGCCAGAGATTTAAACACTGAATATTGCTTCTACAGAAAACGCACGCGTATTATATTATGCATAATAAGTATATTTAATAAGTAAGTCACGACAGTAATTTTGATAGCAACGCGTGTTACTCCAAATCAATTAAAATATTTGAGCTTTTCAATAAAATAGTGAAATTATAATCCAAAGCTGCCAATTAACATAAAAAGTGGTACATCTAGTAAAATATGATACCATGTTCGGCATTTCCAAATAATCAAAAGTGAGAATACATTTTGATCAAATAACGGTATCGATGTTTTAGGAACAAATTCGACATAAATGAAAGTCGTGTTTAATAACCCCTTTTTACAACACCGCTCAAGAGGAAGCAAGTAATTTTTCTCGCGATGTGGCTACTTTCAAAGTGTGTCATCTCCAAAAACCTGTCCATTGGCCCAGTTGAAAAAAACGTTTTAATGTTTTGCGTTAAGTTTTAGTACCTACCGCATATGCTTAACATGTACTTCAGTGCCGTCGTTAATATGTACTTTTAAAAGGCGATGAAAATTGTTCAGAATAGAATGTCGTCTTTCCGTATTATAATAAAGAATGTTACAGGAATGTAATAATGTTTATTATTAAAAATCAACAAACAATGAATTCGTTTAATGATTCAATATCGAAATGGTAGTTCTTAGTTAATGAAATGAGTTTTTCTAGATTACGAAATTGTAATGAATAAATTCAGTTTTTTTAATAATTTGTTTTTTTTTGTTTATCAAGCTCGGTTAGATAAGAAATCTCAGTGTTGCTGCTTAGTATACCAGTTTCAACTTTTCAACGGATATTATTCTGCTATGCCAGATCATAGTATACATATATGATATTTTAAGTTAACGGGTTTGAAATATTCCTAATATAACAGTTTTTTTTAAAAATTTGAAACGGTTTAAAAAAAGTTAGTTTTTGGACAAAGAACTCAATTATTTGACTTAAAATTTTCAGTTATTAGATACTGTCAAAGTAATGAGTAAAAACAAATAAAACGTTAAAATCAGTGTTCAAAAACTTTTATTAAATTTACCTACTATAAATCACTACTATTTTATTCATTTCATTTTGGTACAGATTAAATAGTTATTCGACGTCCATGTCGTCATTTGCATTATTTTTTGACATCTGGCCCACTTTTGTTCCATAGTCTTCAAGATCTTCTTTACTTCCCATTTTTGGTTCCTCACATATTTTGCTCTGTTTTTATTTAATGGTCTGTTTCGATTGCTTCTTCATTTTCTATTTGTCCCGGGTGTTTATAAACTTTGTTGTTGGTTTCATTACCTTCGCTACTTTCTAATTGTTTTGGTTCGTCGCACAAATTGCTGTCATTTTTTTGTGAGCGTTTATTTCATTATCTTTATTATTAAGAAATGCCTTTTGGTTCTTGATCGGAGTAATCTTTATTGCTTTCTATTGTATTCGGCTCCTCGCATATTTTGAGGTTTGATTCTATTTGATAATCTGTTTCGCTATCCTCTTCACATTCTATTTTTTTTAATTTTTTACACATTATGTGGTCAAGTTCTTTTTCATTAGACATTTCGACGTCTTCGTCTCTTTCTATTTCTGAAGTAACGCCATCATCGCTTTCCTCAGTATAATTCATCTGACACATGAATAAATTCTCATCACCTTCTTATCTACGTTATATTTTTTCGGAACACATCGTTGATGAATTCTTTTCTTGCAGCTATTACATGTTAGGTAATTATTTTCTATAGTCCGAACCTTGCACAGAAAATATGAATTATTTGTGTCAGTATCTCGGGCAGTATTTTTTAAATCTTTTGCTGCTGCACTCTCTTCTCTTTTTTGTTTTCTCTCTAATTTTTCATTTTCTAATTCTAACTTTAAGGCACGATTCTTTTCAAAACTCTCTTGATACTCTCTTGATGTTATAGCAAAGAAAACTCTTTCGGTATTAAGTTTATTCTTTCTTGTTGTTTGTTTTGGCACTATTAAGTAGTCACCTATACTATTACTTGTAGATGGCAAACTATAGATAATGTCTTTACCAGGTTTTATGATAATATTGTGTGTTATATTAATTTTTTGACCTTTTGAAACTTGATTCTCAGATGGATTTAATTCAGCATCCATATTTATTTTAATTTCTGGTACACCTGAAGGTGCTTCTTAGATGGATATAATCCAGGTTCAGTCTCAGTCGATTTCAATATCTGATTATCGAAAGGTCCTGGCAAGTCTCTCATTTCCAAGTCAACTTTTTTATTATCTGGCTACGAATCTGGTTTTTTAAAATAATTCCATATTTTGTATAAAGTCAAAATTTCTTCGGTAATGCTTTCCTTAACCAATAGATTGAAATCTTTTGATTACATTTTCTCCAGCCAAACTTACGAATGTTGTACGGTCCTTCCGCGGTAGCTCTTTTACCTAAAAATGTGATAAGGTGATATTAACTTATAGGTAAATACAAAAGTTTTTATAATATTACGTAAGGACGCTCATTTTTTTTCCCAAACACTTGGTGTAATCAACTGCATCTGGGTTGAAACGGAATAAACCACATGCAAGAAATCTATTAATTAAAGTATCCCTCTTAATATTATTCTCTACTACTTTTTAAAATATTAGAGCAAATGTCATTTTATTTAAAACTTCTCCAGGATTTTTTTCGTAAAATTCCCTAATGGCCTTTTTCATCCCACTTTTACGGACCTGAATACTTTAACATCACAAGGTTAAAGAATTTAGGTTGCATTCGGATATACGGCTATAATTCAATGTTCAATTCATTGCTAAGTCTACTTAACTCATAAGAACCCGGTCTATATAGACATTTGAAATAACAAAATTGTCGGAGAGCCAAATTTTTGTGCAGAGCTAGGGTATACCATAACAATTAATTTTTTTAAAGTCTCCATTGATCCCATGTGTGTAACAAAACTTATTCGGGATCAAACGTCAAAATTTGAGATTTTTTGGATTGTTTTAGAAAACGGTAAGTTTTATCAAAAAAAAAAAAATCTTAAACCGAAGATGTAGATCTTAAAATTCTCTACAAAAATAGTCCTTACTATTTTTTTCCTAAGAGTTACAATTCCTGAGATATCGTGATTCTAAGAGTTACATTATAGTTGATAAAATGCACACGTTTCCACACCTCCTGTAGTGTACTCGGCGCGTTTTTTTTACCTTGGTTTCTCCTGTCGGCCTACTCCACTAACTGTTTTGACAATTTTAGGATAATTTAAGGAAACAATACCGGTCAAGTTCTAGATATTACCTTATTATTGATATTGATTATTGATATTGCTATTGATTATTAGGTTAACTATTGTTTTGATTTCTTTAGATATTTTAATCAGATTCATATTCTTGAAAGTCTACTTCAACAGTCAAGTCTTCTTCGATTTAATATTCTGCCTCTTCCTCTTGCTGGATGTTCAAACATTGTTCAAATGTGACTGAGTCATTGGTCTCCTCATAAAATCACAGGAGTCTTCATCTGTTCTACTAAACTGGACATTTGAGCAAAACTAACCTTGGCAGTTGGCACACGCTAGAGAACACAACAACCGGACTTTTTTACATCCACATTTGGCACTACAACCTTTTTTGCAATTGCAAAAAATAGTGTTAAGGAGTTTTTCTGGGGCACGTGGGAGTAAGGTAATCGGTTCCAGAGTATTATCTATTAATTTCCAACCCGAGTCTTCTGGATTCAGTTCATTGCCTAGTCATGTTTAAACATTCATAATATACTCGACACAAATGTTGAAACCGCAAGAAAAAAACGAATTTCTTCCGTAATAATTGTTTGTGGTGTGAAATCAAGTTCTATAAAAACTTAACAGCAGTCAGTCAAATCTTTTTTTTTTTCGAATAATTTAAGTACTGACGTTTTGCCCCTTCTGTACATTGCTGACGTAGTGTCGCAGCCGGTTATCGCATGTAAAAACAAAATGTACTTTTGACATTTGGGATAAGCCGATAAACTTTTCGAAGAATATAAATCTCTGTTCGCTGTTGAGCCCTTCCGGGTTTCAAAAGATAAATAACTTTATCTACTGGAGTCCTGGCAGTAAGCAGTACTACCAAATCAACATCTTCACCAACTACAATTGTTGTGTTTGTTGCCTTAAATTTTTTAATTGCTGTCTCAATTTTATTATAAGGACATCTGCGTCATTTTTAGCTTGTTTCACTTCAATATTCGCAGCTGTTAATTTTTCAGTTAACATGGAAATGAAACAAGGATAGATGAAATTCAGTTTGGGACTGATTATCTTTTGAAGAAATATTTTCAGAATAGTTTAATATAGAATATAAATAGAGACACAAATAGGCATTTATACTTGTCTTAAGTACCACATATACGTGGCTTATATGTGCATATAATGTATAAAGTAACTTTTAAAATCGCGATATCTCAGGAATGGTACCTCTTAGGAAAAAAATTGTAACTATTTTTGTAGAGAATGTTAAGATCTACAACTTTGGTTTAAATTTTTTTTTTGATAAAACTTGTTTTCGAGAAAAATCCAAAAAATCTCAAATTTTGACCATTGACCCCGAATAACTTTTGTTGCACACATGGGATCGATGGGGACTTTTAAAACTTTATTTGTTATGGTAAATTCTAGCTCTCCACCAAAATTTGGCTCTCCGGCAATTTTTGTTATTTGCCAACTATGTTGATGTCCAAGTTGACCGGATTATAAGTTAAATGCGAATTATGGCCATCTAAAAATGATAAAACAGGGAACTCTAAGTATTTTTAAGCAAGAATGATTAGAACACATTTTTCACATAAGTATAGAACGTCTCTGTCGTCATCCACCCAATATCGGATCTTACAATAGCCCAATCAAAATCTTTGACAGTCTGGCTTATTTTTTCTGGAATTTTATTAGAAGCATATACAATCATAGCAAAGCAAAGAACATCAATAGAAACAGACATACTAACATATATAGAACAAGAAAGACTAAAGTGGTATGGACATGTAAGAAGAACTAGCGACAGCAGATGGATAAAAAGAATAACCGAATGGAGCTCCATAGGAAGGAGGAAAAGAGGACGACCCCGAAAATCCTGGAGGAACGAAGTAGACGACGCCATGAGTAAGAGAGGTCTAAACGATGGAGAATGGGACAACAGAGAGAGATGGAAACGGTTGAGCGAGGGAAGGCAGTGAATACTGTAGAATCACTGAATATATATATATATATATACAATCATAGTTGGACAAATTATCCCGAAAGCAGAAAATGAAAACATGACAGTAATGATATCCTTAGATGATCCCTTTTCCACAGTATAAACATTTTTCGCGCCTTTTCTAGCAAAAACTTCGGCAGTTACTGGGCAAATCTGAAAACCGGATTCGTCACCATTGTAAATTCTTGAAGGGTCATTAATGATTAAATTTTTGAAAACAAAATAACTGTTTATATCTTTGAACTATTTTCGAATGTCTGGTTCCGAAACACAAGCGCCCGCAACACTTACCGCTTTACTTGTTCGCTACACAGCTGTTGGATGTCTTTTAGGAAAGCGTAAAATATAAAGTGCTATTTTAGTCATCTTTATTTTACAAATATCCTTTATTACTTGATTACCTTCAACCAACTATCACCAGGTCTGCTATTTTAAATGGATTAAGCCGTGGATTTTCAGTCAAAAATGTTTAAACACCATTTAAAATTTCCTCTCGTTTTCTAGGAAATCCTTTTGTTGCCAGCTCTTCTATCCACCTGCAAAAATAAAAACAGTCATTTAACATAGTTCAATATCTTACCTAACTAAATTAACTTTACCTTTCAAGATCAGACTCTTCTCTTGACGAAAGAATTGGATTTGGACCGCATTTGTCTTTATGACCAAGATTTTTGATTTTAAATTCCAATGTTGATTTAGGTACACCGTATTTTTTTTTGTCGCATTTCTGTACCACATATTGTTATTCTTGACTTCATTTACCGCAGATTCCATCTATTCCGCATTATATTCATTATTCTTGGGCTTAATTGCAAGCTAAAAAACTATGTAAATAAATGTTTAGTTATAGGACCGATTGTGAACCAGTTATTGAACAAGCGTCCAATAACTGGCTACACTGTGAATATTAACATCAAAATGGAAGTGCCGGAAACAGAGAAGACGCACGAATATTTCACACAAAAACTGTACAAACTTTGCAAAATGCAATTATTGCCTTAACCTTAAAAATACTTACTTTTACTGTACCACTTCTTCTTCTTCAAGTGCCCTGTCCGTTGCGAACGTTGGTTATTAACATGGCAATTCTGATCTTGTTTACGGCGCTTCTGAATAGTTCGACCGATGTGAGCCCGAACCACTTCCTCAGATTTTGGAGCCACGAGTGTCTTTACCTGCCTGGCCCTCGCTTACTGTCTATTTTTCCCTGGACAATCAATTGCAGTAGACGGTACTTATCGTGTCTCAATATGTGGCCTAGATATTCAAGCTTTCTTTGTTTAATTGTATTCACGATTTCTTTCTCCTTTCCGATTCTTTGGATTACCTCTATGTTGGTGACATGTTCGGTCCAGGATATACGAAGAATGCGTCGGTACACCCACATTTCGAATGCTTCTAGTTTTCTCGTGAGCGTCTCCGTCAGCGTCCAGGCCTCCACACCATACAGTAAGATCGGAAAAATGTAGCATTTAACTAGACGTAGTTTTAGGGGAAGAGACAAATCCCTGCTTATGAGGAGCTTTTTGTACCACTAACTTGTATATTTATTAGGTTAAGAGAACCGAGAAGGGTTAAGAAAACCATCTTTTTGGCGGATAATCATGAATCTCACATTTCGCGGCAAAACGGAAACGTCAATCAAATGTCATTTATCTTAATATTGATAATAATAGTACAATGACGACATCTCAATAAAACTTAGCTCATTACTGAATACAGGATTCTTGTTTTCAGTTAAAATAATTGGGATGTCCAATAACTCATAGTGTCCAATAACTGGTATCATTACCCTACCACATGCAAAAGAAAAAATTTATAAACAGAAATCTAAAAAATAGCCGTAAAACTTGGTAAAAATCGTTAAAAGTAAAAATCCTTGAAGAACCGTATCTTGCTTAAAATTTGTCCTAGAACCTTCTACAATAGATTTATAGAGTAATTGATTTTTCTTTTTATTAAATGAACCATTGCTTATAGCCAAAACTGAATAGAAAACCGTTATAGAGCAATGTTTGTGAAAAAATAGCGAAAATGTCCCAAAAATGGTGGGAGTGGATTACTTTGAAAAATCGTACCTCGTACACTATAAATCCTAAAGACTTGTACCGAACTTCATTTTGAAGGAGAAGGATAGAACATTTTTTTATAAAGTAACGCCTATACCTATATCCCCGTAAAAAAATTATGGGGCAAATACATTTTTGTAAAAAAAAATTATTTTGATATTAAGAGGTGTGACATTTAGATAAGAAATTTGATTTTAAACAACTTTTCTATAGATTTATATGTACGAAAAGTGCACATAATTAACTCAAATGCACCCTAGTGCATAGAGACAAATTCGCCCCTTTCTCAAAAACGTATTCCTTTAAATTGTATCACTTCACGGTTTTTTTATATTTGGGGGTCTATTGACTATAAAATAATAAAACCTCTTTAAAGTTGTAGTTTTTTTAGCTCTATTTTTTTGAAATCCAATAGCCTAAACCAAATATAATATTTATTCTTGGATATAAGTGAATCTAAAATTATAAGAATTACGGCATTTTCAAATAAATGAAAAGAAAAGTGTATTGTTATTGTCAATGGCGTGTGAAAGTTTCGATTAAGCACGAAATGTTGTGAAAAATCGCTCCTCGTCGTATCTTATTTGAGGTTCTGAAACTATTGTGTCAAAATTTACTTCTTCATGCACATCAAATGATGATAACTTAATTTTTTTATCAGTTTACTTTTATTTTTTACGTTCATGCAAAGAGAATACTTTATTGAATTATATTTAGGGAAACAACCTATTATTTACTGCAAGAGTTCAATAAAATTGTATTGTAGTAAGTTGTCACTTGACTACAGAATTTGTGATCATGTCCATAAAAGTAAGATGAAATAAATCTTTAATTTCTTGAATATTTCCATTACTTACCACTCATTGTTTTCTCTCTTGTGATTCCTAAAATTAATTTCGTGACTTTTTATTACTTATATAAATTTCAAACATGTTTATTCAATTACAGAAATTTATTTTCACTTTTAAACATATTAACAAAAACTTTTTGGATACTATAGGCTATCATTATTATTTATTACTTCCATAAACTTATTTGACGTTACAACTTTTCGAAACGATGAATGTGGCAAATATTGGTACAGTGAAACGCAGTTTAATATATAATTATTGTTCTTATTATTTATTACAGATATATTATTTATGCAAAAATGCGGATGAAAGTGAAAATTATTATTTACTTTCATATATATATAACGAGTTTATTACAGTTGCCGCCGCTTCTCGCAACCTAGCTTCCAACGCTTGCGATCGTTCCAGTCATCTACTTGTAGACCCCTATCTTCCATTGCACCTTTTACTTCTTGTCTCCACGATCTTCTTGGTCTTCCCTTTTTCCTGCGGTTATATATATATATATATATATATATAAAGCAATATTTTCGTAAAAAATTTGAGCGTGTGACTTATTTAACTGATAAGTCGATAGTCGCTACACTGTATGGCATTCCTTTTCTTGAGAATAGTTATAAATATTTATTCTAACTAGTTGTCTGGTAATTTACCTCTGCTCTATATCTTGTTAGAGAAGAAGGTGATAATCGCAATACTCTCATCATCTAATAATTGTAATAAATCTGCAGGTATTTTATCAGGACCAGAATATTTTCTTCGTTTCGTTTGGTCGATGGCCTTCTGAACTTCTGAGATCAGAATTGGTGCGCCAGTATCTCGGTTAGAAGTTATTTCTTGGTAGATTCTTTTGTCATCTTTAAATAATTCTATTATGTAGTTTTCCAATACGGTACCTCTTTAATATTACTTAAAATTCTACCACCAGACTCTTATAATATATTTTGCTTGTAAATTCTGCTTTTGCCTGTTAACTCTTTTAGTTTTCTATGCAAATGGAAGCTGTCGTGCTGTTGCTCCAGTTTCTTAATTTCTAAACAGAATTCTTGTTGCCATGGGTCTTTGCTACTTTAATTTTTTTTCGGATTTCTTGATGCATTTCATTGTATTTTTCTCTATTTATATATTTGTACTGTCTCCGAACGTTTATTAGATCTAAGATGTCTTGTGTCATTCAGTTATTTTGTCAGTGATTATGGTTGTTTTTATTGGGAGTAAAAATTGGTAAAAAACCTTTATTTTCGATATATCGTTATTTTGTTTTTAAGTCGACTCGATGTAGTCTAGTAAGGAGCACATGTTATCTCCCATATTTTCCTTCATCATCATCTTGGTGCTACAGCCCTTAGAGGGCCTCGACCTTCTCAAGCTTTCTAAGCCATTCTATTCTGTCCCTCGTTTGCATTTTCCAGTTGCCGACTCCGATCTTCTCGGCATCTTGTGTTACCCCGTCCATCCACCTCAGCTTTGGTCTACCCCGTCTTCTCATTCCCACGGGTTGCGCTGTTAGAATCTTTTTTATCATGCATATTTTCCTTAGCCTTCGTTTTTCTGTGGTTTTTTCTTATATGTACTTGATTAGGTTCTATCTCTCTTAAAATATCAAGATGAGACTGGATAATGCCCTTGTATATTCAATATTTCTATAGAGGGCAGAGACTTGGACTCTTCGCGAACGCGAGCGCCAAAAAATTGATGCCTTTGAGATGTGGTGCTCTAGAAAAATGCTTTTATATCACGTCGTTCGCAAAGGTGACGATAGTTTGGAGAGATTAATTGTTTTTGGAAACGTCCATCACCAACTAGATGGTCCGACCAAATTAAGAATTCAGCTGGCAACTCATCCTGTGAAGCTCTAAGAGCAGCTGAAGATAGAGACCAAGGGAGAAAAAATGTTAGGATTATTGAAAGAAATCACGATCCTCAGTAATGGGGAAACAACAAGAGAGAGAGACTTGATTAGGTATTTCATGTTTTTTGTTTGCTGGGGGTGTTGTTTGTGTTAATGTTGGTGGTATTGTTTCTTGGAGATATTTTTCTGTCCAATGTAACATCAAGAATACCTTGAAACTTTTACTCATCCGTTTATGTATTACTTAATAATGGGTAATTCACTTAGTTCCATAAAAATCGACTAAATCTGGGATTCTGGTTGCATGGTTTCCTCAATATGTAGGCTAATCTGTTAATATATATCTAACATTGTCGTCTTTCATTGTCATATAAAGTAGTTACTTGTAAGAAATCTATTGTTGATTTGTGTTGACAAAAGTGTTGAAAATTTTTTAACGTTGCTGTACGTTTATAGCGTGTCGTGGTGGACGGACTGTCTGGTCCATACCTGTGTGTGTGTAGAATCCTGGTCCATACCTATCGTAAGAGGCGACTGATGGGATGGAATGAAAGATGTAAAGCCATCGTCTTAGGTGTCGAAATCGCAGCAACGCAAAAAGTACGCGAACTGATCTACCAAGAGCAGATAAAGTAACTTAGCCACGGATCGTTTAAGATATTGGTGGTCGGCAAGGGGCTGCCAGTATCCAAGACGAGTTAATACTGGTCACCAGGTTGTCCCTCTAGATATGAGATGAGCACTACAAGACCATTCTGCTCTTATTACATATACCTTCAATGAAACCCAATAAAACCCAATGAAATAGTATGTTGTGCTGCAATTTGCACTCTGACCAGTAACCCTAAGTAGCTCTGCTACTAAGGGTCACTGGTTGACGAAAAAACAACACATTCAAAGAAATAAGAAAAATAATATGCGTGGCTAAGCGCTATTATTTGGGCCTAGGCACTCAACTAAGAGCGAGAAATATGTCACGAGCAACAAAATGCAAACTTTATAAACAATAATAGACCCTTGTAGTGATTCTTCTAAAATACCCATGCAAAAAAGGTTAGTCGGAAGAAGAAGAAGGAGGCCAGCTAAACTCAGGTATCTAGACCATGTGCAAGACGATTTAAGGGAGATTGGAGTAAGGAGATGGAGAAGACAGATACTCGACAATGATGGATGGAAGAATGCTTTAAGGCAGGACAGGGCTCACGAATGGCCGTAGCGCCAACTGATGATTATGACTTCCAACTGTACTTAACAGGAAAACGGACAATAGTAACTTGAGTCAAATATATCACTCCTTAATTTATACATAATTCAATTGAACTTTTGATTCAACTTACATATTCTAAATCATTAATATAAATAATAATAATAATAAATTAATATATAATAAATAATTAAATAATAAATAATGAATACATACAATAAAATTGTACAAACATAGTCCTTGATTTAATTGGTGTAGTGAACCTAGGATTAATTACTATGGTTTATTTTCTTGAATCGCTTGTGTTTTATGTCAGCACAAACTGTAAGCTCACTTGATATTGCTATGTTGATATCTAATTTAATAATAGAGATATTTGAAGCCTTACATATTTGATTGATTGTTATCAACCTCACACTCCTAGCAGTAACACCCCGGTATGTTAACTTTTTGACATTACCGCTTTATTTGTTGGAATCTAACTTAATGTCACTCTTGATCTTCAACGTGTAGATTCGTGTTAAAGTAGATACCTACACATTTGTAAGCAGCGACCTTTGACTACCTCTTTCGCTGGTAGATCTTTCAAGTGTTAGCTTGGTGATTTCGCAGGTAAAAAAGAATGTCCTTGATTTAATTTGACACAACGTGGCATATTGTACTATCTAAAGTGTGAAATATTATTAACGATTAAACACAATCAATATTAGTGTCTTTGGAATTCTGTTTCTCATCCATTTTAGAAAGTATTCTGTTCTTTTACAAAACTTTTTATATACCTACTTCTGTTCTTGGCATATTGTATGCCTAATGGTTTTAGTCATACTATTCTATATATTTCATATATATACATATATACATGTATATATATATATATATATATATATATATATATATACATATATAATATATAGAATAACCCCCTGCTCCACCAGATCCTCTCGTACACTATTATTTTTTTAATTGGTTTTCATTTTGAATTATCTAAGAATTTCCCACTTTCTCCATCTTTGTATTTCGTTACGAAAACTGCTATTATGTTATTTTTAAGGTGTGCAAATTCTCACTTAAGATTAAATTTTTGAATACCACAGTTGCTTTTGTTGATAATACGGTAAGGAAACAGTAATACATGTAATTAAATCCTTGTTTCCTCACTAGGCGTCAGATCTAGAACACAAGAAAGTTCACTGAAACTAGATAATAATGTTAATAGACTTGTGGGAATTGATCAATGAACGTCTTCGGTATTCCGATAAACGTTTCTTATTGATCTGATGCAATTGCCTTTGCTGGAAATGATGTCGTTGCCGATAAGATTAATTCGTTTCAAGTTAGTTTACGTAAAATATAGCAAGATGATTAAAATAAGAACAAGCTTTTTTATACTCTGGGGAAAAGACATATCATTCTCAGTAGCAAAAAAATCTGTTAAGAAACAAAATAAAATAATGAAGCAATAAAATAATAGTAATTGATGCAACACATGAAATTGTCACATTCGCGTTATAGCGCGTGCTGTCAACATCTGCACTCGAGAAATAAAAGAACAACTATATGAAGCCAGACATACACGTTTTTTTAGTCTTTTTTTTTTATAATTTTAGTATTAAAAACAACTACAACAAAACTTCAGCATTTCTGTGTCTGATTGACCTAAAGAAAACGTTTGACAGAGTAAGACTCAAAGATGAAATCCATCTTCAACATTATAAAACTATCAAAAACATCTACCAAAACAACAAAATGGAAGTCAGAATAGATAGATAACTTACATAACGTATAAAAATAAGCAGAATCAAGGGAATTCATTGAGTCCCATGCTCTTCAATTTAATCATGGATGAAATCATCAAAAGCGTTAACAAAGGAAGAGGATACAGAATGGGAAACACAGAAACAAAAATACTCTGTTACGCAGACGACACAATATTGATAGCCCAAGATGAAGATAGTCTGCAAAGACTGGTCCACAGATTTAACATAAGAGCAAAATAATTTAATATGACAATCTCATCTTAGAAAACTAAAACAATAGTAGTCACCAAAAACCAACCAGATGTAAAACAGAAATTGATGGCATCAGTATTGAACAAGTAATGGAAGTAGAATACCTGGGAATTACACTGTCTATAGTCCTTTTCCCTCATATTTATAGCACATTATGTATGCAAATCCTCAACAGGTCAAAAAACCATAGGCGTCACCCTATACTTGTTTTGAAATAAATAAAAAAAATTAATATTTTAAGATGCTGTCAACAATTCATTATCTTTTAAAAAATCTTCTGTAAAATAAGTGTCCACTAATCTCACTATACCTTTTTTGTGCGTAAAAAACGTCGGTATATATGCCACACGATTATTGTTAATTATACACGGGTGATTAACGAGAGAATTCAATGTTTCACGAAATAAATTAATGTAAACAGTAATTTAAAGGTGATTATTGTTTTCTATACAAGTTATCGCCTGACAAAAAAAGAATACCTTCTTTGAACGATTACCTGGAATTACTGATAAGGCTTCACTAATGATAGTTTAAGTAGTTTTTATGCCACATTACAGCTTATGCCAATAATATAAATTAGAAATTGTTTGCATCTTTCATTTAGTTTGTAGATGTACATTGTTCATGTCTTACCTACCTACGTTTTTGGTGGCGATATTATGTTATTTGCATTTAAAAATGACGTCGACAACAGGTTTTATCCCGGTTAAGTGTAGTTTTAAAGGTGCCTTCAGTCTAAGAGAGAAAAATATAATATTAAATGTACACGATGCACTTGTACATCAACACCCTTTAAGTAATGTTCGTGAAATCGTTAACATGTGTTCAAATATGACAGGGGTTGGAGAAGCAACAATTTATAGATTCCTAAAAGAAAGAAATGGAGGAACTGTTTCATCTCCCAAGAAGAGTGGAGGGAGTAAACCCTTGGAAATTGAAGAAATACATAAAAACATGATAAGACGCAGCGTCCACTCATTTTTTTTTAACAAAGAATTTCCAACATTGGACAAAATCCAAACATTAATTAGAGAAAACGAAGAGTTACCAATCATAAGCAACAAGAAATTATGGGGACTATTGAGAGAGATGGGATTTCGTTGGTAAAAGAATAGAAGAAAATCCGTTTTAATTGAAAAAGATTACATTGTATGTTGGAGACGAGATTATCTAAGAACTATTAAAAAGTACCGAGAAGAAGGGAAAACAATTTTTTATTTGGACGAGACTTGGCTAAATGAAGGTCATACTGTACCATATCTATGGGTTGATACAAATGTGAAAAGTTCCCGTCAGGCATTCATCGAAGGTGTATCTACTGGAATAAACAATATTCCCGTTGGAAAAGGACGCAGACTCATAATAACCCATATTGGAAACGAATACGGTTTTGTCAATGGTGGATTATTAAGTTTTGCCTCAAAATCAACCAAAGATTACCATGAGGAAATGACTGCTGACGTTTTTGAAGAATATTTTGAACAAATGTTGGATTTAATTCCAAAAAATTCTGTCACAGTCATGGATAATGCTAGTTACCATTCAAGACTAGCGGAAAAATTGCCAACAACGGCATGGAAAAAAGGAGAGATAATCGAATGGTTGGATAAACACGCAATTGAGTACAAGGAGAATTCGACAAAAAAGGAATTATTACCTATTATAAGGCAACATAAAGCAGCTTATAAAAAATATATAATTGATGAAATGGCATTAAACCGTGATGTAATTATTTTACGTTTACCCCCATACCACTGTGATCTGAATCCGATAGAAAATATATAGTCTCAAGTAAAGGGTGAAGTCGGACGCAACAACAAAACTTTTAAATTAGAATACTTACAACAATTATTAGAACATTCCTTATCAAAAGTAACTCCAGAAAATTGGAAAAATGCTGTTAGTCATGCTCACAAGGAAGAAAATAAAATGTGGAATTTGGATAATATGACTGATGCAATGCTGGAACCGGTAATAATTAAAATTGGAGTTGAAGATTCCTTAGATTCTTAAGAAAGCAGTGAATCTGAAATGGAATTTGATTAAAATAATATTCATTTTTTTATAAATCAGCTGTTACGGCCACAAATTATTTTATATATAACCAATAAAATAAACATCTTACATTTCTTGCAAATTCATTAGTACCTGTTAATCTCCATCACTCCGACACTGGCAACTTTATTTAGGGATTAGTAACCCTCAAAACAATTGTATTCTATTCTGCTTCAACCTTTATACCTGGTGGTCATACTCAATTTAAAATTGTTTTCCTATATACTTCTGTAAACTTGTTGACAAATATCTATTTTTCATTGAGTCACCCGTATCAACAGTTTAGGGATTTGCATACATTATGTGCTATCAATATGATGGAAATGGACTATAGCTATGGAGACCTGCACAAAGAAGTGAGAGATCAAGTACAAAAAGCAAATTGACTGACAGGATGCCTTAATAACATTACATAACGAAACAGACACAATAACACGGAGATGAAGTCAAGAATTTATAAAGCCAGTGTAAGACCAATAATGACATATTAGCCTCAGAAACAAGACCCGACACAGCCACAACGCAAAGGCTACTGGAAACGGCAGAGATGATAGTACTGAGAAGAATTTATAAATAAATGGACACAAAATAAAAAAAGAATGGAATAACCACATAAGCAGTATGGAGGAAACCCGTGTCGTCAAAATAGCAAGAGATAAATCACTAATCGGCAGAAGAAGTATCGGATGACCGCGCAAAAGATAGAGTGACAAGCTTCAATAGAGGTATTAATCCGCCAATGAACAAGCAGAATTGCTTATTAAAAGGAAGAAGAAGAAACAAAATATAAAAAACAGACTTAACCATTAAAAACATAAATGAAGAGTGGAGAGGATCATCATGAAAGAAGAAACATCATGAAAGAAGCAGCTGAAAAATTACTAGTCATGGAAGGTAAACAAAAAAGAACAAGAACAAATGACTGAAAATCAGATTATAAAAGAAAGGAAAAACATAGCAAATTTACTGATGCACCAGAGGCACTTACGTCTTTGTCATTTTGCAGATGGCCCGTCTCGTAATATGTAGTTTTTAACACAGATGTATTTTTGTACGGGCTGTAAGCTGTAATCTTGGAATACGGGGAGAATCAAAACTACCACAAAGTCTGTTATGTATATACAAGGATTTCCACAGTTTTCGCTGTATTCCTTCACTCAACCGTTTTCTCCAATTTTTCCTGTTTAGCCAGTCCCCTTCCTGTAGGTTTCTTCTACTCATTGCTTCGTCCACTTCATCTCTGAAAGATCTTCGGGGTCTGCCTCTCTTTCTTCTTCCTATCTGTTATCCCTCCACTCTGTTATTATATTTATCCACCGATTTTGGTCTGCTCTTCTGACATGTCCGTACCAGGTTAACCTCTTCTGTTCGATGTAGTCTATTATGTCGGAGTTCATTCCCATTCTCTACTTAATCTCCATGTTATTTATTCTATCTCTTCTTGTTACTTTGCAGCTTCTCCTTAGGAATTCCATCTCTGTTGCTCTTATTTTGTTTTTCGTTTTCTTATTTATTGTCCAATTTTCACACCCATAAGTGAGGATACTTCTTGTCATGGTATTATATATTTTTTTTCTTTGTTTTCATGCTGATGTTCTTATCCCATAGTACCGGGTTCAATTTTCGTATGCAGTCTCTTGTTTGTCCTAGTCTATTTTTTATATCTTCCTCCGTTGTTCCTTTGTTTGATATTATGAAACCTAAATACTTATACTTGTCTGTTCCTTTGATTTGTTTACCTTCGTCTATTTCCAGCTGTTTTATTTCTGTATTCTCCGTTGTTAGGTATTCAGTTTTCTTTAGGTTTATTTCCATCCCATTCTTTGTATATTCCTGCTCCAGTTTTCTCATCATAAAACTGAGGTCATCCTCGTCTTGTGCGATCACTATTTGGTCGTCGGCAAAACTTAGCGTATATAGATATTCGTTCCTTACTGGTATACCCATTCCTTCGCACTTTCTTTTCCATGGTTTCAGGGTTTTTTCCAGGAATATTTTGAACAGGGTGGGGGATGTGGAGCAACACTGTAGTAGTTCCTTTGTCGTCTTAAATAGACTGCATATTCTATTGCCCGTTTTGATAGCTACTTCGTTATTCTTGTAGAGTGCTTTTACCGAGTTTATTAATCTTCGTGGAACTTCGATGTCTTCCATTGCTTCCCATAGCTTGGTTCTAGGTATTGAGTCAAAGTCTGTTAATATTATATAAATGTTTATATATCGTTGCGAAACTGCAACACCAGGCACATAATCCGACAAGCAGAGGAGGAATATTAATAACTACGTGAGGAAAAAAAAAAGAAAATAAACCGCACCAAGAAGAGAGAAAATATGAACTCAAGAACTACAAGACCTAAGTAAGCCAACAGAGAAAAAAAATTACCAGAAATTAAACAAAAGTAAAAAATAATTTAAACAAAAAAAGTGAAGAGATAAGAAGGGAGATAGTGAAGCTGTTCTGTCAATAATATATTGACAAAACAGCAAGATAAACTAAAAGGAAGTCTGTAATTAGATTAAATAAATGTAAGGCACTACGCTTTGTCCTGCGATTTCAAGGTTATGGTCGCATCATCAGACACGCGCAAGTACGTAAATACAAACTCAAACTCAAATACCGACAAGACAAACATGCTTATTTTTCCACCAAGAGGCAGCTTACAAAGATGCCAGAAAATATGCTTGTATGTGTTGCCACATAAGTAAGTAAATATAAATATACCTCTTGAATTTATATAAAGATTTATTTAAAGACAATATACTACAAAAAACAAGCCCTAAAAGCTCTTCATATTTTTTTGCATGCATATACGTTTTTAGTTTATATAAAAATTTAATCAGACAAAATATCACAAAAAATATGCTCTAGACAGCTTTTTTCCCGTGTTTCTTTTTTAGTTCGACCCTCTTAAATCCGCAATCAAATAATCATTTTTTTATATAATAAAATACCTCAGGAAATGTTAACGCACAAGGAAATTATAGAATCTTCTATTGTCACTATAAACGATATTAATGGTCCTTTAAACCTCGCCAGAACTCTTCACGAATTAGAATTTGCTATTTCTGATTTAAAACCTCGGCTGGATCAGATGACATACCACCAATATTTATAAAAAACTTACCATTTACAGCTAAACTAGTTTTACTAGATTTATTTAATATTTGTTTTCTAAAACATAAATTTCCTGATTTTTGGTCCCAGGCAGTTTTAATTCCCATCATCAAGCCAAATAAACCTAAAGATAAGCCCACTTCTTTCTGCCCCATATCGCTTACCTGTAGTATTTGTAAAATATTGGAAAAACTTTAAAACCTTCGTCTAATATGGCACTTAATGAGCAAAATAATCTCCTTTCTCCTCATCAAAGTGGCTTTCGAAGAGGCAGATCGACGTTAGATAACAATGTTACTTTACAAACCTCAATGAAGCTTTTGCAAATAACCAAAAACTGATTGCAATATTTTCTTATATAAGCCAAGTTTTTGCGACACACTGTATTTTGAAAAATCTAAGCGATAACAGAATTAAATGTAACATACTAGCATTTTTAAATAATTTTTTAAATAATTGATCAATAGAAATTAGGATAAATGGCCTTAAAAGCTCAACAAAAACATTAGATAATAGAAACACTCAAGGTTCCATAATAAGTCCAAAATTATTCTTAATTGCAATCAATAGTGTTATTCATAAAATTAGAGTACCTATTAAAGCCAGTAAATATGCAGACGATATCGTCTGCATATTTACTGGCTTTATTTATTATACTAAACCAAACAATATAGAAATTTTACAACATTTTTTAACTCGGGTTTGAAATTGGACGTTAAAAACTGGGTTCAACTTCTCTACAGAAAAAACAATACATAATTTTTAATAAAAAAAATCGGTTGCCTGTAAAGTCGGTTTTACGGGCGAAGATTTTACGTGACAACGTCTTTTTCTCGGTAGAATATTTATTGATATGAATATTATTAAATTGCACAATAGGAACAAGGAATTGAATGAAAATAAGAATTGCACAAATTTTAACTATAGAAATATATTTTGTTTACTAAAACATTGTACATGTAAACTTAAACTTAACTAATTTCTATTTGAGTGATTTTGTTGAGGATAGGACGATGATAGGAGAAATAGCATCGCACCAGCGGACCGATCATGTTTGAGTGGGAGAGAGACGCAAGGCATTCGCCGCTCCGGCGGGCCTCTCTCTCGTTCGGTGACTCACTGTAACAGACGTGAGCGGGCGTTACACTTTTTCTTAAATGACTCCGAGCCACAACCTAATTTAAGACGTTGTCACGTCAAAACAGATCTGACCATTGACCTAACACTAAGAAAGTACCCCAAATCAAATACCAACTTCTCGATGATTAAACATCTTTTTGCAGAAATCATATTCCATTACCCCAACTACTTACTACTACTGCTACTTACTATTCTGATGAAGAAAACTGCTACAGCATACTTTCTTCTTCTTCAGTGCCTTATCCGGTCCGGATGTTGGCGATCATCAAGGCTATCATGGTTTTGTTGACTGCTCTGCGAAACAGCTCCGCTGAGGTCATCCCAAACCATTGTCGGAGATTTTTCAACCACGAGATACGACGGCGTCCCGGTCCTCTTCTGCCAAATACTTTACCCTGCATAACAAGTTGAAGAATTCGATATTTTTCTTCGTTCCGCATCACGTGGCCGAGGTACTCAAGCTTGCGTTGTTTAATTAAATTAAGCACTTCTTTTTCTTTTGTCATGCGCTGTAGGACCTCAACGTTGGTGACATGGTCCACATAAGATATTTTTAGTATCCTTCTGTATATCCACATCTCGAAGGCTTCGATTCGTTTTTCAGTGGCTTGCGTCAGTGTCCAGGCTTCAACTCCATACAGTAACACTGGAAGAACGTAGCACCTCACTATTCGCATCTTGGTTCCCAAACTGAGATCACTGCAGCACAGCAAGGATCTCAACTTAATAAATGTAGACCGTGCCATTTCAATTCTGGATCTAATCTCTTGAGCGTAGTCCCATTGTACGTTGAGGGTAGTTCCGAGGTAAGTGAATCTGTCGACTCTCTGGATCTCTTCGCTACCGGCCATTAGTGCCCCGGGATCTAAATTTGTACGGCTGACAACCATGAATTTAGTTTTCTTAATATTAAGGTTCAGTCCGTATGTTACGCTCACAGTTCGCACTCGGTCTAGTAAGGCCTGCAGCATACACTTACCTATAAATTATAGTATACTCACAGGCGAGACCACAGCTATATTAAAAGCCTTAACTTTTTTCAAAACGAGTAACACGATGAAGTGCTTCATCATTACAGATTCACTTAATGCGTTATTGAAATTAAAGCAAATTTATACAACAAATCCCATTCAACAAGCAAGAAAAAATGAATTAGACATACTTCATTCCATGGGAAGGGACACAGCTTTCATTTGGGTACCATCGCACACTGGAATCTGGGGAAATGAAAAAGCAGATCATCTTACAACTGCAAGCCGTATCAACTTGGAAGATACTACAAAAATTACAAATTATCTTTATAGTCATATAAAACATCTGATTAAATTTCATTGCAATAACATTTGGTAAAATTACTGGAAATATTCAGCAACCAAATTAATCCCAATATGCTCAAAGGTGAATAGCTCTTTGAATAACCCTACAAGTAGACGAGATCAAGTAATTATAAAGAGTTTCAGAATTGGTCATACTGCTGTCACACACAAATTTTTAATCAATAAGGATCCACCACCAATTTGCAACAACTGCTCCAATTCATTGACAGTAAAACACTTCCTGCTTGACTGCCCATGTTTCCAAAATCAAAGAAGAATGCATGGAATTTCAGACGACCTCAAATGCATCCTGACAGATAAAAATTTAAATGTATTAAATTATTTAAGAGATATTAAATTGTATTATACTATTTAATGTACATAATCATATTAAAACTATTGTGTTTGTCATCCCACTAATAACCCTGCGTGGTTGATGAGGAATAAGTGATATTAAATAATAAAAAAAAATTTATAAGAAATATCTAGTGCTATAAGTTTTTGATTTACCGGATACGTTTGTTTAAAAGCAATAAAACATTCTGGGACACCATTATCGTAACTTTATTCACTTGTATAAATAATGTAGCGTGTTTGTCTTGTTTCTATGATAGTATCTGATTTTCACTTTGCAATCTTACGATGTTTGTACAATATTACCAAGAACTATAGGTGTGAATCACCTGTAGATGCGTTTCAATACCGTCTTCGGTCGCTCTACTTCTTTCCGTGCTTTTCATAAGAGGTTATCGTGCAGGAGAAATTTAACATCATAATAATGATGCGTCATGATATAATCAAGGTAAAATCGAGAATGTCTGATTCGTATTTAGATTCTTTTTAGATGCCGACAAGAAAAGTAAGTTTGACAAACGTATTGATTGGAAAATCAATTTTTATATATACATAGTGGCCCAAAAGTCTGGAAACGGCCAATTATCTCGTAGATTGCTAGTCATAATTGTACAAAATTAGAGGTACACCTATTTCGGGATACGGAGATTCCATATTTGGTATTTGCAATGCTGCAAATATTAAATGCCGTTTGTAGCTTGAACATTAATATCTTCCAAGGATTTATGGTCAGAATATACCTTAAATTATTTGCCCATTATCCAATGTTGCCAATATTTTACTGTTTCTTTTATGGCTAAGTATTCTAGATATACTGCTGTTTTCTTCTTTTGTGCTTCTGTTAACTTTTTTTTTTAAAATAGGCCACTGATCTACTATTATCATTTTCATCGTTCTGTTTTAGCACAGCTCCCACACAAATCATGCATGCATCTGTGTAGATTTGAATTGGAACATTTGGGCCAAATATCTTCAGAATTGGTTGTGAACACAACCAAGTTTTTATCTTATCAAAGGCTTCTTGACATTCTTTTGTCCAAATGAACTTAATATCTTTCCTTAATAGTTTCATAACTTTCCTTTAATAGTGGGTCAAGTATAACTGCTCTGTGTGATGATGATGATGATAGTGTGTTTGGCATGGAAACTAGTCCTTTTGCCACAGATTTGTAAATGATTTATGTTATGTTTATCAATTAAAAACTTGATTGTACTAAATTTATATTATATATCCGGATGCATATAAGTGATTACATATGAGTTCGTATATAGATTTCTGATTCAATGACAGTAGGTGGGTTATGTTTACTGGAAGTTGCACATTACTTTTAACTAGGTTTTCATAAAACGTAGATGAGAGTGCTTTATTTTTAATACATCCAAACAGGATGTGATTAACATCACACTGGGAAATATTATCGCATAAACACTTTCCTGATTCTATAATGTTTAATCTAGCCAGGTGAGCAGGAAAACTGCTCTGTGTGGTATAAATTTTTGATAAAAATTTATTTTTCCTTTTTTCCGGAACCAGAAATTTTTTAGGTAATCTTTTAATGGTCTCACCAAATTCTTTTCGATTATGTACTTCCAGTATTTTGCACTATTTTTTGTAAATGAGCACATGTTTATCTTCAATTTTCATTGGAATTGACCAGAAATCTGAATTAATATCTAATGTTGTAAAGTAATTAAAGTTTACTGTTTTTATTAATAAATCTTATATCGGTAGAAAAGGCTGTGATTGAGGTGCGACTATTTTGTTGAGTTCTCTAAAATCTATACACAGTCTTGATTTTTTTCCCTCTTTTTTCTTATATGCCAATGCGACGGGAGCAGGAAAAGGGCTATATGACTCTTCAATCAGAACCTTTTCCAATAATTTTGCTACTTGATTTTCTGTTTCTTTTTATCCTCCATTGTGCATTAAAGAAATAAGCAAGGTTCAATAAGTAATATTAAATTTGGAACTAGACTTTATTACTATTTTATTTATCTATCTACCTAACTTCCCTATTTACCGGGAGCAGTCAGTGTTACGAGAATCCTATTTTTCTCGATTATTATGTCTGCATCTCCAATGACCAGAGGGTTATTGGAGATGAATGACCAGAGGGTCATGGGCAGAGAACTAAATAGTAAACTAGACCACTCAAAAGAAATTAGAAGACGCATTGAAAAGCAAGATCTGGTTTCATGAATATGCGTAAAATGCTCTGTAACCCCAAGCTATCAGTCTCAATAAGATTGCGAACACTAAAGTGTTATGTGTGGTCTCTATTACTATACGGCTGTGAGACCTGGACATTAAAACAGTATGACGTCAACAAATTAAATTCATTTGAAATGTGGATGTACCGCCGAATGCAAGAATAAGCTGGACCAGCAGAACTACCAATGAAGTAGTACTGAGAGCAATGAACACACGCCCTCATCTGGTCAATACCATCAAAATTAGAAAGAAGTCATGTCTAGGACACATAATGCACCATAGGGAATTTGAGCAGCTACAAGTAATATTAGAAGACAAGATTGAAGGTAAAAGGGGCATAGAACGAAAAAAAAATCTTGGCTACGAATCATCAGAGATTGGACCCACACAAAAGGAAATGAATTAATTCACCAAGCCCAGAATAGAGAGAAATTTGCCATATTGATCGCCATCCTCAACAGAGAAGGCACTTAGGAGGAGGATCTCCAATGAGTGAAACAAGTCCTAACCTAACCTAACCGAATGAAACGACCGCTACCAAAACGATCGTTAGCAGCAGTTGCAAGGATTTTATACGATCGCCAGTTGTTTTTTGGCAAAAGTAAATAATTTGAAAAACATAAAATAAAACTCATTTATCACTCTATTATAGGAAGTATTTTCTTCTTGGCAACAGAGGCGTTTTTTATGATTTTTATGTGGTAGTCAACCTGTTACCTGAGTCTTAATGTCAACTTGAGTTTTACTTCTGTTGAATATCCAAAGATATCTCATGCTTTTTTTGTGTATCACAAATATCAGAGAGTTCCATCTTATTTTATCTTTGCTCTGATTCTCTATAAATTAATATTTTTATTTCGCTATATTTAAATCAAATTATAAAAAATATGATAAAATATAACACTGAGATACTTTTTACCCAATATTTGGAGCGAAGCATTTAGGGCACATTCAGCTATATCCGGTATCGAACAAACTTTGTCTAGGTATAGAGGTTGTATGTAGGTCGGAATTTCCATACTTATACACATTCAGACACGTGCTGTCTGAATATCATCCACACCCAACAAAGACTAATGAACTTGTATAATACGAGGGAAATGAGGAGTCTCTCTGGAGATCAGTGGCTTTGGAACTTGCGACAAATAACATAAACGTGCAATTTATTATTGAAGTACAACAAATACATGATTAAGTGTTATTTAACAAAAGATGGGATGTGGTAATTTGTCCTAAAACAGAAGGACTTTATTTTATATATACATATTTTAGCAAAACTTGTTTAATTAATATTCATAGTCAAACGCATATTTTGAGTTCTTTAATAGGAACTTTTTCAAAAAATGTCAATTTTTTCTGTCAAAATCTGTTTTTTTTTCTGTCAAAATTAACGAATCTGTCAATTTTTTGACAGATTCGTTAATTTCAGTTGTACTTACAAATCAACTAATAAAATCTATCCATTAAAACAAATCTTTAACGAAAGTGTATGGTATCAACAATAAAAGAGAAAGGGTTTAGTTCGTAGAAGAATTATATATATATATATATATATATATATATATATATATATATATATATATATATATATATATATATACAAGAATTTCCACAGTTTTCACTGTATTCCTTCACTCAACCGTTTTCTCCAATTTTTCCTGTTTAGCCAGTCTCCTTCCTGTAGGTTTCTTCTACTCATTGCTTCGTCCACCTCATCTCTGAAAGATCTTCGGGGTCTGCCTCTCTTTCTTCTTCCTATCGGGCTCCACTCTGTTATTCTATTTATCCACCGATTTTGGTCTGCTCTTCTGACATGTCCGTACCAGGTTAACCTCTTCTGTTCGATGTAGTCTATTATGTCGGAGTTCATGCCCATTCTCCTCTTAATCTCCATGTTATTTATCCTATCTCTTCTTGTTACTCTGCAGCTTCTCCTTAGAAATTCCATCTCTGTTGCTCTTATTTTGTTTTTGGTTTTCTTATTTATTGTCCAATTTTCACACCCATAAGTGAGGATACTTCTTGTCATGGTATTATATATTTTATACCTATTTTATACCTATTTTATACCTTTATTACCTTTCATGGTAGAAGAATTATACAGAGTAATAAGTCAACCACATCAATTTTTCAGCTATTTTCAATTGGTCATTATTAGTAGAACTAGTAGAACAAATCTTTCTAACAAATTGAATTATACATGGTGTAATATATTACAAGAAATTTAAAACAATTCTAATAAGGGTTGTTCGAAATTTTCTCAAAAATACCCACTAAAATATAGTTTATCTATTTCTATCCTTATAATTAAAGTATCTACCCATATGATAATTTCAGTAAAGTACATCAACCATTTTTATTGTGAATGGTTTGTTTAGACCAGATATGAGCAAAGTACGGTTCGCGGACCAAGTGCCGCCCTTTGGGTCAATCAATCTGGCCCGTAACATGGTTTTGAGTAACCCCAAAACTACGCCAGCTACTTCGTTGGTATGTCTTTCTCTGATTGAATTGCTTCTTTTCGGTTGATATCTCTTCTTCTTGATGTGCCTATCCGTTACGAATGTTGGCGATCATCATGGCAATCTTTATCTTATCTGCAGAAGCGTGAAAAAGCTGAACAGATGTTGTATTGAACTAGATTCTGAGGTTCCTTAACCAAGATGTTCTTCTTCCTCCTGGACCTTATTTATCAAATATTTTTCCTTGTAGGATGGCTTAAAGGAGAGCGTATCTGGATTCATTTCGCATAATATGTCCGAAGAACTGTAACTTTCGAGATTTGATGGTGGTCAGTATCTCTCGGTTTTTATTCATTCTTCTGAGGACCTCCTCATTTGTGACTCGGTTTTATCCACGAAATCTTAAGCATTCTCCCATATAGCCACATCTCAAATGCTTCCAGTTTTATGACTTCTTCGTTCAAGGTCCACGATTCAACACCATAAAAAAGGACAGAGAAGACGTAGCATCGCAGCATTATTACATTTGTATCAAGAGAGAGGTTGTGACTCTTGAAGAAGGCCCCCATCCGATTGAAGGTGGATCTAGCTTTTTCGATGCGTGCTCTAATCTCCTGGTTGTTGGTACATTCTTCATTTATTATGGTGCCTAGGTAGTTGTAGTGCGACACTCTTTCTACAGACGATTGGTTGACGTAGAGTTGACTTTCTGTTATCCTTTTCATGCTAATTATCATAAGCTTTGTCTTCTAACGTTTATATTGAGTCCATATTGTTGACTGTAATACGTGATTTTGTTTATAAGAGCTTGCAGGTCTTCTAAGTTGTCCACAAATACTATGGTGTCATCTGCATATATGATGTTGTTTAGCCTATAACCATTTAGTAGAATATCTGTTTCAGTTTCGGGCAAAGCTTCGATAAATATTCTTTCAGGGTACAGATTGAAGATTAGAGGAGACAAAATACAGCCTTGCAGGAGTGAGCTCTACGCATGATTTTCACATAGTCAGTGTGTTCACCTTCAACTCTGAGATTTGCTGTCTGAATCCAGTAAAGATTTCTAATTATTTTCAGATCTTGGTTGTTAATTCCTGTTTCTTTTAGTATTTGCATCATCTTGGCGTGCTGTACTCGATCAAACGCTTTCTCATATTCAACCAGACGTGCGTATACGTCGCAGTTGACGTTTCTGCATCTCTGGAATAAGACCTTTACTGAGAACAAAGCCTCTCTAGTACCAACAGCATTTGTGAACCCGAACTGGTTGGGCGAAATTTGACTTTCACACAGCTTCTAGATTCTCTAATGAATTATCTTTAGGAATAATTTTAGGAGATTCATGAGGTTGGTATCTGTGTCTCCTGTTTTAGGCTCGGAGCATATTGAACTCAACCGAGACCCATCACACGCCGGCGAAATCCCTGGACAGTTTTGTGAAGAACGGTTAAAAGCGAGGTACCGCAAATTGATCCCACTCTAGGACCAGCACATGCACACGCTAGTTACACGTGGAAAGGTTTGCCATCAGCGTACAGTTTTCGTACTCCCTATTGTTTACTTTTACTTGCTTTGTTTCCGAGATGGACATTGAGAAGCTGATTGAACTCGTTCGGGATCATCCCGTGGTATATGATACCAGCCACGCGCACTATATGAGGACGAAATTTAAAGATGAAGTATGGGAGAAAATAGGAAATGAACTGAATACGGACGTATTCTGGAACTTATCTAGATAACTTAAACTCTCCATGGCTTTCTTTTTTTTAATACTAATTTTTCTTCCTTTTTTCCCTCTTTTTTCATTTTCAATTAAATAATACACATAATCATAATGTCTTCATCTTCCGATTCAGAGTCCAGTAAATTGATTAACAAATGCCTTTCGATTGAAATCATTTTAGCCACTGGCCACAGCGACAGCTCACGGCTGAGTTCAATATGCGCTGCACTAGAAAAATAAATCCACGGGTCGCTCGTGGACTAGGTGTGGGTTGGGCCTCGGCTGGGTTCAATATGCGCCAGGTCTGAGGTGTCTGTCACCTCTTCACGGCGTGGTTCGTTTTGTGGGTATTAGCACTGGGATCATTATGTCTCACTGGTGGTATTTTCTCAGTAACATAGGACAGCATTTTAAATGTTTCACTCTGTCAGTGGTATCAATAAATTGAACTTTAAACTGCAGGGAATAAACCAATTAATCCATGATGTTTGGACTTATATCAGGGCTTTCAAAATGCAACTGAATCTATTTTCTAAACAACTAGACAAGAAAGACTCATTTTCCAAAGCTAAAAAATCTTACAGGTATTTTTTTTTCTTTTTATGTAGAGGTTACTCTGCCTGTTTTTCAATGTGCCTCCAGTAAGTTGTCGTTCCATCGTTTACGTGGGTTTCCTGCTGATCGTCTTCCTATTGGGGAACCGTCTCTTGCAGTCTTTACAACCCTATTTGTTGTCATTAGGCTCATATGATCGTTCCATTCTACTCTTCTATTTCTTACCCAGTTTTTCCAAGTGTTTTCATCTCTACTGTTTCTAACATCTTTTTTGTCCTCTCTGTGCCAGGTCGTGTTTCTGCCGCATATGTCATTATTGGTCTTATGACTATTTTGTAAGTTCAGCCTTTCGTTTCTTTCCCGATATTTCTATTTCTCCTTGTTGTTTCATTTAGGCAACTTGCTTCTCTGTTTGCTCTATTCAGTTGATCTTCCACTTAAATTAATAATACCAAATCAAAAATGTAAGGTTAGAAATTTAGATGTGATCTTCAACGCCAACGCCAACCGAAAGTTTATGTCTATGATAGCCAGCGCCAAGGTCAACGACGAACGCCTGCGCCAACGCCAACGTAAAGTTTATAAATCAGCCTTTAGGGAAGAAAATCTTAAGAACTATGGAAAAGCGTGAAATTTCTTTAGGTATGACGTTTGTAAGCCAGGATTCCAAGACTTCAAAGTCATCGAACAGCACCTCTACATTTTCAACAAGCTATTTAATGTGGACTGTGAATAAGTAAAAACAGAATTGTAGCTCGAACATTTTGAGTTGCAATGTAACACTGAATTAAAGCAACTATTTCTCAATGTTTATGTTCCCAATGTTAAATACAATTGAGTAAAATTTATGTAAAATGACATTTACAATATTATTATTTGGATGGGGTAATAAAGCATGAAAATATAACCACTGTTGGATCCAAGTTACTAGGTGAAATCGTAATGTTTTAAGCTTAATGTACACTAATAATTGTAATAGCACTATTCTCTAAGAGTTTAATATCAATACTTGAGCTAAATGTTATTTTTTACGGGACTAGACCACATATTAAGAAATTATTAGATTTAGCCTGTAAATGTTCATTATTTAGCGATGGGTGGCAAAAACCAATTTGACAGTTGACATTTGACAGTTTAAAGTAATTGTTTACGTTATTATATAACCACAAAGAATTGTTTACATTATTAAAAACCGATACAAATGAACCGCTTTATAAAGGTCAGTGTATTTTATCGAATTTATGTACTCTAAGAAATGAACTGGGTATACGTAATGAAAACAAACATCTAATTCGAATGACGGAGATGTAAATCCCATGCGTTGTTATGTGCTACTAAATGATTTTCCGTCGTGGTGTCGGAGATCAGGAATTACAATTACCTCGTACGAGGCAATGTTGCCGATTTTAGCGCTTTATGTAGTGCGCAATATCTAATCCAAAACTTAACGCACTGTATTCTGTGATGAGTGTTTTACAATATGGTATTTTGTTATTTTCAAATCCCTTCTTGAGAGCATTTCTAAACCGCTTTTGAGGTTTCGTTGTTTCCTTTTATTATTTTTGTTAAATTTCTTGTTTCTTTTTATTATTTTTGTTAAATTTCTTGTTACACGGGAAGACGACAAAAAGACAATACCCAGAAAGATGAGGAGATGCAAAAAATCGCAAATAATACGAGGTATAAAGTAGAATTTCTACAACAATTTAGTACTCGAACACTATATCAGAATAGGCTACAGAATATGCTATAGATGAACGAAGAATGGACCCCAACAGAAATGTATCAACACCTAAAGGAAAAAATAAACAAAGCGGCAAACGAAGTGCTGGGTATTGAACAACATAAGAATACATATTTCTAGAAATACAGCGACGACTTAGAAGAGATGATTAAAAGAAAAAAAAGTGCATTTCATAAATGGCTAAACGACAGAACCCCAGGAACACGGGGAGAATATGTTACCCTCAGACAACAAGTTAAATAAAGAATAAAGCTCGAGAAAAACGAATACTGGGAGAGAATGTGCAGAGACATAGACAACACGATAGGGTATAACAGATAAACGGAAGCATGGAAAAAAACATTAGAAGTAATAAACGAAGTAAAAATACCATACAGATAATTACATCAAAAGAGTGGACAAAGCATTACACAAAATTATTGCAGGAGAATAGGCCGGAGTATATCTCATACGACCCTGTGACAATAATAACTGAGGACGCAGAAATCACAGAGGAAGATAAAAATAAAGCACTAAAGAAATCCAAAAACAATAAAGCACCAGGACCAGGGAACATAAAAATGGAACTGCTGAAATATGGAGGCGCAAGCATAGTATCCTTTATACGAATATTGTTCAATCAAATCGAAGCAGGAGAGAAGATTCCCGATGAGTGAAATTTATCATACATGTCCTCCATTTTCAAAAAAGGTGACAAAAGGTCACCAAATAACTACAGAGGGATCAGTGTAATGCCTTCAATAGCAAGAATCTTTTCATCAGTTATAAAAGAAAAACTGGAACAACACATGGACCATTATAGCGAAGAACAAGCCGGATTCCGAAAAGTCAGATCATGTTTAGATAATATATTCATTATGAGACAGGTGATTGAAAAGAACAAAAAAAAAACATTGAAACACATATGACCTTTATTGACTTAGAGGAAGCATACGATAGCGTGCCCAGGAAACAACTATGGGAAGCAATGAGAAGAATGCGCGTTAGAGAGAAATGGGTGAATATAACACAACGACTGTATAAAGAAACACACGTGCAAATAAAGTTAGGTAATGAAATAACAAAAACAATCATCGCAACAAAAGGCCTCAAACAGGAATGTGGTCTCTCACCTACACTTTTTAACATATATATATATATATATATATATATATATATATATATATATATATATATATATATATATATATATATATATATCAGGCTTTGAAAAGATGGTATAGAAAATGCGGAACAATGAGCATACCAGTACAAGAGAATATATATTACATTCATTTTTACAAGTCAATTTTACATTTTACAAAGTCATTTTTGCTCAAGACAGGGAGGATATGGAATATATGATAAGAAAATTAAAGGAAGAATATGAACTTTGGGGACTCAAGATAAATATGTGCAAGACCGAATACTTATGTATTGGACCCGAGGTTGCAGATTTGAACTTAAGTTTAGAAGAAGAGACTATTAAGAGTTGTAAGGCTTTTAAGTATTTAGGGTCAATGATTAGCCGAGATGGTACTTGTATGAAAGATATAGAAATGAAAATAGCACGGGGAAAACAAGCCACAAGAGCCCTTCATGGAGTGATATGGAACAACACTCTAACCAAAGAAAACAAAAAGAGGATCTTTCAAAGCATAGTGATGAATATTACCCTATATGGAGCGGAAGTATGGCCAATAACAACAACAATACGAAATAAAATAAGAACAGTTGAACTGGACTTTATGAGAAGATGTCTACAAATCACAAGCGCGGATAGAATAAGAACAGAGGAAATATGGAACAGAATGGAAGTAAAATGCTCAATTACAAAAAAGTTGGAAAACAGAGCCCTGCAGTGGTACGGGCATGTACACAGAATGCCAGAGCATAGGTGGCCGAAAAGAATATTAAACTGGGACCCACCGGGAAGAAGACGGAGAGGAAGACCTGCTACAAGATGGAAAACATACGTCGGAAATGCTATGATAGATAGAGACCTCAGAGAAGGTGACTGGGAGAATAGAGTGCTGTGGAGGACGAAAACGGCGAACTCATAATGGGAAAAGCCGAAGAAGAAGAAGAAGAAGAATTTCTTGTTTATAAATGACAACGGATAAACATTTTTTGTTAAAATATTTTGTTGATATTGATGTGGATTGGTTTTCTACAGACTTTGGTTACATATCGTGTATCCCCTTTGTGATTATTTTTGAATGTGTTTTTATTTAAATTAGGTACCACTCAAATTTAAATGTTTTTAAAAATACCTCAACGTTTCCATAAGTTTCACGTTTCGTACGCGTGACATTCAAGCAATCTATCATTGTAGCTATCTGGTCCATATTGCCATAAGCAATTTATTTAAACTATTTATATTTGTTGATTTGTTTATTTATCCATATATCATCTAAGTATATCATTTTTTGTGTTACCCTGTATAAATTTAACATAAAACGACACGTATTAAAAGTTTTAATTGGCTGTAAAACAAATACGTGTTTTCCTTTCACACACCAATTTCCAAAATCTTTAGAATTCTCGACCGGTTCTTAAACATTGTCCCACATAAAAAAGTAAATTCGGGATATTTGGTCGAACCGCTAAAGGTACCGTTAACAAACGTTTGACGAATTACTAATTAATATTATGTTTTATGGCTTTTGGACACCATGTTAGGATATATAAATGATGATTAAAAAAATTTAATAGCTATGAACGTGTTATATCTTAAATAAGGTGTATTGTTTATGGTTAAATCTATTCTGTCACACAAAGCTAATATGGAGTTCTTTATATTGTCCATAAGACGACTAACATCATCTATCTACAGTTCTCACAAGAAATTAACACTTCTTTTGGGCAAAGTTCCTTTTCATATAGGATGTTGGAAATCAATATGGAAATTTTTACTTTAAGCTATTTATGAATTAACGGGCCATTATCGTCAGTTAGCCATTCTTGCCCACTGCTGAACATAGGTATATTCCAACTTCTTCCACACCACATATTCCATTCTTGAGAGTTGTTGTTTCATATTTTGCCGTATGTGATCACAGGTAAAATATACTATGTACTGGTTACTCTCCCCTTTTCAAATATGAATGTTTGACTTACGCCGGACTATGAACGCCGGAGGTAAAGGACACCATGTCACAAAAATAAAAGTGTTCAGGAGAGCCATTTTTTGATTTTTTTTTGTTTTATTTTAAGTTTTCTGTTTTAATTAAAGACGTAGCTTATTGAAGTTTTAACATACTGTTTTTGGTTTTTCATATTAAATAAAGATATTTTTACAAAAATAAAATGTTTTGTTTTAGCTACAAAAAATTTTTTTTGGACATAGTGTTGTACACCTCTGAACATAAACATTAAAATTTGGATATAATGTTGTGACCTACTGTTGACAACACAGTTAATTTTGACAACTACTGTTTTACTGGTTTTTGATGGTATATAACAACAAATAAAGCAAAAACACTACACTTATTCATACATCTTTTTATTAATAATAAGGACAATCTTAATGGGTTACAAATAAAAAATTGTTACAAACGTGAACACTACAAAAACTCAAGTGGACCTATTATCAAAAAACATTAAAAAGTTTGACTTATTGTCTAATAAAAATAAATTTTTTGACCATTACTAAAAGAAACAAAACTCAGTAGTCAAAATATTATTTAACAAAAGTGTTTTAATTCTCTAAAGAATCAATATTATTGTTCTCAGGATAGTCTTCATTATTGTCATTGGTTTTCTGAAGATTTTTATAAAATGCGTGACACACACTGAGTACATACGGTAATAATGAAATTAAGTCATCGTAATTTTTTTGTGATATTGGAACTGTTGACTTAATTGGCAGATGTATTAGCAAATCATTATTTTTCGATCTTGTACTTCTCGTCAATCTATTAAGGTTAACTGTGATAAACTCACTATCAAATGATGACTTTAAGTAGACCATACCAATGATCTCCTGTCGCACTTGAATATGAACACATGTTGAAAGGAGAATCCAACCTTTTAGTCTGTCAAAAAGTAACTGCAAAAAAATAAATACTAAATTCACAAGACAGTTCGGACTGGGAATAGCGAACCGACTATATAAGCTTTTGTCTGTGAGAGAGGGTTCGTATTTTGTATATGTTTTTTGTGTTGCAAAATGTGTTTTGTGTTTTGTGGGTAGGATTGAAGGCTATGTTATTCTTGCTGTTGAATTCTTCTTTCAGTGTCGGTAACCAAAGTCTGCTACATTCTGCTGATGTGTTTATTACACATTTTTCTTCATTGAGTTGGATGAGGGCTGCTTCTATGATTTTTATCTTTTTCATATCTTTAATCTCTAATATCTCTAATATCATATCTTTAATATCTCTAATACTGAAAGAAGAAGTCAACAACAATAATAGACCAACGATAGCGGATTAAGAAGGTATATTAAAAAACCTAGAAACATTCGAAATATGGTATTTTGAAAACCGACGTATTTTGAAAATATTATGGATGGATCGCAAAACAAACGAACAAGTTCTCGAACAACTAGGAAAACAATGCGAAGTTTTAAATTCCATAAAAATCAGGAAATTGGAATACTTGGGGCACATCATGAGAGGTGAAAAATACGAACTACTAAGGAATATAATGCAGGGTAAAATCAAAGGCAGAAGAAGCGTAAGAAGACGTAAAATTTCGTGGCTACGCAATCTCCGTGAATGGTTTGGATGCAGTTCAATTGAACTATTCAGGCGCGCAACCAACAAAATTATAATTGTCAGAATGATTTCCAATCTCCGATAGGAGCGAAACTTGAAGAAGAAGAAGAAGCGGATTAAGAAACTCTGATACACATCGCCTTTAATCATGCACAATACATAATTATGCAACATACAACACACATACACAATACACGAACACTCGCTCATACACAAACCTTTATAGCACATCTAAATAATGCAGAACACTTTTAACACAGATAAAAGTGTAAATATCATAACAATCAATTGTTGCTATTGGCAATAAGCTATGGCAACTGTGAATATATGGCTATGGCAATTGTTAAAAGTGTAATTATCAGTAGTAATATCCCTAGGACATTGATAACAGACGAGATAATTTCATGACAATCGAAAGCTCGTTCCTTGGTAACAGCACGAAGCCGAAGGCTGAGTGCTGTTACCAAGCAACGAGCTTGAGAAATTTGTCATGAAATTATGAGGCATTCATCAATGTCCGAGGGATATTCGGCGGATAATTTTTCGAAAAAAAAAATCATAACTCAACATAACGAAACATTTATTTATTAAAAGTACAGTTAGTGAAAGTACAATTATTAGATTTTGAAACGTGACATTTTGAAATTTATTTGGATGAAGTTGTCAAACTCAATCGTGTTGTCATAGGGATTGAAAATTGCACTGAATGCAATTATCAGTCTAATGTTGACATGATTGGGTGAAATTGTTCCACATGACACAAACTGACGAAATTTGAATGGTTGTTAGAACAGTCGAAAAATTATCATAACAATCAATATTTAATAATTATTGTATTTTATTTTTAATTGTACTTTTTTCTATATAAAGTTTCAATTTTTACTTGGTATGTAGGGTTAATTCAAGATTAATATAGAGTTTTCATAGGGTATTACTTTGTTATTCAGTATTATTGTGTAATTATCAGAATTATCACTAATATGTTGTTTCGTTCAACTTAATTCTCTAATCATTGGTCCACTCGACAAGTTGTCACAGCCTCTCTGTAAGTTTTTTGTGGATGTATAAACTTTTATTTGTTTTGGGACTATCACTAGGATACCATAGGTACAAAACTAAACCTAGTATACTACCCTATGGAACTGCTGAATTTATTTCTTTGAGGTATTTGAGGTAATTTATTTGTTTGATTATAAACCATCTATATTAAAGAGTTGATTAAATCTGCATCTTGTTTTAAAAGAGCTTTATATAATTAGTATATTTATCCTCAATAACAACCTTAATCAAAGACTTATGTAACATCCAGAAATACTGCAGAACAAACTAGTTTCTCTAGCAGTGACTTTTCTATTTAAAGCAGTTATTATGTATATGTATTTAATGTATAGCTAAATATTTATTGTTCTTAAGTTTTTAATAACAATATTTTTCAAATAATTTTGACATAACTTTCTTTATCGATGAAACATGTTTTAATCGAAGTGTTTTCTTCTTTCTCTTTTTCTTCATCAACCATTTTCCATCCACTCCTGAATGTAGGTTTCTCCAAATTGCTTTCATCTTTTTTATCTTTTGCCAATCTAATGCACTGTTTACCTGTCACTGCTCTTGTGTCATCTACCTATCTCTTTTGAGGTCTTTCGATGATTTTTATCGTGTCCCTTAGTTCCCATTCTAGGATTCTTCGTGTCGACCTGTTATTGTCATATCTGGTTCCAGCGCCATTTCATTTTTGTAAGTTTTTTCACGATATTACTGATATCCGTCCTACGTCTTATCTCAGTATATCTAATAATGTCTCTCAGTTATATTCAAAGCATGTGCTGTTCCATTGCTCTTTACGTTGTTTCTCGTTTTTTAGCAGATTTCCTGGTACGGGCTATGCTTTTCAACTTGTAGATACAAACTGATAGTATGTATTTATGCATGTTGCTGCAATCGAGGTGCAGCGTTAATTAGCTATGTTAACAAAGCCACTTATTTTCTCGGTTAACACTGGAGCTTTTTATATTAAAGTTAAGAAGATAGTTCCACTGGCGGTTTTTTATCTTGCTCTAGAGCTTAAACAGAACAACACAATACGTGTAGACACAATCAACAGGATTGAAAAAAACCTACCAAAATCCTTGATAATAGTCCTGTCGTCAGAGATCTCCAAAAATCATACGAACAAGCTGAATTTTAATGAAAATGTCAATTTTTGAGCCAAAAAAAGTTTCAAAAATTTTTCTACTTTTAGCCTCGGCTTCCCTCTAATACACTCCCTCGTGGGGGAGGGGCTAAATCAAGAAGGGGCAAGAAACTGCATGCCGTAGAAAAAATGTTTTAAATAAAAATATAGTTGAACTAATTTTGAACAAAAATGTTTACTAGCATTTTTTTGTGAGTAGAATGAACCGTTCTATCAGAGTGACTTTGAGTGAGCGTTTTAAAGCCAACAAGTGCAGCTTTCGTACTCTAATCTTTGAAGTTTCGTATTTGAGTTTTTGGCAACGAATGTGAGGCATTTGAAATATGCCTAAAATGCAAAATTTAAATTTTTTACATTACAAATAATCGTACGTTACGGGAAATGATTCCACGAATACGATATTGGATGGAATTAGTGTAGTTTTAAAAAACGGAATTCTGTAATTAGAAAGAAGCATTTTAAAGTAATTTAGATCGTTTTTAATGTGAAAGTTTAAATTCAGCATTTTTTTTTGGCAATTTCAAAATGCCTCACATTTTTTGCTAAAACTCAAAACCGAAATTTCATGCTATGGGTTTCGAAGAATAGGCTCCAAAAATGGAAATTCTGTAGTGGTCGGTCAATGAAAGTGGTACATTTTATTGATCTCATGAAAATAATAAAAATGGCATAGTTATGCAACGTTTATTGATTTAACACCTTGAAACATTTTTTTCTGTGGCATACAGATTCTTGGTAAATCGATTTCCCGAGGTTTAGGTAGGAATAACAAATTTTTTTGAATATTTTTTGGGCTCTCAATTGACATTCTTAGCAAAATTCAGCTTTTTGGTATGATTTTTAGAGGTTGAGTGGCATTTTTGGCTCTGGTGAGTACAGTAAGCAAAAACGTAAACTTTTTTCTACAAAATCCTTTAAATCCAAAAACTTTGTTTTATTTTGCAGAATTTTATAATAAAACAAAATGTGATGTCAATTTTATTGACCAAATAAAAATACACTGCAAGAAAGATCGTGACGATGGTCAGTGCAAATTTTTGGATTTGGTAATAGTAAATGCTTGGTTTTCTTTACACGGTCATTATAGACAAAAACATTTTATAATAAATTTGCTTGGCGAGCTTACTGTGAAGGCCTCACCAAATGAGAAGCAACTTTTAATTCTCGCTAACCAAGAAACTAAAAAAGAAAAAAAAACAAAGAATTACAACAAAACAACTGACCTTTGGACACATGCGAAAATAAGAATTGCTGACAAATGCTCTAGACAACAAATAATAGGTTGCAATTAATACTTACAATGTAAGTGAATATGGTTTAAATATTTTTTAAACTAATAATGGTTGGTTATATAAAAGACTTCTTATAAATCTTTTTTGTATTTTCCAAATAAATGCTTTGCCAAATATACAGTTCTGGCAAAAAAATTCTTACACATTAAATAAAACAGATAAATTAGGATAATAATTGTTATTTTAATTTTACAAATTATTACTTTGTCATAGCACTCTTGTTGTCGATGACAAGCTGGATTCTCTTGGGCACGGATTGAGTAAGGTTTAAGAAATATTCTTCTTCTATTGACACCTGCAACTTCTTAAACTCCTCTTTCAGCTAATTTGTGTTGCTCGGTAGACTCTCTTGAACCTTATTTTTCATCATATTCCAGGCGTTTTCTATGGGATTAAGGTCGGGCGAGTTACCTGGCCATTCCAGTACGTTTATATTGTGATCATTCAAGAACTTTGAAACTATCTTGGCCTTGTGTGCAGGGGCACCATCGTGCATAAAGTAGTCCCATTCGTGAATTTCCCACAAGTTCAATAAATGTTGTTTTAGAACAGTCACATAGTTGCTTGCTCTCATTGTAACCTTCTTTGGCAAGAAATTCAACCTAAACAACACTAAACACACCACATACCACTACACTTTTAGAATTTTTGACGGTTTTAACTGTGAACTTTGAATCGTACCTTGACGCGGTATGTGAACGACAAACAAATTTGGAGCTTCCTCTAACTAACCTAAACGAGAGCTTCTTTGCATCACGTCGACTTGGTAATGCTAGATCTTTCTGAAGCTGGTGACAAATCGTTATTGTTGAAACGTTCTAAATGAGATCAGGACGTTTATTTCTGCTTAGTATATTATCTGTGGCAATTATAGAAGGGTTCAACATTACTTCGCGCCTGATGATGATGTCACTCCTAGATGATGTTTTTTAGGAGCTCTAGAACCAGGTTTTCTTTCCGGAACAGTCCCTGAAGGCAACGACGCAGCCGACCGTTTCTACATGATACGGTAATTACAGAGTCCATTTTCTCAATTAACGTTGAAGCACGAACTTTCTTCTGTTGTGTGAGTTTGTTTCGACCCATATTTTTCACTTCAATTTAGAATTTAACGATCCCAAACTTTACTGACTAAATAAAAAAAAGTTTAACACTGAATACTCGCACAAAGCCAAAACACGCAAAATAAACTAAAGAAACTAAACAGTCAGTAAACCACAGACAGTCCCTCTTTTCTTTTAAACAAGCCAAACAAGCGCAGACAGAACGCATACAATTTTTCTTCGAATTTAGTGATTTATTTGGCAATGTAAAGATTTTTTGCCAGCACTATACTAGTATATAGCATTAACACCTGCAAAAAATACGGCGTGGTCAAAACGGCACCACAGCACTTGAAAGTAGATTAATATAGCTGCATTTTTAGTTTTATTTACAAGAAAAAGAAGAAAAAGTAAATGTTATTTACGCCAAATTCATCGTGGGTGACCCTGTAGAAAATAAAAATGCCTTAACAATCTTCCAATAAAAATGCTCTAGCCTGCCAACTGCTTAATAGTCGCTCTTCCTGTTAGAAAAAAATGCACGGATGCGGTGCATACAAGTAACTTAATCAAAATTCAAAGCGTCGTCTGTCACCAAAGCCAAACACACACTACTATTCAAATGACGCACAATGACAATAAAAGACTACACTAAAATCGCAGGTGATATTAAAAATGCACTAAGCGTGTGGTAACTGTTAGTCTAGCGGTCAGAAATATACACCAAATACCTTTTTTTGTAATTGGTAGAGACATTGTCGTGACAAATATGCTCAATATTTAAAATTGAGTTCTAAAAGAAATTGCCGAAGACTTTTCAGGTAGTAAGTCTCGCCAACTTCCTGCTTCCGGCATTGTACATGACAGAAATTTTTGCTGTCTTTTAAATATTCAAATTATGAATCAATTTTATTTGAAGTTTTCTATTTTTATTTATATGAAGTTCTTCTTTTTTTCTAGTTACATAACTATTATCGATCGTTGTATATCATATTCGCTATCGTGACTTTATTGACAGCAGCTCAAATTAATGCTGTAGTCGATTCTCCGTACCGTTGTCTTAGATTTTTCAGCCATGAGCTTCTTCTTTTACCAGGACCACGTCTACCTTGGATCTTTCCCTGAATGATCAGATGCAAAAGTTCATATTTTTAGGGTGTCTTATAAGGTTACCGAAGTATTTATTATATTGACCAAGTTATGTTGCTTGGTTCAGCCGTCTAAGGATCTTCTCATTTCTAACTTTATCGACCCATAATATTAGTAATCGTCCGTAGACTCACTCTCAAATACTCCATACAGTAGTACTGGCAAGATATAGCAATGTGTTCAATGCACCATTCAAAATGTGGAGTCAGGGGGAAAACAATCTGAGTCCACAAAAACAGTTTTCATGGAAATCGTAATTTAATGTTTCAAATTAAACAAATTGTTTTAACTCAAAGTATTAATCGGTAAATTTTTTCAGTGGTACGTTGACATATTTACAGAGGAAAAAATTAAGAGAAGACAAAAAAATATTTTATTTGCGAAAAATATAAAAATTTTATCATACAAAAAATTGAGTGTGCCGGCATGGACCACGAACATTCTTACCCAGTACCTTCAAGCTTCTGCGTCACAAAATGTTTCTTCCTCCGAACTTCCCTCATGTTCATTACCTTGTAAATTAGTGTAGAACTTTCTAGAGTTTACGTTTATCAAATATTTGGTCAAGTGGAGAAGATCATGTAATATGTGATGTTATGAGTTTCCTTAAATTTCCTTAAGTTTCCTTAAAAAAATGCTTAGTTCAATTCAGAAATTTGATATCTTTCCCACAGTCTACCACTTGGAAGGTTTCGGTTTCACTCTGCTGTTGCGAGGGACTGTTCTCCAATCATCCGGAATTTCCATATAAGCTTTGTTATTAATCAAACTTATTTCCCGGTCGCACTCTAGATAGTCCTCTGATGGGAAAAATTACTTTCACAAACTCAAACCGTCCTTCTGTCTGAGCTAGATAATGAATGAAACCGAAAAACTGTGTAATTTTTATTTTGCCCTCCACAAGAGTCGCAAAATGTTATCAAATTTTGAACCTGCGATAACAGCACGTTATTCACAAAGTAATGAATCATTTAACATACATCGTCAGCCCCCTTTTTTTGGTACCGATTTGTCAAAAGTATAGAAAACATTACATTAAAGTTTATAAAATTAAGTTGTCGTCTATAGTAGACATCGTTTGAGGTCACATTAGGGACTGGTAATTTTTTTTGGAAGTCTATGGTTATGGCTTCGGTCTCGATTGACAATTTTCGATATTTTCTTTTCACAGAATAACTTCTTTTACTTCTCGCAGGATGAAGTTGTTTCTCGTTGTTTTTTTTCTTGTAATTTCTAATTTTGTATGGCCCATTTCCGTGTTTTCTCCTAACGTCTAATGGTACAGTGCCAGTTGAGGCCAGTGATTCTCGAATTCTAAGCACTCGAAAAGCAGATATTCCATAAATGGATAAAAATGCTTTGAACGATACTTGCACATCACGAAAGTCTCCATCAGTGCCACTCCTCACACGATAGGGATAAGAAGCAAGATTAGGTGTCCCTTTATCCACTCGAATTCGTCGACGCATAACTGGGAGATTGGTTATCAACCACCTAAATACCGATTCTGATCTTCATAGTTAGCAAGTTCATTGAATTGAGTCAAAATGCGTCGTCTTTCGGCTTCATTGACATCCCCAAAACAACGAAAACGGCGGCACTTGCAATCTGGCCCTACCTCATGGGTGGTGGCTCTCAGAAGCTTTATAACGTCATGAACACGGCCTATTTTTCTTCTTTTTTTAGCAGTATTCCTCACTTCTGCATCACTACAATCGCTACCACTACTTTCCATTTTAATCAGTATGTACTCACTACTTTACTATTGTTCAAATAAAATCAACTGGCAAACTAGAACACACCAACAAAGTCGCTAAACTAAGAAAGAGAATCACAGAAATGCTGCACTCGACCCGACCTGTTGAGACAGAGGGGGGGCGCCTTCGGACCCTGACGGTTATTCCCTCGCAGCGCGCGGACTATGATGGTTCTTCCCCAGTACACCATTTCATTTAACATTTGTAATAAAAGGACTGTAAATGTTTTTCACTTTTTCCTCCGTAGCATCCGAAAGTAATAAATGTATTCATCACTAGAAAACTTCGTCATCGTAATTTCGACCAAAAGTTGATTGTTTGATTGTATGATTGTTTTCCCCCATGACTCCTCAAGTGAGATAAGCATTAAGGTGTGGAAAATAGTATATTTTGTTACGGCAACTAAGCCAGGTAAATCTCTTTAAAAAGTTACATTGTACCATCGCTTTGTTCCTGTTACCTTCAAACCCTATGAAAAGTTGCTTAACACCAATTTAAACCCTAGAAGAAAATGATCTGGTATCCTATCATGAATTTGGTTTGGGGGAAATACATCCCACCATTGAACAGGTATAATACATAGAACCACATACATAATTGAAAAGGTATTAGAGGAAATGAAAGTATGCTTTACTATCTTCCTTGCACATTTGATTTTTCACGCTTCTACACGTCTCATACTTGTGATTCCAAGAGTCCATGTTTCCACTTTGTATAGCAATATGGACTAAATGAATGTTTTTACAAATTGGTATCGGATAACCATAAGATAGAGTTTATTAGGAATTTGTTCATTCTTTGAAAACTCTATACGAGCACGTATTTTTCAACTTCGTAGTCAAGATCGTTTGTTATCCAGCAACCAAGATACTGGAATTTTTGTACAGGTTCTATCTGTTTGTTGTAAATACGAATATTAATGTGGGCGTTTGGTGCACGTGTAACGGCTATTACTTTTGTTTTATTTCTGTTTATATTCAGCCCCAAGCTATCTCCCTCTCTGGTTGTGGCATTCAAAAGTCATTGCAAACCCTCAGCACTATCCGTAATAATGACGGTATCGTCTGCGTGTATCTATCGTTTTTTATATGATCTTCCTACTTCTATCAGTTCTAGGATTTCTTCTGCCATCCATGTATTCTTTGTTTTTCTTATGTTGGCTTGTAGTTGTTCTGTTTGTATAGTTGTGATTGTTGGTTTGAAGGTGTGCCAAATACGTTCTACTGATTCTTCTGCTACCGCGGGTGCTTCACTGAATTTTTCTTTGAGTGTATTCTTGAGTATTTTCTCTATCTCTGCTGGTACTGCTGGATATTTAAGCTTTTCGAGGTTAGGTTTTATCTTCTTTCTGCGTTTGATTTTCTTCAGTTTAATTGAGACTTTACCCATAAGAGGATTGTGGTCGGAATCGATGTCCGTCCCGGGATATGTTTTAACTGCCCTGATTCCATTTCTATAACGCCTGTCAATTAATGTATAATCAATCTGGTTTCTCATAATGTGGTTTTGATTATCTCCAGGTGCTTTCCATGTATATAATCTTCTTTTTGGTAGTTTAAACCACGTGTTTGTGATCATTGGCAAAATTGGACCAGTATTTCTCCTCTTCACCTACTTTGGTAGAATTCTCGTATTTCTCTTTCTGGTGTTTCTCCTGTAGGAGCATATACTTAAATAAAATTAATATTTCGAGGAGTGGTATTAATTGGTAGCATAGCTACTCTATCACATGTAGGTATAAAGTTCTTTACACATTTATTGCTTTTCTCGTCAACTATAAATGCCACTCCGTTATAATGATAAGGATCGTCATTACCAGCATAGTATATCACATGGTTATCGATGTTTGTCTGTCCAGATCCAGGCCACCTAACTTCACTGACTCCGAGAATGTTGACTCCTATTCTTTTTATTTTTCTCACGATGTTATGAGATTTTCCTGGCATAAAGAGAGATTTTGCATTCCAGGTTCCAATTGTCAATGTGTCATTTTTGTTTTCCACCTTCGGCTGGTTCCTAGCATTTAACGTGGAGATTCTTAGCACCCCTTGACCATTTAAGGTCTGCCACGGACTAGGGACCTTTGTTTTCCATAACTTGCCATAGTCATAATATCTTAAAAATATTAAGTGTATTGGCTTCTCCTTGCCTTACACACATACATAATATGAATAGTGAGGCAAATAAAATTCTTACCGTTTTAACGTTTACTAACACATTATTTTATATATATTCACAATTGATCCAGCAACAAAAATCTACTTGTTTTAGCGCATTTTTTGGATTAATATTTATAATATATTAATACTATTTATTTTGTTACAGCTGAAGCTGATGCAGAAGTAGCCAGAGCATCAGGCTCACCCAGTTCAACGAACAAACCATCACAAGTGGCTCAAACAATCGAGAAGCTCTTCACAGATCTTGCTGGTTTATTTAGAGAAGGATTCGCTAATATTTTTGGAGTAAAAGACGATGACGACGAACTAGCCACTAACAAAGGCAAAGACACCGAAGAAAATGATGACGATGAGGAGGAGGATGACAAAAAAGAGAATACTAGTAGAGATATTGGAGGTTTGTGTACTATTTGGAATTGGGGTCTTTAGTAGTTTGGAAAAGATGAGTTTTTAATCATGTTCATATATAAACATGCATATACTTGTATGTTAGTCATAATATAAGTCAAAGATAAAGATTCATCTTTACCATTTTAAACATCTTGCTTTCATCGCACCATTAGAAGTAGATTTTCAGTAGATAGATGTCTGTAGATTTCATATGCACTGTAGATTTTATGTTAAATGTGACAACTATTTGTGTTATAACGAGGATAACGTATGCTGAGAGCAGTTTTCAACCAATGGTTATTGAAATCTGTTGATCTATTGTGAGAAACAATAGAATTCATTTTAATATAAAATACATACATTTTAGTGTAAGATTACTTTACAACTAACACTTATTTATTACTATAAAAACACTTACTTCACCTAGTTCACTTATATCAAACACATTTTCCTTTTTGTGTTGATCGACGTGTAGGATAATACTTATGGCACTCACAAGAATTGCACGTAATTGACGGTGAAGTACAAGGTACAATCGCTGCTAAATGACCTTGTTTCTAACGACAATGTAAACAATGATTAAGAAGATATCTACTTCTTAACCTGCGAAATTAGCACTGCCAGTATTATTGCATATTCGATAAAATAAAAAACCTTATATAACTTAAGAATTTCATTCAAGTGTTTAACGGTCTGTGGATTCAATGACTTGATTGCTTGGTTGCAAACTGTCTATCAATTGCTACGTTTATTTCTCATTTTATTTTAATGTGACTTAACTATGTGTTGTGTCTAACTGAACTAAGAACTTGTTGCGATTAAATATGTCAAGTATTAATGGTCTAGTTTATAGATAATAAGAAACTTATATAGTGTTTTTACAATTTTAATAATAACGCGAGATTACCAATTAATATTTTAATTTTATCTTGCTCTTCTTAAAGCAAAAAGGTCCGATGGCTCTGTAAAATCTGTTTTGTTCAAGGGATCTCTCTCTTAAATAATAGAGATCCTCCATTTAATAAAGCCATGGGTCGTATGTTGCATTGTGCATAGCGTACTTTTGGCCAAAGAATATAACTAGAGTTATATAAGTAATACCTCGATTCATTTGTGAACATCCAATCGAATCCAATCAACGGTTCAGAAGAAAAACAGGTCGTAAAGAAAATATAAAAAATGTAAACATGCAATTCTTTATAGATGTGGCTGATCTACGTGTCTAAAATATTACAGATAACTTTTTTATTTTTAATAAGACATTTTATATTTAATTGTATATTTAATTTTAAATAAGGATGGAGCCATTGCACAACCTCATCATCATCATCCAGCCTTCATTTATCATGTTCATTGCTGGACATGGGCCTCCCTTAAACTCCTCCATTCTTTGCGATTTTGTTCTCTTTGTTGCCAATTTTTGGTGATACGCCTGATGTCGTCAGCCCAACGTGTAGGTCTTCCTCTACTACGTTTGTCTGCTGTTGGCCTCTAATGTGTAATTTTGCTCGTCCATCGTGAGTCATGCATTCTCGCTACATGGCCCGCCCAATTCCATTTTAGTTCCGCTACGTGTTCCACAACATCAGCAACATTCGTTCTTCTTTGCAGATCTTCGTTTCTTATTCAGTCCCGCAACGTCACTCCTAGCATAGACCGTTCCATTCGTCTCTATGCCGCTCTCAATTTCGAAGCAGTATTCTTGGTTAGAGTCATAATTTCCGCCGCATAGGTCATTACAGGTAATACGCATTGGTCAAATAATGTTCTTTTGAGGCTAATTGTTATGTTGGCCCTAAGTGTGTCTCGCAGTTTTCCAAAGGCTGCCCAAGCTAAAGTAATTCGCCTAGTAATTTCTCCACCAGTTCTACCACTTTGTCTTGAATAGTTAAATAGTTATTGGGGACCATATTTGTCATAAACTTAGATTTGGTCAAGTTTATTCTGAGGCCCACCTTCGAACATGCAAAGTCCAATGCATTTAACATATCTGTGGCTTCTCCTAAATTCTCTGTGATAAGGACAATGTTATCTGCGAAACGGAGATGGTTAAAATTTTCGCCCTCTATTGTTACTCCTCTGTGGTCAAAATTGACCATCTTAAAGGCATACTCTAATGCCGTTATGAATAATTTCGGTGACAATGTATCTCCTTGCCTTATCCCACGTTTTATTTGTATTGGTCGGGCTTTATCGTGTATCTTAACAGTCATAGTGGCATTTTTGTAAATATTGTAAATAAGTTCACTATACCAAAGGTCAATCCTGCTGTCCTTCGTTGCTTTTATAAGGCTGTCTATTTCGATCGTGTCGAACGCTTTATGAAAATCTATGAAAGTGAGGACAAGAGGTTTGTTTGTATTCTTTAGATTTTTCAATGAGCGTCTTTACTGTATGGAAATGATCATTGGTACCATAATTTGATCGAAGTTCTGCCTGCTCTCTCGGTTGGTAGAAATCTAATTTTTTTGTCAATGTTGATGTCACTAACCTAGTGAAGAGCTTGTATATGTCGTTCAACAGACTAATAGGTCTATAATTTTCTAGGCCCGTTCTATCTCCTTTTTTATGCAAAAGGATAGTTATAGCATTGTTCCATTCTTTGGGCACCTTTCTTTGCTACAAACATAGATTAAACAGTTTCCTTAATTTATTTAATAGCATATCTTCTCCATTTACGATAACTTCTATTAAAATTCCATCCTCTCCTGTGGCTTTGATATTTTTCATTTTTCTTAACGATTGTCGAATCTCATCTAAATTTCTGGCATAAGTTCGGAACCTTAATTCATGATCAATTTACTGAGACTCTGCTATGGTAGACATTTTTAAATTTACAAATATCATGTGTTTTTAAGTTTCTGGTTGTTCACTTTTCTAAAAGTTGTTTAAGGCAAACCAGGTTGTCAGTACAAGACTTTCCTGTACGGAGTCCACTTTGTTGCTCCTCTTCTGTAATTTAGTTCCCTATTCTTTCTTTTATAACCTTGCCCTAAAGTCTAGAAACCAAAAGGTAAAAGAAATAATAAATTAGACTTACTCACAATCAATATAATTTAACTAATCAGACGACCGGTTTCGCTTTCTACAATATACAAAGCATCTTCAGGTCACGATACAAAGTTAAATAAATGCTGAAAATAATAAACCCATATTAGGGTGTTGTCTAATAAAGATAAAACAAAGATAGATAAATTACAGTAATTATTCCAATATTACATGTCTGTGGTTTTTCAAAATGAATAAAATGTTAGAGAATGTCTACTTCATTGGATAAAATCTGTCTCCTCAAGAACTTCCCCGTTTACTGTTAAACAATTACAATAGTTGACTTGAGTTCTCCAATCAACAATACAAGATAGTTTGAACCATGTTCTTTCAACCATCAATTAATAGAGTACCGGCATGTAAGTAATGTTTTATTTATTTGTTTATTTAATAATTCATTACAGTTTAATAGACTATTTTACCAATTCGTGGGTCTTACCTTGTCTGCTTAAACATTTTATTCATTTTAAAAAACCACAGACATGTAATATTGGCATAATTACTGTAATTTATATAATTTATATCACCTATCTTTGTTTTACCTTTATTAGACAATACCCTAATATGGGTTTATTATTTTCAGCATTTATTTAACTTTGTATCGTGACCTGAAGATGCTTTGCATATTGTAGAAAGCGAAACCGGTCGTCTGATTAGTTAAATTAAATTGATTGTGAGTAAGTCTAATTTATTATTTCTTTTACCTTCTGGCTGATTTCCATTCAGGTGGCTTTTTTGCCTTCGCTTCTCCAGTCCATTCGTTAAAAGTTCAATGGGGAGACCTGTAGGTCCAGAACCTCGTCCCTTTTTCATTGTCATTAGGACGTTCTGTACTTCTGTTCAATCACAAATTATTCCATTAATTTGTAATCTCACATTAATCTTAATTTCCTGGATTTGTATTGGTTCACCGTGTATAATTGTAAAATAAATCGATTAGTAGCTTAATTACAGTTGGTTTAACTTCCAGAAAACTCTAGATTGCCTAATATGTATTGAGGAAATATCTGCAATCATTTTCTCACATTATATTTGCCAGCTTTCAAAAGTCAATAGTTTTTATTCTATTCAGAGGGCAATACACTTATTTGATGAATCGTAGCATTTTAGTGAGATTATAAATATAGCTTCAGGACTAGTTTGGGAGGCAGTCTATTATAAATTTTTACCTCAACAACAACTATAGTGTAATAAGTCAGTAGCTGTCAATAAAACAATATTTTACCCCACGACTTCAATATATTATTTTACCATCGTTGATCAAGAAGAATCGGACACAGGGAATTAGAGGCTATTCGAAATTATAATTACATTCGAATTTGTCCAACTTCAGTTGATGTTCTTCAGTTGATTTTTGTTTTATTAAATATGTATCTGACTGGAAAGACTGGCTATTATCTTCAGTAAGGAATTGTAGACGATCTTCAGTCAATAGATTTTGATATTAATTTTTTTAATCTTTTAACGATATTAGAGAGATATAAACTTTTTTAGCATATGCTCTGGTCTCTTTACGCCATTTTTATGTAGTATTTCCGATCTTATTATCATTTTTTTTTGATACTCTACAGTTTGTCTTTGATATCAAGTATTATTTTTCCATTTTTATTAACTAAGGTATTACTGTTATTTGATAGCTCTAAGTCTGTTAGTTCTTTAATTTTTATGTAACTTAAAGTCGTTGTAGAGTCTTTATAATTTTATTTCTGCACGGTTATCACGGTACCATTTCTATATGTGAATCATCATGCCGCCACAAAAGTCCAATGCTGAACATACGCCTCTTCCTCGTGTTTTCAACTCTATGTATCATGCGTCAGTTTTTTTTGTCTTCTTAAATCGTCAACCTATCGTGTAAGTGGTCGACAGACGCTTCCCTTGTCTTCCCTTGGTCTCCACTCCAATAACCTCTTTGTCCATATGCATAGCTACTCGTATTTTTGCTTATTAGTCTTTATATCGCCCTCCAAATACAGTTTCTTCATTGGTTCAAAAGAAAATTTAACCTTAAAAATAAATTATGCTGGGATGAAAAACAGCACTTTAATTCATTATAAACACAACTAAATTTCATGTTCTTTTTAATTAAGTGGTTAAATACTTTTTTTAGGACACTGATGATGGAATACTTATTCCGAAAACGTTTTGTCAATTTAACATAGCCCAACTGGGTTTTTTATATACCTTTTTATAAAGGATTTTATTCAAATTTTTTTTTAATATATGGTATACAGCCAAATACAGGAACTTAGTTTCCTTGTGGATTACAACTAAATACAATTGGACAATTTCCAAATTCACGTTTTTTTTTCATGGCAAGCTTTGTTTCGGAGATTGAAAATTATTGAGACCTACCAATTAACTCCACAATTTAAGAGAGTGTAAACACTCCTGACCACGGCGCAGTAGACAAAATTTGGTTTACAATAGAACCTTTCTCCCTTTACGTGAATTTTGACTCCGCCTTCGCGCAGCTCTATGGTCAGGAGTGTTTGCACTAACTCTTACTACAAAATATAATTTACTTTTCTCAGAAACCCTAAGACTAGTACAGGTATAACAAATTTATTATTCAAATAAAGTCACAAACTACAGGGTGAAATTATAGATTTAGTTTGGTTTGAAATTTAAAAAAATAATGTACGATTTGTAAACATGGTGTAGGCACTTAGAAATCAAATTACGATGTAATTTTCTAAAAAGAAAACATTACCTACTCTTTGGGTGATCAAGTTTTCAAGTTATTATGTCTATAAATAATGAAGCAAGTGAGGTATTAATATCCAAAATCTTGCTCTATCAACATTTTAGAAAAAAAAAATTTTAAGGAATGTTACCTCATACAAAATCTGTCCAAACATAAAAATGCTGTATATTTTAAATTTTTGGACGTATAAATCAGCCCCAATTTCGCCGAAATGCAGATTTTCTGATTTAAAATTCGGTCATTTTCAAAGATAAGTGTAATGTGTGGCATACTTAAAACACCCTGTATAGTAAATATTAAATAAAAGTTAAGATTTAGTTAAAACTATTACCGTACTTACCATTTAATCGCAACAACATTCTATATTTTTTTGTAGAATTTGTGTTAATCTTATCTACGAAAAGTACTTCTCAACATTCATCACCATCCAACATCTCATCAAATCATTTGTCACACCACTTCATTATTATATTTACTTGCAACACATATATTCTACATAATTATACTACTTATTGCAACATAAAACATTATAAACTGCGTTTTCGAGGTGGTAAATATAAAAAGATGATCATTAAAGACCGTTTTTGCGTTTTAATAGCGCTTCACTGATTATTATAGTAATAGTAAAGAAGTTGAAGGGCTTCTACAATCTGGCCAAAATGAAGAAGTGCGCATATTGTAGAAAGTGCTAAGTGATTGAAATGAATATATTCAAACAATATTTCAGAATACCATAAACGCCTTTTATAAATCACTAGTGTATAACTATAACACTGTCTATATTTTAAGTACTAAACCATAAAATTTATAATTATACATTTTGTGCCATTACAGCTACACTGCTGTCCTCTATTAAAAGATGTTACCTAAAAATATGTTTATTTGCGGTACTATTATTTTACGTCTTCAACTTTTAGTGTTTTGTATTTATTTTGTTTTAAATATTACTCATATTGCTTTGTATAAGAAAGTTAGTACATTCAGCATTGCTAATATGGTACAACCTATAAATATATGCAACTATTAAAAGCTATTTAAACTAATAACTATTTGCTATATTACTACAGTCAAAGAAGAAAAAAATCTAAAAAAATCTGAAAAAATCTTATACAGATATTTGAAGATTCTAAAAGGTATATGAGGGGTAGCTGATGAAACATCCGCGAAGACGTATAGCATATATTGCTTTCTTAGAACAATCTTAAAGAGCAAAAAAAAATATTTTTTGCTTATAAAACATTTCTTATGCATTCTTTGTAATAAACCAAATAGTTTTATTCAATTTGTTTATCCCAGAGAGCTATTATTTAAACAACTGTACTTTCCTAAACAGTCACTCTAGAGATATTTTGTAAATCTCAATCGATTCTTTAAGGCTTTATATTATAATCCGTTAAAATGATGGTTTTCGTAAAATACCGCCAAGGAAAAGTAGAAGGGAGACCTGTCCAAGCTCCGTTTTTTTTACAATGGAACTTCGAATCAAAAAATAATGTTATGTCTTTATTAATTCTAATTATTTATTGTTCTTATTTTAATTTACAAAAACACGATAATTTATATCAATTTATTAAACCACTGTACAACAATTTATTTGACTAATAATTACATAATTTATCTATCGGACGTTACAATTTAAACGCGAGCGCGAGCTTCTTTTTTGACTGTTTTTACAATGAAAGTTCCGTCATATTTATACGAAAACAGCTGTTTCTCGAACCCAATGGTTGTTGACCTGCTTTGCCTCGAATGCACGGGCCTATTTCCGGAACGTTCGAATGGACCGGTTTTTTATTACTTGGAATTTCTGCTAGTCGAAGGGTCGTAGAATCTAGAACATATTAGTGAATAAACAACATGTTTACAGGTTTTTAATATGACTCATATTTTTACGTAACAATAATAAGAATTATGATATTTTTATCTCTCGGAAAATCCCGGAAAAAGAAATTAATTAAATTTTTCTCTCTCGAAAAAAAAGTCTCTCAGTATATAGCATCTATAAAGTGTATCATAAAATTTAGATCTTAATTTGTGATATGTTTATTAATCAGATTTTAATGTTAATAAACAATGGGAATATGGTTTCAAGAAAAAAATGTGCTTTCTTGTTTTCTATTGGTCATAGAAAGTTTTGTTTTTTTTTTTTGGAAAGTGTGTTTTTCACCACATTTTTACTGAGCCAACTTATAAGCTTTTGACAAAAAAACTGTTAAACTTATTATAAATGTTTATAAGTTAAAAAATCTGCCTAATTCAAACCGATTGTTAATAACAAATTTTAAAAAGTGTTTAATATAGGTACCTTGAAAATGAAACCTTATAGAATCGATTTCGATTTACAGAATACCTCTAGACTAACTAACTGAGCAAGTATAGTTGTTTAAATAATCGCTCTTCGGGATAAACACATTGTTTAACATAAACTATTTGGTCGATCTATTTGAAATTTAGCACACTTTAATAAAAAATTAATTGCCACAATTTTGAGTAGTTATGTTATACGTCCAGCTACCCCTCATATACCTTTTAGAACATTTAAATATCTGTATAAGATTTTTACGTGAAATTAATGATTTTTTCATGTCCTTAAAACTTTTCTTAGAATTATCCCTACACGAATTTACAAGTAGCGCGAGTTCCTGATGGATTGGGAACACGAGAGGCTCTCTTTGCTTTAAATGTGTTAACGCAACGATGCAGAGATATGAATGTAGATGTATATGCATGTTTTATTGAGTATCGAAGAGCATTTGACTGCGTTAACCATCAAAAGATGATCGAAATTCTGAGAACAACTGGAGTTGAAGAACAAGACCTGCGAATTATCTCAGAACTATACTGGCACCAAACGGCAACAATTGAAATACAGCACACAACATTCGAAGATATACAAATTCGACGAGGAATGAGCCAGGGTTGCGTCTTATAACCGCTACTGTTTAATTTATATTCGGAGTCTATATTCAGAGAAGCATTAGACGAGGTCCAAGGCGGAATTAAGATTAACAGAATCAGCATAGACAACATCAGATATGCTGATGATACCGTATTAATAGCAAGCAACAAGAAGACAAGAACTACAAAATATAATAAATGCGGTAGTTCACCACAGCGAAATGTTCGGTTTACATCTAAACGTTTCCAAAACTAAAACTTTAGTATTTTCAAAGACACCAATAAATGTACATGTGTATGCCAAGGGTCAAATAATAGAACAAGTAAATTCCATAAAATATTTGGGAGCAAATATTAATAGTCAGTGTAATCCAAAAAAAGAAATTCTATCAAGAATCGAACAAGCAAGGAAAGCATTCATGAGCAAGAAAACATTTTTTACAAGATCAGACCTTAGTTTGCAGCTTAGAATCCGAATGATCAGATGTTACGTTTTTTCTGTCTTACTGTATGGCTGTGAAAGTTGAACAATGGACTTTGAAATAGAAAAAAGAATAGATACCTTTGAGATGTATATATACAGACGAATGCTGAGAATTCCATAGGTACAAAGAGTCACTAATGTTGAGGTACTACTACGTCGCATGTGTAAACAAAAAGAATTACTAAGAACAATCAAAGAGAGGAAAATGCAATACTTGGGTCATGTGTTGAGAGGCGAAAGATACGAATTACTTCAAGTTATACTGGAAGGAAAAGTACAGGGCAAAAGATCAGTAGGAAGACGCCAGAACTCGTGGCTGAAAGACCTGAGGAGATGGTTCGACCGCTCATCCGCAGAAATCTTTCGCGCAGCAGTTTCCAAAACTACAATTGCCATTGCCTAAATTATTAAAATATAATTTAGCATAGCATTTAATAATTCTTTTTTAGTTGTTCATTAAAACATTATCTTTGATATAGAAACTTTTTTAGAAGAAAACTAGAAGTTTTTTACTTAATCGTTTTTTACTTATTTTTATAATTTTTCAAATTTGATTATAGTACATCGTGAAGTACGGATAAAAATACAATAAAAATGCTAGATAGGTTATCTATAAAAAAATTATGCCTTAAAAGTTATTAAAAACTTTAAGTAAAAGATTAGAAGATTTAGCCTAATTTTGAAACCTCATAACTTTTTACATGGTGCGCATTTCTTTAACAGCAGCACATAAACAGAAAGTTTGAAACTATTTTGACAATTTACTGTTGAAAAAAATGAAGGAAACTTTCTTTTTTATCGAGTTAACAAATAGCTTTTCGTAATTGCAGAATCAACAAGCGCACATCGAGCTTTTAGCACATGGTCGACGCCTGGTTCGAGCGGTGTTAAAAATTTAAATGTAGCTATTTTAAGCACCTTTTTTTTATTTTTAAGAAAAAAGTAAAAACTTGTATAAGCAATCTAAAAAACTAATTTTTTTGACGTGTTTGAATGTTTAAATATTTAAACAATGATCCCATAAAATTAAGCTCTTACTTTCATGACAAAAAATCAATATTTTTCGTCTAAACTTTGATTTCGAAAAGTTCTCAATATGAAACCTAATACAATATATATATATATATATATATATATATATATATATATATATATATATATATATATATATATAATGTCATAAAAGTAATTTTGGCTGGGCTATAAGTACATAGTCGTTTTAATGTTTTAGTTTTTTACTTGGCAATAAATTTTATCACTTCAGTTTATTTTCACTTTTTATAGTTGCGGATTAATTTTTTAGGTCATTCGTGTAATAATATTTGATTATCGTATATTGTTAGCGTCTCATGCTACCCACTCGTTTCGTAAATTGTTTTAAAAAATTCCCTTAGGCTACGGTCATAAATGAACGTGTATTCGGATAACTTGGAGTAATGACGAACACTTCTTCAGAAACATGTTTATATATATATATATATATATATATATATATATATATATATATATATATATATATATATATATATATATATATATATATATGTATATATATATATGTATATATATATGTATATATATATATATATATATATATATATATATATATATATATATATATATATATATGTATATATGGAAAAGAGTAATGCGAGTGAATAATAAAAGTAAAATGTGCTTATAATGGCATGTCTCGCAAAACAGAAAACCAATATATCGATGGAAGGCAACCATATATACGTATTTATGACTATTGATCGTCTTCAGTACGGTGCAGCTAAGTTAGAAAAGGACCATGATAATTTAGGAAAGGATCACTACAGGAGCAATGCGACCAAATTGTGGCACTAGAGTTAGAAGACCCTAATGGAACTCACTAAAAGTGTGCAGATCAAAAGAGGTGTCCGTCAGGGTTGTATATTATCCCCACTCCTATTCAATATTTATTCCGAAGAAATATTTAATAAATGTATGGAAAATGCAAATGAGGGCATAAAAATAAACGGCGAGTTAACAAACAATATAAGATATGCCGACGACACGGTGATCCTTGCCAGTACCATAGACGAATTACAGCAGGTAATGGAAAGAGTTTATTCAGTTAGTGAGGAATACGGCCTGAGCCTCAACTTCAAGAAGACAAAGTGGATGCTGATAAGCAGGAAGCAACAGCCTGCTCGACAGTTACGGATAAGTAACATACTAATTGACCATGTAGAATCTTATGTGTACCTTGGCACCAACGTAAATGCAAAATGGGAACAGGCCACAGAAATTAAGGCGAGAATAGAACGAGCTAGAGCAGCATTTAGCAATATGAAAAAGCTCCTCATAAGCAGGGATTTGTCTCTTCCCCTAAAACTACGTCTAGTTAAATGCTACATTTTTCCGATCTTACTGTATGGTGTGGAGGCCTGGACGCTGACGGAGACGCTCACGAGAAAACTAGAAGCATTCGAAATGTGGGTGTACCGACGCATTCTTCGTATATCCTGGACCGAACATGTCACCAACACAGAGGTAATCCAAAGAATCGGAAAGGAGAAAGAAATCGTGAACACAATTAAACAAAGAAAGCTTGAATATCTAGGCCACATATTGAGACACGATAAGTACCGTCTACTGCAATTGATTGTCCAGGGAAAAATAGACAGTAAGCGAGGGCCAGGCAGGAGAAGACACTCGTGGCTCCAAAATCTGAGGAAGTGGTTCGGGCTCACATCGGTCGAACTATTCAGAAGCGCCGCAAATAAGATCAGAATTGCCATGTTAATAGCCAACGTTCGCAACGGACAGGACACTTGAAGAAGAAGAATGGTTTCCAGGGCAACAACTAACAATAACCACAGAGGAAGATACAGCTCTCTGGGGAAAGGAATGCCAAACGTTGAAATGTTTAAAACAAATGGAAAGGGAACTTCTTCCACAAATGGAACTTTAAGAAGAAGCCAATGATAATGATGATACAGATTGAGATCTTAACTCGATTAAGATAATAAGTTGATTTATGAAAATAGGCTAATACGAAAGATGGAAGAAATATATGGAAGCATTATTTACAGACAGAAACCGATAATTCTAATGACAAAACCAATGAAATCCGATGAAAATCGTTTACAAAAAAACTTATATTAAATATGAAAATAATAAACTCTTAAAGTTCCAGAGATTATGTTTTTGAAAGGTGTTATGGTATATATTATAATATATTCACATGAAATGATTAGTTTTTTATACCTACTGTTTTTTTGTGTTACGTTATTCTTAAATTAAATATATCCAATAGAGCGTTGAATCCAACGCAAAATTTGATAATCTCAAAAGGCCTAAATTTTGCTCTAATCTATCCATACAAGTGCATAGCTACTGTTATTATGGTTAAAACTCAATATCAAGAAAATTCGGTTAAAGATCAAAAATCAGTTAAGTAAGGATTCAATAAAATATTTGAGAAACAAAATATAAAGAACCCAGGAAAGTCATGTAGACCAACGTGATTGCCAACATACACAAAGAATAGACACCAACAGATGAACTACTACTACTAAGGATTTCCACAGTTTTCACTGTCTTCCTTCACTCAACCGTTTTCTCCAATTTTCCCTGTCATTCCAGTCTCCATCTCGCAGGGTTCTTTTCTCCATAGCCTCGTCGATTTCATCTCTGAATGACCTTCGGGGTCTTCCTCTCTTTCTTCTTCCAATCGGGCTCCATTCTGTGATTTTGTTTATCCAGCGTCCTCTGTCCGCTCTTCTGACGTGGCCGTACCAAGATAGTCTCTTCTCCTCTATATAGTCGATTATGTCTGATTGCACTCCCATTCTCCGCTTAATCTCTGCGTTTTCAATTCTGTCTCTTTTTGTAAGTCTACAGCTTCTCCTCAGGAACTCCATTTCTACTGCTCTTATTCTACCTCTATTTCTCTTGTTTATTGTCCATTTTTCGGACCCATATGTTAGGATACTTCTTGTCAGGGTATTATATATTCTCTTTTTTGTCTTTATCGTAATGTTCTTATCCCACAACACTGAGTTTAGTTGTCTTATACAGTTTCTTGTTTGTCTCAGTCTGTTGTTTATATCTTCTTCTGTTGTTCCCTGGTTCGATATTATGGTTCCTAAATACTTGAATTTATCTGTTCCATTTATTTGTCTTCCCTCGTCTATCTCTAGGTTTCTCATGTCCTTGTTTTCTGTTGTTAGGTATTCGGTTTTCTCTAAGTTTATTTCCATTCCGTTGTTTGTATATTTTTCTTCTAGTTTTCTGAACATAAAGCTGAGATCTTCTTCATATTGTGCGATGACTACTTGATCGTCGGCAAAACTTAAGGTGTATAGGTATTCGTCTCTTACTGGTATGCCCATTCCTTCGCACTTTCTCCTCCATGGTTTGAGTGTCTTTTCCAAGAATATTTTAAACAGTGTAGGGGACGTAGCACAGCCTTGTAGAAGTCCTTTTGTCGTCTTAAATGGATTGTAGGCTTTATTTCCACATTTAATAGCTACTTTGTTTTCTTTGTATAGTGCTTTAACTGCTTTTATTATTGTTTGTCGGATTCCGAGATCATTCATTGCTTCCCATAATTTGACTCTAGGTATTGAGTCATGTGCTTTCTTTAGATCAACAAAGGCTAGATGGACCGGTCTACCTTTTGCCATTTTCTTCTCTATCAGTTGTTCTAATGTGTACGTATGATCTAGGCATGATTTTCCTACTGTGAACCCTGCTTGGTCTTCTCCAATTTTTCCTATTATTTCAGTTTCTAGTTTTTCTTTATTGATGGTTTTTTCCTCAATCAACAGATGAAGAAATATGTAAAAAAGCATAATGTACAAAGCATATTGTACATTCATGGTAATATATATTTCATTTTCTTTAATATAATAGTGAACTTGTATTACTAAACTGACAATAATAAACGGATAATTAATACGTTCCATGTGGTAATTACTGTTGTTACTTGGAATTAATTGGTTTTAAATAATATATATTTTATCACGTTTTATAATTACTTCACGGTTTTTTGGTACACTGTTTCGGCTTTTAAACAAATCTTTAAGTAATCAGAACATCTTAAATGGTCAATGTTTTCATACGTTTTATTCGGGAAGGTGTTGAATATAATTGTACACTTTTAATGTTTCATTGTAGGCCAGTCTGTAAATGTAAAGAAGAAAATAAAATAGTTTATCTTTCCGCAATCTTCAATTCATGTCCTTTGGTTAGGTAATAGGTGTCATATTTAATTCCCCAATAGCTGGACTATAGGTTTAACCTCGAGGATATATGCTGTCTGCAGCAGTTCTGAAGAGTTTTATTGTTGTTTTTTCACTCTACTGCCTTAAATTTTTCTTTCCTTTATATTGGCTCATTATTCTTTTCTTTATATGAGTATTTCTTTTTCTTTTTTTGTCTTTCTTAATGTTTCCGTGTTGAATTAGAACGTTACAACATAGGCGTGTCTCCTCTTTAATATTGCCTTGGAAAAGGCAATCAAAATATGGATTCTAATCATTCTATCATCATCAGTTGGCGCTACAGCCCTTTGTGAGCCTTGGCCTCCTTCAAAACATTCTTCCATCCTTCCCTATCGAGTGTCTGTCTTCTCCAGCCCCTCACTCCAATCTCCCTCAGATCTTCCTGTACATCGTCCAGATATCTGAGTTTAGGTCGCCCCTTTCTTCTTCTTCCGACCGGCCTGTTTAGCAGTTATTTTAGTGGGATCACTCTCATCCATCCGCATAACGTTATATATCATTCTATATTATTCACATTTTATTGTGTTGGGTTTTTTTTGGGTATTGGGATAATATTAGCCATTCTCTCAGAATTTCCCCAACGTGGTAGATTTCATGGAATAATTCGATTATAAATTTATTAATATGGTTTTCTGTCTTCAGATTTGTGTAGGTATTTGATTTTGTTCCTTGGATTTATTTTTTATAGATTATAGTAGTTTTTAAATTTTCCATTTCTTCCTCTTAGTACTATTATCACTACTTTTTCGTCATCTTCAAATATCTCTTTCCCCTCTATTAATTTTCTCTACACTTTTAATTATAATTTTTTTCCGTTATGTTTCCAATACCTTTTTGTGTATATGCCAGATGCTTCTTTAATTTATCTGTAGATATTGAAGCTGTCAAGCTGTTTTTATAATCTTTCTATTTCAAAATATTTTTCTGATAGTCGCATTTATTTTGCTTCTTTGATTTGTTGTTTTATTCTTTCTTTCACTGTTTTTGTATTGTTCGTTTTTATTCTTGTATTTCATCCTTCCCTATAAAAATGTTTTTATTTCTTGTGGTATTCATTATTTGCTTTTAGTATATGTATAGCCCTCCAGTTGTTGTTGTCCTTGTCTTTCTACTACCTAAACTTCCTTTTCTATTTTTTTTATCTGTTGTCAGATATCAGCTTCATTTAGTCTTCTTAGGTTAATGCTAGGTATTTTGGTGACTATTTTCTGTATATTGAGTTTCATGTTTGCCAAAATAAGATCGTGGTCACTCGTTATATCTGCTCCTGGGTAAGCTTTAGTCGATAATATGGTGTTGCGGAATCTTTGGGTCATAATGATGTAATCAATCTTGTTGCTTATTATGTTCGCAACGTCATCTCTACGGGGTTTCCAAGTGTATATTATTCGGACTGGTAGTTTATTGCATGTGTTCTTGATAATGAGTTCGCTGTCCTTTCAAAATTGGCTTAGCCTCTCTCCTCTCTCATTACGTGTTCCAGTCCATATTCGCCTATGCTTCTTCCTTTCCGTATATTCGCATTGAAGTCGCCTAAAATAACATTAACCTCTGCTTTTTGGTTTCTTTAAGTGTTTTTTCTAATTTAGTGTTGATAGATCATGCGAATATTAGCAACGTATGCTAATGCTTTTGTTTGCAATGATTTTGTTTGTTGACGATCGAGGAGGCTTTGCATTCTGATGGTTTTCCTCTCATGCCGGATTTTGGTCTTCGATTACCATAATCAATAGTGTCTCTTGCGCCAATAGTGCTATCCATTATAATATGTACTAGAGATGTCATTAGGGACCTTTAATGAATCGATTTCTTTGCATTCTGATGCCGCTGACCACTTTGTTGGTTCTTCCGTCTTTGACACCAATTTCTCAGTCTCAGGACAATTGAGTACTCTTCCACTTACCAGTTTATCCGTTTGAAGTCGTTGTCCAGTAAATGATGGATTGCTTATCCTTGATCTTAGAATGTTTCAAGACCTTTTACATGGAATGATAAAATCTTGGAACAAGTAAACACGATAAAGTACTAAGATCGCTGGATAAACAACAAACCGGTTCCGAATGTCGAGATTATTTAAATGTAAAATTTAACAAGCAAGATACGTATTCATACATATGAAAGAACTGCTAAGCGACCCACACATCCACTTAATAATTATTATACGACTACTTAAATGCTAGTTTGGCTAACTATGCTATACGGAGCAGAATCATAAAAGCTCACAATTCAAACCAAGAACAAGATAGGGCCTTGGAAGGAGAATACTAAAAATTCTTTGGACTAACCGTACAACAAATAGACAAGTTCTCGATCGTTTAAGCAAAGAAAAAAATACGCATACTATCAAAGTCTGCGATTATAGAATGATAAGCCTTATGAGCCACACTTTGAAAATATTTCTACGCATCATCCACAGTAGAATCAGAGATAAATGTGAAGAAGACCAGGATGAAACACAATTTGGCTTCAGAAATGGACTGGGAACTCAGGACGCCCTCTTTGCACTAAATGTATTACTGCAGAAATGTCGAGATCAAAGGAAAGACGTCTTTGCTGTATTTATTGACGGCCTTTGATCGAGTACAGCATCACAAATTAATTACAATATTAAAAGATAAAGGAGTTGATAGTCAAGACATACGATTCATAGAAAAGTTATACTGGCGTCAAACAGCGACAGCTCGCATAAACGGAAAATCAACAGAAATATGTAAAATACAAAGAGGTGTCAGACAGGGTTGTATACTATCCTCACTGTTATTTAATTTATATTCAGATAGAATTTTTAAAAAAGCGCTGCATAATTTGGAATGGGGCGTGAAAGTTAATGGAATTCTGAAAAATACAATCAGATATGCAGACGATACAGTTATTTTAACTGATGACATGAATGGATTTGAGTGGGAAGAGAGTTTCGCTTAAACATAAACTGTTCAAAAACAAAACACATGGTGTTTAGGACATCAAGATGCACGATTATATGTTGATGGTCATATAATTCAAAGAGTGTCCAGTTTTAATTATCTTCGTTGCCATATTACTGAACAACTAGATCCAGATCAAAAGATAAAACGTAGAATCGAGATAGCCCGCAAGACATTTTTAAAAATGAAGTCATTCTTCTGTAATGATAACTTGCAACTTCAACTTCGAAAGCGCATGGTTAAATGCTACATTTGGTCAGTCCTCTTATACGGTGTCGAAGCATGGACATTAAAAATATCCACCATTAATCGTCTGGAGGCCTTTGAAATGTGGCTGCACAGACGTATACTAAAAATTCCATGGATGGCTATGCTGACAAATGTGGCAGTCCTTGAGAGAGCAAATGCCACTCGCGAGCTACTTGATAACATCAAATGTAGAAAGATGGCCTATTTTGGACACGTGGTAAGGGGAGACCGATATAATATTCTTCAACTTATTATGATGGGTAAAATCGAAGGAAGCAGATGAATTGGTAGAAAGCAGGCCTCTTGGTTGAAGAATATCAGTGAGTGGACAGGAATGAGGAAAGCTGAGCAACTTTTTAGAATAGCTCAAGGCAGAGACAGTTTCTCCATGTTAATCGCCAACGTCAAGGGGACTTGATAGGGCACGTTAAGAAGAAGATCAAAGTCTGCAAAACATTTATCTTGGAGGATATTGATTACGCAGAAATATTTCCTCCTTCAACTTGTAATAACAGGCAATATTGAAGGAAAATATGAAGTCAAGGGGAAAAAATCTCTTGGATCCAAAATATACAATATTGGATGGATTTAAATTATGAAGAAATAATAATATAAACGCCAGATAATAGGGAAAAAATTGCCGAAGTAATCGCCAATATTATTTAAATAAATAGGGCACCATAAAAAGATGAAGGTGTGGTCCTTTCAGAATTCTTGGGCTTGATTTTAACAAACGAGTGCCGGTTATGTGTCAATGTGTACGATACCTATGATTGGACAATAAGATTGGACAACTAGAGAAAACTAATTCCATATGTCCTTGGTCATGGTACAAGACGTCTATATTGCTGTTTGTTTTGTATTTTGGTGAAATAACACTATCCACCATAAAAACACTAAACACCATGCTGGATCATATGGAATACGCCATCAATCATACATTAAACCAAACAACGGTCAATCGTATTGAAAATATCTGTGTTTCAAAAATTAATGTGGTATAATTTAATTCTAAACTCGTTGAAATTTTTGTCTGGCCTATGAATTATTAAACTCATTTCAAGCTACTAACCATAAAACACAAACCTTAATATTGTTTTCAAAAGTACCGTACGATCATTTCAATAAATTGTGGTCAACAGGTCGGGCGATTAGAGAAAGTTTTTGTTTTATTTTCATGACCACTTTAGCGCTCAATTAGAATTATTTATTAATTAAGGATTAAATAATGGAATACATTATTAGCAGACAGGTATTGTTTATTTTATCGGAGTCATCGTATGTCATTATTGCACTCTTGTTACATACAAAACCACATTTTCATGCTGTTTCTTCGCACATTTAACACAATAATTTTTTATACCAGGATTTAATCTTTGTACTAAGTAGGAATACATTTGAAGTGGTGAAATTACCAGTGAGATATCCATTTTCAGAAGTTGAGGTATTGTTTTATGTGCGTTTATTCGAGAGAACAAAAGCAAATGAACAAACACAGAGTATATAATGCAGAAAACATTAAGTTTTTCTAAGAACAGATTACTCGATAAACATCTAAGTTGCATGTAACAAAATATGTGATTTTGTACATGAATACAGAGGATACATCGATAAATTATGAATAAACTAAAAACACGAGTTTAAAACTACACTCAGATGCATAAAAAAACGCAACGGAGAAAACTTTGGTCAAATTCAAAGTATTTCAATTTTTTTATTTTTAGCCCTATTTTGATGACTTTTTTACCACACCGTGTATAAATTTATAAATTTTAATTTGGTATAGTAAGTTTTTTGATAAAATTTTATATTTGACTTATTGTACGGGAATAATTAAAACCTGGTTACATTATCCTAACTTTGAAACATCCTGGAGAATAATTCCGTTTGCGAATTTACGTAAAACCTTATTTTTCGGTTGCAGCCGTGTCTCCTTAGCATTGTGTTTTTTGTTTCATGTCAAAATATGCCTTGGTTCATTTTTTAGAGCCAAATGAATTTGTCACCCACAATTTAGGACTTTTTTAATTATGATTATTTTGGAGTTATTTTGTAATACGACGAGGTGGCTTTGGTGACTGTTATCATTATGTCATATTAACACTTACATTTTGTTTACCTATGACTGATCATGGTTCTTAGTGTGGAGTGTGGAAGATTGTGCGAAAGCCGTTGCTCTGGATGGGCCAAATTATGAATATGTGGCTAGAGATGGTAAACTCATCGATTTACCATCCAAAGGGTAGTGGAATGTTTTATACGAACTGGAACAAACAAGCGTAAAGCGGGAAGTGACAGGAAGCGCAAAACTACCGCTTTAGATGAACGTTTTATACGAGTCAACGTTTTGCGCGATCGTCATTTAACAGCGGTGCAAACAAGAAATCAGCTTCAAGAGGTTCGAGGCGAGAGATTTGCGGAGTGCGCTTTCAGTCCCCACGTTAGCCATGAAGGGGCTTCGGTAATGGTATGGGCAGGAAAATCCCGAGAGGCGCCCACTGAATTGGTATTTATTAAGGGGTTCGTTGACTTCTTCTTCTTCTTCAGATGCAAATCCACTAATGGATGTTAGCGATCACATTTTCCATTAATTCTCTATTTCCTGCAATACGTATCAGAGATTTTATGTCGTTAATCCCTGTCCATTGCCTTATGTTTCGGAGCCAGGACATTTTCTTGCGTCCCATTCCTCTCTTGCCTTCAATTTTACCCTCGATTATAAGTTGGAGGAACTGGTATTTTTCATTTCGCATGATGTGACCTAGATACGCCGTTTTCCTTTTCTTGATGGTTTCGAAAAGTTGGCGTTCTTGGTTTATTTTTTTAAGGATATCTATATTTGTGATTTTCGCTGTCCATGGTATTTTTAGGATACGGCGATAGAGCCACATTTCGAAAGCTTCTAATCTATTTATATCCCTCGTTTTGAGTGTCCAGCCCTCTACGCCATATAGCAGCACTGACCACCCGTAGCACTTAGTAAACCTTAGTCTCAGTTGAAGATCGAACTCTGAACAAGTCAGTACCTTCTTGAATTTTACGAAAGCTTGTCGAGCTTGCTCAATGCGACATTTTACTTCCCTGTCCGATGCCCAGTCTTCAAAAAGCCACGATCCCAGGTATTTAAATTTACTCACTCTTTCAATGGACTTAGTATTCAGTGTTATGGTGGAGTTTTCGAGTGCATCCAAGTTTCTGAGATGATCATAAATTTGGTTTTTTTTGGTATTAATCTCTAATCCCATTAGCTTACTGTATTCTCCAATTATAGTGACAAGTTGTTGAAGATCGACTATGTTGTCACAAATTAAGACACCATCATCAGCATATCGTATGTTGTTGATCAATACTCCATTCACTTTGATTTCCATCTTTGCATCCTCCAAAGACTCTTGAAATATGGCTTCCGAATAAATGTTAAATAAAAGAGGGGAAAGTACACATCCCTGTCGAACGCCCCTTCTTATATGTATGGGTTTGGATATAGAATTGTATATTTTTAACTGAGCCGTTCGATGCCAGTACAAGTTTTCAATGCATCTTATGTCTTTTTGGTCTATATCAACTTTTTTGAGGATCTGCATTAACTTGTGGTGTTGGACACGGTTGTGTGTTGGTGTTCGTTGACTGCACACCGGTATATTGAGTAAATTTTAGCGAATCACGTAGTACCCTTTTCTCAATATATCGGTGATAATTTTCTATTAATGCAAGATAATGCGCGACTCCACTTTGCAATGTATGTCACGCAATATTTAGAGGAAGTTGGTATTAATAAAATGAACTGACTAGCGTGCTCGCCAGATCTGAACCCAATAGAGCACGTTTGGTACATGCTTGGTAGAAATATTAGAGGTCGCGAAGTCGCACCAGCCTCAATTAACGAACTTCGCTTGGCTCTAGAAGAGGACTGACAAAACATCCAACAAGATAATATTCGCAACTTCATAGACAGCATAAGCCAAAGTGTATAGGCAGTTATAGAGGCTAGGGGAGGCAATACAAAGTAATAAGTTATTTTTTAGTAGTTTTCTTTGTTATTTGCGTACTTAGGTTAAGTTACATTCAAGTTGTTTTTTTTTATGTTTTGTTATTGTTATCACTGTTCATAAAAACCAAGATCATGTCGTTGCTTTTAATCATTATTTAAATACAGTACTTCTGGGATGTCGATATGACATCTCCGACTTTTCATATTATTACCATTATCCATAAAGGATAATGGTAATAATATGAAAAATCGTAAATTGTGGGTGGCAAAGTCATTTCGCTAATAAAAATGAATAAATTCATATTTTCACATAAAACAAAAAACATAATTCTTAGAAGACATGGTTGCAACCGAAAAACAACACATTTCACGAAAATACGCTAACGGAATTTTTCCACAGAATGTTTCAAAGTTAGAATAAAAAACCACCTTTCTATTAACCCCATATATTAAGCCAAATACAAAAGTTTATTAAAATAATTCACTCCACTACATTAGAATTTATAAATTTTTACACAGAGTGCTAAAAAAATCGTCAAAATAGAACTAAAAATAATAAAAAAACTGAATTATGTTTAATTTGACCAAAATTTTCGCCGTTGCGTTTTTTTGCATCTTAGTGTAAAAGTATAATAAAAATTTAAAAATTGAAATCATTATCGGCGTATTTTTAAAATAAATTGGCCTCGAACAGTCAAATCAATTAAATATTCAATAAACCACAGCATAACAACATTCCAACACTACTCTGGAGTACAAACACAACCTCACCAAACCTCCACTTCTGCGAATTCTTCCTACACAGCATGGTACGTAGATATTTGTAGTTAAATGTAGTGCTTTGCATTTTAATTATTCGAATTTTAATGCTTCCAGAAGCCAGAAAGCGTTATAGAGATACAGATTCAAGCGACAAAACTGGATCTTCAACATCGAAGAAAAAGCTTATGGCAAAGCAGAAGAAGAAAAAGTTAAGGCGAAAAGTGATGAAATATTTGGCCGCAGCTGCAGCTATAATTGTTAAAATAAGTCTTTTGCTGAAGATGTTTGGAGCTGCTGTACAGTTTAAATTTTTGATGATAGGGTTTATAACTCTTGTTTTCCATATCCTGAGGTTCTGGCTTGATATCAAAAAGGGGTACAATCCGGCGAGTGTTGTGTATTTAGATAGAAACAACAGGTATGATGGACAGAATTACTGGATTAGGCGTAATGATATCAACCATAATGTAGGAATAAGATAAGGAATTGTTGCTTATAAAATTTTTAATAAATATAATGTCAGTCATTTAAGCGTTGTGTTAACTTCTTAAAAAAATATCTTACACAGTCTTTATAGTATTTTATAGACTAAAAAAAACTTGATTAGTAAGGTTATTTTAATATAAAATAAGTGAATTATGCACAAGTGTCCAAACAACCGTAGAGACAAGGCGAAAAGCTCGGGTTCGTTCGAAAAAATATTACCATGAGATATTTTTGCATTAATCACTTTCTTGAATTACTCAAAATTTCAAATTTATTTAAACAATGTATTTAAAATAAATTGAAGGGTACAGGACAAATGACACTTTTGATTAATTTTCCAGGAGAGCATTTTCAAAGTGGTTTAAAAATTTTCATGTCGTTTGGATAGTTGTAGAGCAATAAGTTGTAGAGCAATAAGCAAAAAAGCCAAAAAAGCCAATGCAAAGGAGTGCAATGAACATCGCACCATAGTCTTAATGAATTATGTCTTGAAATTGTTTTTAAAAGTAATTCACAATAGAATACATAAGAAATTAGATGAAGGTATAAGTAGTACACAAATGGGATTTAGGAAAGGACTGGGAACACGAGATGCACTGTTTGCAGTAAGTGTTCTTTTGCAGATATGCTTAGATATAAATCAGGAAGTATATGCCTGTTTCATTGATTTTGAGAAGGCATTTGACAGAGTGTAGCTTAATCGGCTTCAAGAAATTTTATTAAATAAAAACATAGACAGTAGAGACATTAGAATCATATGTAACCTCTATTGGAACCAAACAGCAAAATTAAAATTTTAAAATGAACTGACCGAAGATATCCAGATTCGCCGTGGGGTCTGCCAAGGGTGTATTTTATCACCCTTGTTATTCAATTTATACAGTGAAGCCATCTCAGAATTAGCGCTTGCCAAAGTCAGTGAGGGCCTTATAATAAACGGTAAGCCACTTAATAACATAAGATATGCTGACGACACCGTCCTTCTGGCAGGAACACTAGAAGAACTGCAACACCTTGCTGAACAACTAAATATATATTGCAACGATTATGGACTAAAAATAAATTTGAAGAAAACCAAGTTCATGGTATTTACAAAAGCACAAAACATCAAAGTTAAGCTAGTACTAGATAATACAGAAATTGAACAAATATCTTCGTACAAATACCTTGGAGCATGGATCACAGAAGATACTGATCAGACAAAAGAAATAAGATGCCGCATTGAAATTGCACGGTCAACTTTTAATAGAACGAGAAAACTTTTTTGTAATCGCGATATCAATATATCGCGCCGAATAAGAATTCTTCGATGTTATATTTTCTCTACCCTTTTGTATGGGGTAGAAGCCTGGACACTTAAAAAATCCAACATTAAAAACCTAGAAGCATTCGAAATGTGGTGTTACCGACGTATTTTGAAAATATCATGGATGGATCGCAAAACAAACGAACATGTTCTCGAACAACTAGGAAAACAATGCGAAGTTTTAAATTCCATAAAAATCAGGAAATTGGAATACTTGGGGCACATCATGAAAGGTAAAAAATACGAACTTCTAAGGAATATAATGCAGGGAAAAATCAAAGGCAGAAGAAGCGTAGGAAGACGTAAAATCTCGTGGCTACGCAATCTCCATGAATGGTTTGGATGCAGTTCAATTGAACTATTCAGGCGCGTAACCAATAAAATTATAATTGCTAGAATGATGTCTAATCTCCGATAGGAGCGCAACTTGAAGAAGAAGAAGAAGAAGAAGAGCAATACATTGTTCTACAGAGATATCCTTTCGCTGATTAACAACAGGGAATGTCATGGGTCACATCATACCCTTGTTTTAATGAAAACAAAGGTATGATGTGTATTTCTTGAACTTAATACCCATTAAATTCAAGAAAAGAAAAAAAAAATAAAATAACGATCCAATTTTGTTTATTTAAAACTACGATTCAACTTGTCCTTATTCAGCAGCATGTGGTAGTGCTTTGAAATACTCTTCCGCATTCTTTGTTCAAAATCTGGATAGACAACAAGCCATCAAACTTTGCCTTGGAAATAGGAGTCAAACCTACAAATAGAATACTTAGGTCCCAATACTACTTCATTAATTTATTACTATTTCATACCTTCATGAAGATAGTGTGGTAGTTCAAACTCATTGTCTTGCAAGTTACAGAGCTTTGAAAGTGTCTGCAGCTGCAGACTTAAAAATTTCGGTAATAAATAAACTTGGGTACGATTTTACAACCTTGGCTTCTCGGAGAGGTCTAGTTTTAAATAATAATAAATTTCTTCTTCATTGCTGCTTTTCCTGGTTCTTTTTGCAGCTTTCTCGTTTCCTCGTATAAAATGCGTCTGCTTTCAATTTATAAAGTTTATTTTCATTTTTCAAGCGCTTTATTTCATTCTACTGCCTAAGAGTACCACTGTTATCTCCTGTATTTCCTGGGATACCCAAATGACAAATTAAATTCGGCTGAGAAAATTGTTGTGTAAGTTTCATGAGACACTTTTAAATTTGAATATTTTTTAATATATATTTTGTGCATTTTATTAATATAAAGCTCCTGGTAAGTAAATTTTGGAAGACTCTTTCAGGTTGCAATGCTGAAGTTACTGATTCTTTTTGTTCTTTGAAGAGTTTCTTAGGTCTTGAAGAATGCTTTCCTCTTTTATCTCTTGTACATATGCCAAATTCTTTTAAAGATTTTTGAAGGACTTTCATTTTTTCTTGGTTATATAATGGATGGCCATAAAAGCTTTAAAGGAAACCTGAACTGCTTTTGTTTGATTCTAAACATTGATAAACCTTACTCTTAAACTATATACGGCATCCTTAAATTTAGCCTTCTCTTCCATTTGACGTGAACGTCGGTTTTGAATTTGTTGTACGATAATTAGACCACATAAATATGAATTCTGTTCATCAACAGAACACATTAAATTAAATTGCCTTAAAATACTATTCCTACAGCCTTAAGAAGCATTTTGAAAACATTGCAATCTTTTACAGTGACAGTCAGGCTCTGGAACATGGCTTTGTAATCTAAGTTTTTTAGTCACATCAGTTATGCGACTAAATGATTTTGTTTTCTTACTAAACTTTATATTTGCTGAACTAATTACATCCATATCAATTATTTGTTCATCACTTTGCTTAATAAAATGATTTTCTATTAGTAATTTGAAGAAAGTAATCTCAAATATACACCTCAAGGTAACACACGAAAACGGAAACGGACATGGAAGTCTCTTTACTTGTTTCTGCGCGACTCACTGCTGACATTCTTGTTTATTAACCAATACCGCCAAGACATTCCCCCTTTTCTCCTGTTTAGGTATTTTATTATTCGTCTTATCTCATGACACAAACCGTTTTTAACCAGTGTTATTTACTTACAATGAAGTACAGAATAAAACCTAACCTAATGAATTATTAAAACAAAAAATTATATCTGACATTCCTTCATTTTTCTCCTGTACCCTTCAATTGTAAAAATCAACTTTTTCGGTCGAACAAATTTTCTTATATTTTTTGGCTATTTTTTAGCTATTTTTTATCCTACAACAAGAGCTTTAAATAAAGAAAATTACCAATACCACTCATATGAAAATAAGCAGGACAGGCCATTTAAATATGTAGTGAAAAAATTACATCATTCTTGTTCTCAGCAAAATATTGTTGCTGACCTACAACGCAGATCGTACAAAGCGATAAATGATGAACCAAACAGCCATTAGACATGTTTATACTAACCTTTACGTAAGAGGAAAGTATCAATAAGGTTTATAGAATTACCGAACCTTGAGATTATAGTGGCAACGGAATTGTAAGAAATACGAAACATATATGGGCATACTTAGAACTACTGTACCAGAAAACCAAGATATGTTAAACGTACAAAAATATTTAGCTAAAGATGGTAACAAGGTTATGCAGAGAAAGATTCAGGGCAAGCCAAAACACATTGGAACTCAGCTGGCATTGCAAATTTAAATAATTTTCACAAAAGTGTAAAATGTCATGTAAATAGTAAGGACCATTTAAGTACTACAATTAAAGAAAAAACCTTCGGGACATACCACATTGAACATAGTTTAACCAATCATTTGAAAATAAACCACAGACTTTACAATGAAAGGATACAAAACGATTAACGGGTTAAGTGCCATGAGAGGCCAACACCTACTCACACATAAAAGTTGAGAAAGAATTTATGACAAAAAAACAACCAAGGCAATAGAATTTTTTACAGCCATCACATGTCAATGAGGTGTTGGTTGCTTTCCTCTATGCTACTTATCTTTCTTGTGTGACAATAAAATCTCGTAATAGGTCCCGAATTACCTCTTCCTTGAAGTTGGTAATCATCATGCTTTCATTGGCAATGCTTTCATTTGCGACATAGTCATTTATAAGTATTGCGCCAGTCAAGAGCTTCATCGATAACTTTCTGTACCGTTTTATTCCTTTACGTCATGGCGAATTATAGTTTTTTATTGGATGTGATATATCAATGAAGCTTTTTCGGCGTACAAGTTCAAGTACAAGTGTGAGAACTGTAGTAGTTATCAGTCGCAAGTGTTCGTCCTTTGTCAAGTAGTACATCCATAAGTTTCATCACTACATTTTTTAGTATGGTGCTACCTTTAGCATGTTCCTTTCCACAATATACGTTAAAATCGTAGGTATAACCACCTTCTAGACAAAGTTTGAATAATTTTATCCCAAATTTGTGCCTCTTGTTGAAATATACTGCTTGAATTTTAGTCGTCCTTGAAAAGGCACTAAAGTTTCTTCAATGCACACGTGTTCCTTTGAACGATGGTAGCCTTGAATTTATCCTTCATTCTGCTAACCAAGGGAACGATCTCCTGCAAACAGTCATCTGTTACTGTTGTTACTGAATTATCGTTGAAATCCAGCGTTTAACTGGAAGTAACCAATTATTCCACACTAACTGGAAGCGATTCTTTGACATTACTTTTTTGATATTATTCACATAAAGATCATTCTTTAACCAATACGAATGAAAAGATGGAAAATGACATAATCCCATCCATATAACTATACCCAGGAATCGGCGACATCAGTGTTGTGCCACGCGGTAATACATCTGCTTTTCTTTATTTCTTTCCTGACACTGCATAACGATTTGTTTCTTTGACCTAAAAATAAAAAAAAATTAAAATCAGTTGAACAAAATAAATTGGATATTGTAATAAATAAAAGACTATCGTGTAAAAAATATTTGTAGAATTGAATGGACGATTTGTTGTAGAAGTTTTCGTATAATTGTGTATGAAAACTTGGGCAATGACAGATTCTATATCATCAGCTACATGTTCTCCGAAATTCGTATTTTCTTTTTCTTTACTGGTGGACGCCGATACATTTTGTCTTAACGGTTTGGTATTTCCGGCCACACGTTTTCTTTTTTTATTCTGTTCCGGAGTACTCGATTCATTTTCTCTGTCACCAGAATCAGATACGTGTCGTCAAACTCATCCGATTCTTCACCTGACAGAATTTCTTGCCAATATTTTTCAAGTCTTTGTTGTTCTTTCTGGTGATAGAAATCTTGTTGGTAGCCCCGAAAATCTAACGTGGACTCACGTTCTGAAAAATGAAATTTTAACCAAAATTCGCATTTAAGAGTGAAAAAAAAATAGTGATGGTCCACGGAAGACATTAAAATTTTCAATATGGTGGCACTTAACCTGTTAATTCATGTAACTTGTTTCTTGGGAGAGCATGAATTAAGTTTCAGAGGTCATACTGAAACAAGTGAATCAGCCAATTGAGGAAATTATATAGACGCTGTAAGTTTTTTTAATCAAAATATGAGATGAGATTCTAAAAAATCATTTTAATAATTCGACAGTTATCCGAGGAATCTTAAACAGAATCCAAAACGATTTAATTATATGCACTACTCACGTTGTAATGGAGTAAAAGCACTCATTGTTTCAATTGCACATGATGAATGCAACTAATGCCACTAATGAAGATGCAACTTCTTCTTCTTGTAGTTCCTTCTCCTATCGGAGGTTGGCTATCATCACAGCTATCCGTACCTTATTGGCAGCTGCTCTAAAAAGATCTACTGAGCTGCAACTATACCACTCTCTTAGGTTTCTCAGCTAGGAAATCCTTCGTCTTCCTATGGATCTTTTACCCTTGATTTTACCTTGCATTATGAGCCTTAATATCTCATATTTCGCACCTCTGGTAATGTGGCCTAAATATTCCAGCTTTCTTGTTTTGATGTGCTTTATGACCTCGCAATCCTTTTGTAGCCTTCTTAACACTTCTGCATTTGTAACTCGTTGGGTCCATGGTATTTTCAAAATCCTTCTATAGCTCCACATCTCAAATGATTCCAACTTCTTTAGATTATCCACTTTTAGTGTCCAGCTTTCCATTCCATACAACAAAGTCGAGAACACGTAGCATCTCAAGGCTCTTATCCTCAGATCCAGAGGAAGGTCTCGATTGACAAACATTGTTTTCATTTTTATAAATGCTTGTCTTGCAATTTCAATGCGTGTCCTTATTTCTCTACCTTGGTCATTGTTTTCATTTACCCAGGTTCCCAGATATTTGTAGTTATTCACTCTTTCGACTTGTTTTCCCTCGATATCTAGCCTTCCTACTGTATGTTGCTTAGAAATAATCATGAACTTGGTTTTCTTAACGTTCATTTGTAGTCCATATAGATATAGAAGATGCAATAGATGCAACTAATTTTTGTTGTGCGATATGTGGTTGATAGCATCCCTCAAGAGCGATTTATAGAATTTTTGAAAATAACTATCATCGAACTGGAGAGGCTATGTTTAAAGTTATTTGTGATACTATTTCAAAGTTAGAATGTGATTCCAAGCTTGTCGTCCAGAGCTTTGATAATGCTGCGGTAATGGCTAGTCAGTTACCAGGTCCTTAAGCTAAAGTAAAGAAAACATTTAAACCTGCAATTTTCGTTCATTGTTTAGCACATAGACTTGGCTTGGCCTCCTATTTCTCAACAAAATCATCGAAACGAACTCATGATCGTTCCGAAAAGATTTCCAAAAGTTGCTCAGTCCAGATGGAACTACAAAAGACATTTAGTGCAAACAGTGTTTCAATACCGTGATTCGTAAATGGACTTTTTCCAAGACGTTTGGGTTAATAAAGAAACATGGGATGCTGTGACTGCCAAGGGGTATTTACATTGGCTTAAAAAAATTATTTTGCTTAATATTTTTGTAGAGATTTTTCCTTTTACTGATATTTTATTTAACATTTTAATGACATTGCATTTTGTATAAGACAAATTGATGAGTTTCGAAATACGGGAATTAAAAAACGAGCGCAGTTTAAAAATATTTAGGATAAAACTGAATATATGGGGTTAGAACCTGAAAGAAAAAGAATAAAGATTAATAATGTCAGCGACAGAGAAATCTCCTATGGATGATTATACATCGAAATTTTTTATATCTACAACAAATTAATTAGTACAGTAGTAACAGTAACAGTAGTACGCTACTGACAGTAAGCCAGAATAAGGTTTAAAGTGTAAGTGGGCGTGTCGACTTTTACGTAAACGAAATCCGGTTTGTGCGCTGGTTCTTCAGATTTGGCGGCCACTGTATATACCTGTTAAGCAGGTATATATTTTTATCTCGACCTTCGTAAGAAAATATTTTTTACACCCTTATTGAATCGCTACTTCTTCCGAAAATGTCGTCGCACGCCACTGTTGAGAACACTAGTAAAGTCGTTTGTAATTCTGCTATTAGCTTGCCTAAATTCTCATTTTCATACTGTTCCAACCAGAACAGTACCGACATTAATCCTAGCACTTTGTTAGGAATATTATTCATCGCTTCTTGGTAACATTCAGAAAGCCTACTACAACTACGTCAATATTCGTATTGTAGATGTGGTGCTCACCGATGGCTGTCAAATATCATTATTTGGTTGCTTACTTAGATGCTCTCTCCACAGTTCGTGTTGAAAACTTTAATTAAAAAATAATAGTGTAGTTTTTACAGTAAGTATCCAATTTTTAAATGGCACGTTTAGCATGAAAATGTACGAAATTTTTTGTTGGTTCGTCCGGTTTATAGAACATTACATCGGTTTGATGGTTTACCATTTATAGCACGTAAAAAGGCAATCAAATTCACTATGGAAAGGAAATTGCACGAGTTTATTACAGGATTGGTTTAATAAAATTATTTTGCATGACACAAAATATAAAATTCATAATCTTGATACACATATTAAAAATAAATTGTTTCTGAATTGTAAAATTTAAGAAAAACTATACTATTAGATTAGGATACAATGTATGAGATCGGTTAGGTATAAGTTGTCCATCTATTCTGACTTCCATCTTGTTGTTTTGATAGACGTTTTCAATTGTATTTATAATACCCAGTGCAATCTTTCTATTATACAAAAGATTTATTACATCTTTAAATTATACTCTGACAAATGCTTCTTTCAAATTGATCTGCTTAATCAAGAAGTATTGCTTTTGTACACGACCTTCCCGTACGAAAACCTTATTGCTCACCTGCTAAGTTTACAAGCTGATTTATTCGTTTTTGGAATATTTTAGTTGTGCTTCAAAGAGCGTTCAACCCATCAATATAAATAAGTGGGTAAGGGTACCTAGTACTCCAGTCGTCAGAGACAAAAATGCCGCTGAATTTCTATAAATCATACGAACAAGATGAATTTTGCCGAAAATGTCAATTTTCATCATCAACATCAGTAGCTCGACAACCCTTTCTGGCTCCTGGCTTGTTCTAGGATTTTCCGCCATTCTGTTCTGTTCCTTGCTTTGTTTTTCCAGTTGGTAATCTTAAGTTTTTTCAGATCTTGTTCCACTTGTTCCATGTATCTAAGTTTGGGTCTTCCCTTTGACCTTCTCCCTATTGGTGTTTGCCTCATTATATGTTTTGGTGTTTCAGTCTCCAACATCCGTTCAACATGGCCCATCCAGCGCAGACGTCCGATCTTTATGGATGTTATGACCTCAGGTTCATTGTATGCTGTGTATAAGTCAAAATTATATCTTCTGCGCCATATGTCATTTTCTTTCATCCCCTTATGTATGTGTCTAAGGATTTTTCGTTCAAACGTACCTAATAGGTTCTCATCGCTTTTCAACAGTGTCCATGTCTCTGATCCATATACAATGACCGGTTTTATCAAGGTCTTTTATATTTTGGATTTGGTTTTTCTTGTGATGTTGTTAGATTTTAGATGTTTAATTAGTCCATTATATGTTTTATTAGCTATATGTATTCTTCTCTTAACTTCTTCACTGATATTATTATCTGCGGTAACTAGTGAACCTAGATATGTAAAATTTTTCACGCTTTCGATGATATAGTCTCCTATTGTCAGATTCTGTAGGTTTCTTTGGCCTGTCGATTTGCTGGCCTTCATGTATTTGGTTTTTATTTCGTTAATGTTTAGGCCACTGTTTTGGGCCGCTTCTTCTATCCCATTAAATGCTTCTTCTTCTTCTTCTTCATGTTCCGTTCCTATCGGAGATTGGAAATCATTCTGGCAATTATAATTTTGTTGGTTACGCGCCTGAATAGTTCAATTGAACTGCATCCAAACCATTCACGGAGATTGCGTAGCCACGAGATTTTACGTCTACCTACGCTTCTTCTGCTTTTGATTTTACCCTGCAATATATTCCTTAGTAGTTCGTATTTTTCACCTCTCATGATGTGCCCCAAGTATTTCAATTTCCTAATTTTTATGGAATTTAAAACTTCGCATTGTTTTCCTAGTTGTTCGAGAACTTGTTCGTTTGTTTTGCGATCCATCCATGATATTTTCAAAATACGTCGGTAACACCACATTTCGAATGCTTCTAGGTTTTTAATGTTGGATTTTGTAAGTGTCCAAGCTTCAACCCCATACAAAAGGGTAGAGAAAATATAACAACGAATCATTCTTATTCGGAGCGATATATTGATATCGCGATTACAAAAAAGTTTTCTCATTCTATTAAAAGTTGACAGTGCAATTTCAATGCGGCATCTTATTTCCTTTGTCTGACCAGTATCTTCTGTGATCCATGCTCCAAGGTATTCGTACGAAGATATTTGTTAAATGCTTCTATCATATCTCTTTCGCTTCTAGCTATGCTATAATTTTTGTACACTTTTTTTATTATTGTTCCTCTGGTGTTGACTTTTGACTCTCTAATTATTTTCTCTAATATGATATTGAATAGAATACAGGATAGGGCATCTTCCTGTCGTAGGCCCATTCTCACCTGGATTGTATCTGTTTTTTGAATTCTAATTTTGCTGAAGTGAACACATTGAAGTGTCTCTTTTATTATATCAATGAGTTGAGTTGGAATATTAAACTCTCCTAGTGCATGGACCAGAAACTCTCGATGGATGCTATCATAGACACTTTTAAAATCAATGAAAAGATGATGTGTGTCTATATTAAATTCACTAGTCTTTTCCAAGATTTGCCTCAAGACGAAAATCTGATCTATTGTGGACTTCTGCCTGCAGAAACCCCATTAATATCCCCCAACTATTTGTTCCTATAAATATCAATTTTAGGACGCTAAAAATGATGCAAAAAAGTTACCTCAGACTTTTCCGTAAAACCCCCCATGTAAAGGGGGGATAACGAAAACAATCGATTTACCAAGAATCTGTACGACATAGAAAAAAATGTTTCAAATAAAAAATGTAGCCAAGATAATTTTGAACAAAAACGATTATTAGAGTTTTTTGTGTAGAATGAAACGTTCTCTCAGAAATAACGATTGAAGCGATCGGCGATTTTGAATGTCAGTTACGCACGCGAAATCAATGTTTAATGAAATTTATATCAGCTCGACGGCAAAATTCAATATCTTTTGATCCGAGTGTACTATCGGCAAAAATCAAAATGCGCAGTAAAGCTAAAGAGCGCAACTTTCGTATACAATTTTTATGTTTTGCTGCAAATTAACTCAGTTTTTATAAAGGCATGAAATAAATAAACGTGACGCGATTTTTGCCATTTTTTATGATTCTCATGAGATCAATACAATGTATCATTTTAATTGACCGGCCACTATGGAGTTTCCATATCCAGAACCTAAATTTATAGCATAACATTTTAGTTTTGAGTTTTAGCAACAGATGTGAGGCATTTGAAATATGCTTAAAAAACGCTGAATTTAAACTTTCATTACAAACGATGTAAAATGTTTAAAACTGCTCTTTTTACTGGTATATGGGAAATAAGTCAATACTCATAATCTTAAGTAGTTTTTATTTAATAAAGTTGGAGAAGATTGGGCTACCGGTTTCAAGGCTTACAATATTTGCCACATCATCAGATTATCTTGAAATTCAGAAGTATGAGTGAATTTATTCGTTAAGAGGGAAGGTGATTCTCAGAAGTACCTTAGTTTATAGAGCTTAGCTTCTATAAACTAATTAAGGTTCTAGATATGGAAACTCCATAGTGGCCGGTCAATTAAAATGATACATTGTATTGATCTCATGAGAATCATAAAAAATGGCAAAAATCGTGACACGTTTATTTATTTAACACCTGTATAAAATCTGAGTTTATTGCGCCAAAATACAAAAACTGCCTACGAAAGTTGAACTCTTTACCTTTAAAAGGGATCTTGATTTTTGTCGATAGGACATTTGGATCAAAAGATATCGCCTAACTGACATGCGAAATCGACGGTCGCTTCAAGAGTTGTTTCTAAGAGAACGATTCATCTACACAAAAAATGCTTATAAACAGTTTTGATTAAAATTCTCTCAGCTACATTTTTTATTTGAAACATTTTTTTCCACAGTGTGCAGATTCTTGGTAAATTAGTCCGGTAAAATAAGGATGCAACCTCGGAATGAAAGATAATAAGCTGAAAATTTGCATACGTCTTTATTTTGATGATATAAAACTTACCTCAAAAGTCTCATATAATCACGTGTCCGCGACTTAAGATATTTAAGGTCAAAGGTCACGAAAATGAGTTTTCTGCAAATATCTCGTTTCCCTTACACTTTATGACATTTAAGGTGGTAAGAAAAATTGTAGAATGGAAAATTCTCTTCAATTTTTGTCTCAAGTACTTTTATGTACCTTCAACCCTTCTTAAGATAGAGCGCAAAGAGTGGGGGACCGCTTACATGTGTATACGGTAACGCGAAGTCAGCCAGTAGGATTCAATAAATAATAAGTTATATAGTTAATTATTCACTTAAAATACTAGTATTATCATTAAATTTTTATTATTTATTATTTAATAAACTATATTTATAGATATTAATTATAAAATATATGTTTTTTATATAATATTTATTTTATTTTTAACAAACATACAGTATTAAATAAAATATTTCAAATGAACTTTAATGATATTTTTAACAGCTGTATATACGATAAATTAAGATCAAGTGCAGAATTCAACAATAATCATTTTTATATTTAATTAAATACTGAAAAAATCATATTTATTATTTTTTTAAATTATATATTTATTTATTAATCCAATAATCGATTTTTTAAAGTTACAAATATAATTATATATTCTTTTATTATGTATGGTTAATATTTTTGTATTAATTTTCTTCTTCATCGTCCTCTTCTTCTTCTTCTTCTTCTTCCTCAGACTGCTCAATATCGGATTCATCATCATCATTCTCGTTTATTAAAGTATCAGAATAAAAATATTCAAGAATATCAGGTGCATATTCACTTTCTTCATTGAAATCATCTAAAGTTGATGAAGCGTTTAGACATGATTGTCCATTACACTGCCCACAAATTAAAGTACATTGCAATCCTGATTTCCTGCATCCGCAATTAGAACCACAACCGTTCTTGCAACTGCAAAATATTGTATTCAGCAGTTCTTCTGGTGCTGGCGGTAATAATGTTGTTATTGGTTCCAGAAATTCATTTTGCATTACCCAGCCGAATTCTTGGGGTTCTAAATCATTTCCCAACCAAATTTGGGTCTGATAATAGACACGAATGATATGCTGACGAGCTGCTGCACTTGAAGGTGGAAGACTTGATAACTGCACTGGTTTGTTGAGTCTTGTTGATTTGATGACCTGGGTATATCGAAAAGAGTCTATATCGTCTTCTGATGTTGGAGCATTATACGCTGCTAAGAAAATACGTACTCCATTTTCAAATAATTCTTGTACAGAGCAGTTTTTTTGTTGAAATAGTTGAGGTGACTGATGTAAATGGTGATTTTTACATTTCAACATTTTAATAAACGATATTTTACCTTTCCTATAAATCGCAGAAGTCGTATCACATCCACTAAACGCGTGTAAAAATAAGATGTGTTTCTTAGAATGAGGGTATTTATAATTAATATCTATAAATATAGTTTATTAAATAATAAATATTAAAAATTTAACGATAATAATAGTATTTTTAGTGAATAATTAACTATATAACTTATTATTTATTGAATCCTACTGGCTGACTTCGCGTTACCGTATACACAGGTAAGCGGTCCCCCACTCTTTGCGCTCTATCTTAAGAAGGGTTGAAGGTACATAAAAGTACTTCAGACAAAAATTGAAGAGAATTTTCCATTCTACAATTTTTCTTACCACCTTAAATGTCATAAAGTGTAAGGGAAACGAGATATTTGCAGAAAACTCATTTTCGTGACCTTTGACCTTTAATATCTTAAGTCGCGGACACGTGATTATATGAGACTTTTGAGGTAAGTTTTATACCATCAAAATAAAGACGTATGCAAATTTTCAGCTTATTATCTTTCATTCCGAGGTTTGCCCCCTTTTTTGCCTTATTTTACTGGATTAAATTGATTTTTTTGCGTTTTTACCGCCCCTATATGGGCGTTTTAGGGGGAAGCTCGGGGGTAAAAGTGATAAACTTTTTTGCTTTTTTTTTAGGACCCGAAAATTAATATGCTCGGCAAAATTCAGCTTGTTCGTATGATTTTGGGGGTTCAGTGGCATTTTCGTCTCTGACGACTGGAGTATAACCTGTTTTCATCTTTTAGAATATAGACTAGGATAAAACTTATGTCCAATATTTTTGTTATCGTTGTCTTGTTGCAGCAAGACTACAGAAATAACATCTTCCACAGAATATTTGTAGGGGTTAAAGCTTATGATGTTTCATTCATTTTCATTTTTTTAACATTGTATCTATTAGATTCTTTGATATTATTCATCATCATATTTATCAAATTCAACGTTTGCTTCATCTTCACTTAATATTGCACTGAGAAAGAGCATTTAAAATGCATCTTATGCTTTCCCTGTATTTTCTGTAAACTATATTAATTTGGAACACATTCAGGACCTTCTTCTTTTCTTTAAATAACATCGCTGTTCCGGAAATTTAACGACACAATTGTAAAATTTTGAAAAATGACTTTTATTGCATTGGAGGGATCAAAACTGCTTTTTCTATATATTTGTAAATCGTCATAGTTGCACTTGCGAAATCCTCTTTCATGCCGAAATTGTTAAGTACAGTTATGACGATTTACAAATATATAGAAAATGCAGTTTTGATCCCTCCAATACAATAAAGACATTTTTCAAAATTTTACAGTTGTGTCAATATACTTCCGGAACAGCGACATGAAGTTAGCCGTTTCGAAAAGAAACAATTCAGTATCATCTAGTTTTAATAGTACGTACAAGCTTTGGAACTGTGTTATTTCAGGTATATTTTACAATTTAGAAACATACAGAAAAATGAAATTCATTTGCATTCAAATTCGAAATTTCACATTCATATCATGGGATTAGTGGTTTGCTTAGTATTTTATTTATAATTGCATGTTTTATTTAATTTTAATATAATAGAGATTCAAATACAGGTAAAATTTATATATAAATGTCAATTATAGCTTACGCACACAAGAGCATAGGCAAGAGCAATACAATATTATTTGATATTCTTCTTCAAGTTTCTTTTTAACATTTAAAGTCATTCGTTAATACACCTTTTTATATGTTTATATTAACTTGTTGTTCTAAATAAAGAAATAAATGAAGAATAGTTTATTACAAATATTTTTTCTTTTTTTTTTGTTTTGATTTTTGGCCTTGGTTTGGAAAAAAAATATATTTATTCTCAATTCTCTTTATTCTTTGTTGTATTTTTTCAATTCGTTATTTTTGGTAAATCAATATTATACTACAACATAGTAACATTTTATTAGACGTTTTAAAATCAATATTTTGGAAAAGATCACAAAATCGGATCAAAGGGCCAAGAAACCATACCTCCTTGGACGTTTTGATTAGCTTAGTATCCTTTGATTGGCTGTGTGTGCCATACTATTATCTTCTCTTTTTTATAACAAAAAAGGAATTAAGATTAAAAGAATCACCGTAACATCAAATCGGCGTCAGTATAATAAAGTTTGACGTTTGTTTTAATGGTACACGTGTTCAAAATGTCTTGTCTTTTGTCAATTTATGTTTACAGTACTTTGAACTATCTCTTTTGACCAAAAATGTTACTAAATCATAAATGTATGCATGGAATGATTAGATTCTTGTATTTTTTGCTAAAGGTAAATACGACTAAGGCGCACAAGTATTTTCGAGATATTTCTCTAAAAAAGAATATTGAAAAAATTCTAGTCTACATTGAATATCGATATCTCTAATAATAACGAGGCTAGGGACGTGAAAATGTAACCTATAAACAACAAACGCTTGCCTGCTAACTCCATATATCCAATTCATTGATATTTCATACAGGGAGTTTTAAACTTAGCCGCCAATATGCACAATTTAAATCCGGTATTCTTCGTATTTTCTAAGTGAATTCGTTTGGTATCAGTATTCGCTATACTTAAATTCAACAACACACACATCCAACACTTAATTATTTCAACATTTTATTATTCATCAGTTTATTATTTTTAGTAATTCTAAAAAGTATCATTAAAAACGTTGACTAGGTATTTTATATTAATTTAATTAGATAACTTACAAACTAAAATAACTAAATGTAATGTTAAACAAATAAAGTTTTACAATAAGTGTTTAAAATTGGCACCATCTACTTCTAAACGTTTATTGATCCTTTTTGTTATGTCTTGTTATTATGGAAATATGGTCGGATATTAGAGAATTAAAAGCAAGTAAGACTTTCTGCAACATATCTTCCTTTATCGTAACAGGTTAGGAAAATACCTGGTTTTTAATGTAACCCCAAATGCCCAAATCTAAAGGAGCCAAGTCAGTAGAGCGAACTGGCTAACGAAACTGACCTGATTGGCAATTCATCTATCATCAAACATGTCGTGAAAATGCTGAGCAACAGGCCCATAGTTATGAGGAGGTGCTCCATCTTGCTAATACCAAGCTGACGCCGCCTCTCTAATTTTAAGGTAACGTCGGTCATATGGGTGCTTCTAAAAGGAAACAATATCTTTCACCATTTCAATTTTTTATCATAAAATGTCAATACTAAAATTTGATCGTCTTGTATTGCACAAAAAAACGTTAAAACTTCAACTATTCTGGAAATAACGTTCTCTACTAACATGTGGATTTTTATTAGACAAAAAATGGGAATTATGTCGACTAAATAATTCATTTTTGCTAACATTTGCTTCATCAGGCCATATAACTTTTTCCATCCTTTTGGGTCTTCATTAAAAACTATTTTCTTGTAGCATCTTAAAGTAATTACTATTTTAATGGGAATAAGCCACAATTTAAGTTTAATATAAATTTATTGACGTTTCAATTTCCTCCACTTCGGAAATCTTGAGAACGATTTCCGAAGTGGAAATTAAAACGTCAATAAACTTATTCTAAACTTTAATCATACCTTATCCCCATTAAACTAGTCATTTCATTAAAAACCATTCACAGAATTGTGCAATTATAAGCAAATGGTTTCCATTTGTGTGTTTTTTAAATGCGATGAATTTCTATTGTTGACAAAGTAAGATCTCTCTCACAATCTCTAATGGAAACATTTGGAGAAGCCGTAAAATAACCCAAAACATTAATCTCGTTTATGCCATTGTACACTGTGGCTTGTTTTTATTAATTTTTGTCTCAAATTGACCAAATTGACGGCAGTTTTTAAGCAATCCTCTTACAATATCACCAGTTGAATTTGGTCGATAAGGATAACTTTCTGCAAGAACAAGACAAGCCCGTTTAACAATGCTATTAATTTAGTCGTATATAATAATAAGATTTAAAAAATAATCATTAGTAAATCTCACATTTGCCATTATTTACTATGAAATACAAACTGGTAAAGAAAACTGTCAAGACAATACATATAAACAACTTAAATTGTGCATGTTGGCGGCTAAGTTGAATACACCCTGTATGAAATACCAATGACTTGGATATATGGAGTTAACGACCAAGCGCTTGTTGTTTTTTGGTTAAAATCTTGAAAAATGTTTGAAAAAAAAATCAAAATATCTCGAAAATATTTCATTCTTGGTATAGGACATTGTGTACAAATTTTATTTAAAAGTTTATATAGATTTCAAAAATAAACATGCTACATTCAGGACAATATTATATTTCAATTCAGCGTCATACAAAACAGCTTTTGTAATTTCTGATTTTTAACATAACTGTATCCGCCATTACTTATAATCAAACCTTCACACACCCTATATGTTTATGGAGAATTGCCAAGAAAACATTGTGCATAAACATGAAAAACACTCACAGTATGGTGGAGATAAGTGGATGATGTATTCTCTATTTAGCCTCACGTACCAAAAGCATTAGAAATAAAACCTTAATTATGTAATGCAGCAATAATACATAGGCAACACAAAATACACAAACATATAATACATTAACACATAATACACAAACGCATAATATACAAATACATAGAATACTCAGAGGGTAAAAATACCAACCTCAACTAAAAGGATGTCTTTGGCCTTAAAGAAGAAGAGGTATAAGATGATTAAAAAGAAGAACAAATCTAAACCATGGATGAAACCATCAGATGTAGATAGTTTTCAGCAATGTATTTTCGACATACTTTGTAGTCCTGGAACGGAAATTAGCAAATTCCTTACTGGAAAGTCAAAACAAATTCTGTTCTAGAATTCAAACAGAAGAGAAGATTAGCCAAAATACCAGGCAACTAATGCAGAACAAAAGAGAAAGGAAAAGAAATAGGAAACGAGATAGAAACTAAAGCCAACGAACTACAAAAATTAAATAAAGAAATATCCAAAGCTGTTAGATAGGACACTCGAAAATACAACCAAGAACAAATCGAACATACCATTGAAAACCATAGAAGTATGAAAGTATTGAGAAAAAGACTAAGAACGGGGAGAAGGTAGATAATAAAGATTAAAGATAGAAATGGTCATCTTACAACAGAGAGAAAGTCTTACAATACTTAAAGACTTTTACAAATTGCTGTACACAAGCCAACATAAAGAAAATAGCAGAGAAGATCAAGTACCAGAAATATTAACAAGGGAAAAGGGCAATGTTAACCAAGGATCAGAACTACTACCGAAAATCACAATAGACGAAATAAAACTAGCCCTAAAAAAGCTAAGAATAACAGATCTCCAGGCGAAGATTACAAGATTACAAGATACAATTAAAGTCAGAAAACTACAATATATTGGACATGTCATGAGGGGCGAGCGTTATAACTTAATAATGCAATTAATAATGCAAGGAAGAATACAGGGTAGAAGATGTCGCGGAACAAGACGTATCTCCTGGTTAAACAATTTGAAAGCTTGGTTTAACTGCACTTCTGCTAACCTCTTTAGAGCAGCGGTATCGAAAGTGCGAATTGCCATGATGGTTGCCAACCCTCTTAGAGGAGATGGCACATGAAGATTAGGGTAATTCTTTTGTATTAAAAAGATCCCCATGAATTAGAAAACTACAGACCTATTCTTCTTCTTCTTCAAGTGCCCTGTCCGTTGCGAACGTTGGCTATTAACATGGCAATTCTGATCTTATTTGCGGCGCTTCTGAATAGTTCGACCGATGTGAGCCCGAACCACTTCCTCAGATTTTGGAGCCACGAGTGTCTTCTCCTGCCTGGCCCTCGCTTACTGTCTATTTTTCCCTGGACAATCAATTGCAGTAGACGGTACTTATCGTGTCTCAATATGTGGCCTAGATATTCAAGCTTTCTTTGTTTAATTGTGTTCACGATTTCTACAGACCTATAACAAACCTTTAGTCACCTATACAAACTCCTTACAAGAATAGTAACGAATCATCTTGAGAAAAAACTTGATTTCTACCAGCCAATAGAGCAAGCGGGAATTCGTACCGGATTTGGAACAAATGATCACCTATAGAGCATTAAAACGTTAATAGAAAACACTATCGAATACATAAAAACACGGATCATATCCCAGACAGAGGAGTCTGACAGGGTGATAACTTATCGCCTAAACTGTTTACCGCAGTACTAGACTATACTTGTAAAAAACTTAACTTGGAAGAGAAAGTCCTGAACATTGACGATAGAAGATTAACAAATTTTAAATTCGCAGACGACATAGTATTGTTCTTAGACAACCTGAAGGAGATATGTACAACGCTACATGAACTTCAGTTAGTGTGTGTCAGTGTGGGTCTTAAAATAAACATCTCCAAAACAACATTCATGACAAACCCAGTACCTAGCGGAAATATCAATATTGGAGACAACAAAGTAGAGCTGGTGGAGAAATACATATACCTTGGATACGAAGTAAAGATCACAAGAGACAACCAAACATGCGAACTACGAAGAAGAATAAACCTAGCATGGGTAGCCTATGGAAAACTCAAAGACATCTTTAAAAGCGATATACCAATTTCTTTAAAACGTAAAACATTTGACCAATGTGTGTTGCCTGTGGTGGCCTATGGTGCGGAAACTTTGACATTGACAGCTACAACTTCTAAAACGCTGCAAATAGCTCAGAGGAAAATGGAAAGGTCAATGCTAAGTATATCGCTTCGTGACCGAGTTATAAATGAAGACTTAAGAATCAGTGATGAAAGGTGGCGAAAAGATTGCTTGAGTGGAGGCCCAGGTTAGACAAAAAAGTAGAGGAAAACCCCCTACTCGTTGGACTGACATATCAAGACAATGTCAATAAATTGGATAAAAAGTGCTCTAAATAGAGTACAATGGACAAAAATGAGGGAGGCCTATGTCCAGCAGTAGCCTGGGAGTGATGATGATGATGATAATGAAAGACTGGCAAAGACAAACACAAATGGATATGACATCTAGAAAAAATATAAAAAGAAACAATTATCTTCTTTTTAGTTAGTAAAGAAGATTACCATGAATAGCAGTGATATATAGATGAGGCAAAAGATACAAAAGGAGATGAGGACTAGATAATGGAGAATATTGGGAAGCTTTGACTCACTGTCCATAACTAAATATAGCAAAGAATGAAGATAGCTAGCAGCAATAATTTGATTAGGACTTAATATCTTATAACAATGAGATAGGTATAGTTACTTTGCGAGTCCAGTTACAAGAAGTATTTTTTTTGTATCTTGTATGTATTTTCTTTAGATACTTACATCTTTTATATTGTGTGAAGTCCTTATCTAGTCATCATTTCATCACATTCTGTTATTTTAATTAAAAAAATGTTTTGGCTCTTCAGTAATCGGTTATAATTATTTTACCTGTATTTAATTTCTCTAAAATTATTTTATTTTGTAATTAAAAACAACGTAGCTAAAGTATTGACGATAAAATTTAATATTATCTAGTAATTGTTTTGTAAAAAGTAGAAAAAAAAAGCTTTAAACTTACCATTTAGGATGCAGTAGTTGGTTGAGCAAAAAAAAATTAAAATTTTATAATTGATTCTGGTGAATATTTTAGAAGATCGCAAGAAGAAGAAGAAGAAAATAGGTCCTATTAAAAAAATAATACTAATGCTCAAAATAGTAATTCTGACCGCAGTGGTCTTCCTAAAAGTGACTCTTTTGGTAAAGATCTTCGAAGCTGCCTTAAAATTCAAGCTTGTACTTATTGGTGCTGGATTCTTACTACTGCATGTTGTAAAAATATGGTTGGAACAAAGAAACAGAAGCCATCATCACGAGGGAGGGATTGTGTATAGGAGCTCGTTAGATGGAGGAGCTAATGGAGGAGTCGAATGGGGCGGACCTTCCTCACCCGAGGAATATCACGGCAGATCTTTCAGAGAAGATACCAGAAATGCCCAGCATTTGGCATACAAACAACATATTAAGTAGTTTGAAAGCTTTTTAGATTTCTAGTATTTTTTAAAAACTTATTTTATAGTAATTATAAAAAAACAATTGTTATAGTTTTGAATTATTGATGTCTTTGTTAAAACTTTTCTTTGAATTACTGAATTGGTATTTTATAACAAATGGTTCTACATGAGGTTGCCACTTACGTTTTGAGGCAGATAACTGTAGTATTATATACATAAGCTTTGTCCCAAAGGAATCCGTACGTTATTACTCTTCAGAGAAGTAACTTTTCACGTGATCACTCTACGTTGTGATATCAATATTTTCTTTATATTAAATTTAAAAAAAGTTGTGTGGAAACTATCCAAATTCAAAAGTCCTTTAAACATGAATGTAGAGCAAAACACAAACTAAAAAATTGTTTAGTTAGTTTGAAAATGACTGCATGTCTATTGATATTGACGCGTATTCTAGTTGACTTTCTAAAAGCTTGGATACACCTGTCATGCAGCTTTCCGATCCGACAGCCGGACGATAGTATGAATGGGGAACTGACTGTGGCGTATGGATACCGCGGGTTACACTTATCAGTCACGTTACCAATACTACTCCCGCCCATCTCTGTTGTCTTCTCCGATCAAACACCGACATTACAGACTAATCGTATTCTTGATGGGAAACTTTTATGTTTTAGTGTTTAAATTTTGGTGTTGTTTTATTAAAACTGGGATTACTGTATCGCGACAATAAATCCATTTTTTCTTTCTTGTTTTATTTACTAAACCTTAAATTTTTTAAATTAGTTTTTTCAAATGTAGCAGTATCTTACCTAATAAAGTACTACAAAATACTACCTTACCTTAAAAATACTACCAAACGGTGTCTGGTAGTGATAGCTTTTCTAAAATATGTGTTTTGCCTGCAAAATTTTCTTTCAATTTAAGTTCCATTTCATTGAACGTGTACATCGGCATTTTAAAATATTGAAAAAATAAGTCTTATTATCTAACAGATGAGGTAAAAGTGAAACAAACTCTCATTCTTCGTGTCTTTTTTTCAAGCATCATGTACCCAACATTCACGTTCACTGATCTTTATCAACGATTTTTCTGTAATTAGATCTTCTTACATTAGAACATTACGCGCAAAGTACCTTTCATAATCAACTTGCAATATAGACGAACTTGCAATAAAATCGGAAGGGAGTACGAAACGAGCATGACATGGGGGTCATTCCTTTTCGATCCCGCACCGACCAGATTTTTCGAGCAATATCGGATCGTAGTATATTCAGAAGGCTGCATGACAGATGTGTCTAAACCTTGCCACAAAAACATGATAACCATATCGTTGTTTGACTATGCGCGAATTAGAAAGCGATTTTGGAATTACGAAAACTTGCTTTTGATAATTCTAACCGAGATTTTGGAAAAAATTAGTATGTCTGCCAAATTCATTTCAAAATTGCTGATGGAAAAGCAAAAAAATATTGCTATGGACAACTTGCAAATGACCACTACTGATAAAAAATGCTTAGATGATCATTTCTGGGTCGAGTAAAAGTTTACGGCTCGAAACAAAACAATAATCTTTATAATGGAAGCTTCCTTTCGAGCGTGCATGTTATTTGTTGTTTTTTTTTTGTCGGTTATGAAGGTGTTCAAGGTGTGCAAGCAAATAATTTTGCACTTTGTACATCTTACCACGTATTTTCTAATTTTATTTCTGTTTATGTTTCTATCTTTTCTGGAATATGATTTATCTTATTATGAAAACTACAGCTCAGCAACATATGCTTCTGAATCCATTCTGTAACTATGCAGATTTTAATATGCTACACACATAATTATAAAATTTCCGTGACTACTGTACTAGAATTATTTATTTCTAATCTATCATATGTATTCTTAAGCAAAAGTAGCTAGAATACTAAGTGTTGACGCCAAAATAAAGCAGTGATTTAAATTAGATATTAGAATATAATGTGAAAAATACTCGATAGTATACGTTAAATGATATTTATTAAGCTTATTCTTATGATTATTTGGTGAGTTCTTTCGTGCCCAAAAGACAACCAAGAAGACAAGAGATAACTGAGTCATTCATAAATTTATCGCACATCAGATACTTCGATTCCAGGACTTAACTTGCATATGCAAACTCTTTTTTCGAAGTTTTTATGACTGTTTTGTATCAATAGTCCAGTCGTCAGAGATCTGGTCCCTAAAAATCATACAAATAAGCTGAATTTTGTCAAGAATATTAATGATAAGACTCCAAAAAAGATACAAAGCAGTTTACCACTTTAACCCCCGGGATTCCCCCTAAAATGCCCTCGTAAAACGAAAAAAATCTATTTACCAAGAATCTGTATGCTGCAGAAAAAATGTTTCAAATAAAAAATGTAGCTGAGATAATTTTTAACAAGAATGTTAATTAGCACTTTTTGCGTAGAATAAACCGTTCTCTCAGAAACAACGCTTAAAGCGACCGGCGCTTTTGAATATCAGTTCCGCGCGCGAAATTAGTGTTAAAAAAAATTTGTATCAACTCGGCGGTAAAAAATCGATATCTTTTGATTAGAGTGTTCTTTAATTAAATTAAAAGTATGCGGTCTACCTCAAGGGTGCGATCTGCCTGAAGGATTTGCACAAAATAATGAAATACAAGAAAACTTTTGTAGAAAAAATATTTATTCGCAAGTAATAAACATTTGGGACCAAATAAAGACTTAATTAATAAAAAAATAAAAACTTTTGTAAATCTACCAGGCTATTTTATTTAAAAAGAGGGGTTGATGTTTACTCATAACCTGGAAAAAGATTACGGTGTTGTTGCCTTTCATTATTTTGTGAAAACCCTTCTGAGAAAAGATTATGGTAATTAGCCTCATGTATAAATAACCGACAAAAATAATCTTTACAAAATGAATAAAACGCGAAAGTCAGAAGAATATTATTATTTTACTTTTACAAATTAATACTTTGTCATATCAATTTACTATTTTAGTTGCAACTAAGCCACAAAATTAGCTTATTCCCAACTAGAATACCAAATTGGTATGAATATTAAATTATTATTAAGTATTAGGTTAAAAAACAAACAAAAAAAGTGAAAAACCATAGATTAGTCATTTATTTTTCTTTATTGCAATACTTTTTTAATTATACAGTGATCATTACACACATTTCTACTGAATATTTCACAAATTTGTTTTTGTTTCCTGTCCTTTTTTGTCGGGCACATGTGACACCTTTTCCTTGTTAAAAATGAAGGTTTTTCTAGTTTTTGCTTTTTATTGTGTGGTTCAACTTCCTGTAAGCATTATTCAATACACTGTTTTGTTTCCCATTGTAGTCCCCTTGATTTTCTTCTCAAAGTTTGAGGCAACACTAGTTGTTCTGCTGTCGTTGTAAGAAACAATATTCGCTTTTCATTTTTGTTTTCGTTCCATTTTGGATGTAAATTTATCCAAGTAATAAATGAGACTATCTATATAGAGAAGGAAATTTAATATATATGAGACCATGATTAAAACTACTCTTCTTTATGGCGCTGAAACATGGAGAATTAGTGAAAAGAACAAAAAGCGAATAGAAGCAGTAGAGATGGATGCAATGAGAAGATCTTTAGGTATTTCCAGACGAGACCGAATCAGAAATGATGTAATAAAACAACGTATGGGAATAGAAGGAAATATAACTCAAGATATAGAGAAGAAACAATTAAGGTGGTATGGGCATGTTCAACGGATGCCAGCATCAAGACTCCCCAAAAAAGTAATAGAATGGCAACCGATAGGTCGACGGAAAAGAGGAAGACCCAGATTAGAATGGCAACACGGCGCAAACAAGTCCATGAGCGAAAGAAATTTAACAACAAACGACTGCGAAGATAGGAAGAAATGGTGTTTAGGTATCGGACAACGTCGAAAGACGTTCTAAACCGATGTATATATATAATAAATGAGACTACGAGCCACGTCTAAAATATTCATAAACAATGCAAAAGGCCAATAAGTTTGTATCGACACTACATTTTGTATTATTATAATAGAGTATCATATCTGTTTTTTTTATCAACATCATCTGCACAGAAAGCATTGTGATTTATGGTATACTCCATTCCACGAATATACGACTGTTTTAAATTTGGTTTAAGGTATTGATTTAACTGGTCCAATATGCTGAATTGTACAATAGTAAATTCTCCCCATTTTTAAAATACTGTTATGACAGATATAAACCTTAGATTTAAATATGAAGTCATGATATAAACATAGAGTTGATAGTTTATAGAACAGTAGTTGTAATTCAGATTTTGAAGTATATAATTACTATCATTGAGTTTAGTATTGTATACAAGTTGGTTTAAGTGTAATGTAATGTAAAAGTGTAAAGTGTAAGTGTAACAATACTTAAGTGATTAAATAGTGTAATTTATTTAGTCGAATATTCAATTAGTATTAAAAACACCAAAAAACTTACTTATTCTCTAATTTTTTTTCTTTTCGCGCATTTTATATATTGTCTTTCGCGGGTTTCAAATTTTCAACCTTTATATTATGCAAGAGATTTATATTATGCGACATTTTGTTCACTTTGTCCACTTTTTTTTTGCTTTTTGCAAAACCGACTTTAGTTTTGTTTCACTAATACAGAGTGTATCACACACACACGTTTATGTACGGACTGAACTGCTCGCAAAGGGCCCCCGTTGGTTTTCTCAGCAGCAAAATAAGAAAGTACATTAAATATAAAGTTGTATATATATATATTTAGGGATTCTACAGTATTCACTGCCTTCCCTCGCTCAACCGTTTCCATCTCTCTCTGTTGTTCCATTCTCCATCGTTTAGTCCTCTCTTACTCATGGCGTCGTCTACTTCGTTCCTCCAGGATTTTCGGGGTCGTCCTCTTTTCCTCCTTCCTATGGGGCTCCATTCGGTTATTCTTTTTATCCATCTGCTGTCGCTAGCTCTTCTTACATGTCCATACCACTTTAGTCTTTTTTGTTCTATATATGTTAGTATGTCTGTTTCTATTGATGTTCTTTGCTTTATTTCGTCATTACTTCTCCTATCCATTCTTGTTACTCTGCAGCATCTTCGCAGGCATTCCATCTCTGTTGCTATTATCTTACTGCTGTAATAAAGTTGTCTACATCTAAAACACGTCTCGGCATTTTTGGCTTTAATAAACAAATACACTACACTAAACTCTTTCTTAACGGACACCTCTCTTCACCGGATACCTCTATACGGGCGGTTTTTAAAACTAAAAATCAGTCGGCGATATATGAAACGCATGTAAATTTTCGTTACTTTTTAATATCTGTAACGATTCGGTACTTTACCTATCAATAGCCGGCCGTTACTTTCGGAACTTTTAAGAGTACATACACTCAAAGCAAACAAATATTTAAAACTGACAAAGTGAAATATTAGATTCTTTTTCTGGTTTCTGAACCATCGTTCTGTCAATTTCTTTTCATTTTTATAAAAAATAGTAGGTATATTTCTTTTTATTACAGTTGTAGTACCTAATAAAGTAATAAAATAGTGTAATATCAAACAAACCCGGCACGCCTCTTTGGTGTTTACATTTCGCCGAAAACCAACCCAAATGTCTGATGAACACATTTGGCTTCATAGACGTCATTGTATTTATTTGTAGGAGCGTTAGCGTAAAAATTTTTGTTATTTTCCGATTATATTTCAATAAAATTTGTGTCTATCTGAACATCTATTAATTGAAATAATTTTAGTTTATATGTCATACTAAAAGTAGATCCTATTTATTGGAATAATAATTAGACCAATTTACTTTCATACTTCTACTTGCACAGTAAAATATTCGTTGTCCCAATAATCCAAAACAGTCGTATATTCGTAGAATAACCTATAGACAGGATTAGGACACTTCTTTGTTTTTTCGGAACGTAAGAAACAAGAGATGCTTTTAAAGCGAATTCGAAATTGAAGATTTCTTTAAACGGTTCTTGTTTGGAAGAAATTCCCGAGGAACAAAACTCTAATTTTTTTGCTTGTGCCCACAAGAGTTAGTGAATTTGCCAGTAATTCATGTCCAAGAGCAAGATCAGTGAAATAGTTATCGCAAGTCACATTCCTCTTGGAATTATAATAAGGCTTAACGAGTTGCTTTACAACTTGAGATACAAGACTTTTGGCTACTGTATTTCCGTTTTTTTTTTTTATGGTATTCCACCTAAAGGGTAATATGTTTCCGACTTATCTGGCTTTGAAGGCATTTTACTGCTTGAAAGGACACCTATCTCGATAGGGAACAAGTTGCTCATCTACCGTTATGTTTTTTCCTAGTATATAGTATTTCTGAAAATTTTGGTTGACTTGATTCCACACATCGCGTATTGCTGCTAATTTGTCGTACCTTCTTCGTTCAGACCTCGTATCCTTATTGTCATATCGAACAAATCTTAGCAAAGTTTTGAATCATTTTAATCCCATGGTAGCTTTAAATATAGTAGTATAAAACTTACTCTAAAGTATATCTACATTATGTATGTTGGCACTCAGGTACCCTGCAATTAGTAGTAGTCTATTAAAGGCATATAGCTCTGTAGAGTCGCAATATTACCAGTTTTTTATCTTCAGGACTTTCTCGGCTTCTTTATTTGTACACTTCACTATTTCGTTCACAATTTTTTCGTCTAAAAACAAATAAAAGGAACCAGCAGGATAATCTACACTTTCACCAGGGACTAACATTACTTTGTGCACTTTGCTTTTTATTATGTGGCAGAATCGCATACGTCCTGTCGGTTGTGGTTGACTCTTCCAGTTAATTTCATCCTTAGTTCCTAAAATTACACACTCTGAAATTTGGGAACTTATAGCTACATATTCGTCTTCATTATTACTCAATACAACTTGCTGATCATCCTCTTCACTTGCTTCCGAAAGATGATCTTCAATTTCAGAGTCACTTTCAATGCCACCTACTTCAGGAGATTCTTCTTCATCGGAATCCCATAAAGTATTAGTAATATGTTGCAGTTCTGCAGCTGATAATGATTTTCAAGACATTTTATTCGCACTATCTACTTTCACTGTAATTTAATATAATTTTAAGAGCTTAGTTGTCGACATTAACATCGATATCAAACGACTGATAGCAGATGCATTATTTATTTCAAAATATCTATAGAACCTACCTAACAATATTATTGCATTATAACAATGATTATCAGTTTCTAAAATTCATTTAGAATAGATATAACACCTATTCTAAGCATCTCTTTGATGTTCACATCAAAGAGATGTTTACATTGTTTGTTTCACGTTTAGACTTTATTATTGAACTTCCGGAATCATAAAAGTCGTTTAGATAATCCACAAAAACATCACCTGACTGCCAGATTAACTTCTGCAACAAAGATTTAGACTTAAGGTATAAATACAAATAGGGTCCAACGGGCCAGTGATGACCCTTTACGTGACAAAATTCTTTCGACACAATAATTTCAAAAATAATAAAATGATAGTGAATATTTTGAATAGCTCATGACTATGTTGAAGGAAACATACTTCTAAACAAATTCAGTAATGCATAAAATTCAATAAATTTTTTTTTGTCAATTTATGATAAAAGAATGGACCGATTAAGGGTTAAATGACATGACAGAAGTCATGGAGGAGCCTACTAACAGAGTACTTTTTCGATTTAAGTGTGGCATAGAAATTTATATATGCTCTATCATCTCTTAGAACATAATAATGTCTGAATAAAGGAATCTAGATGACATAATGTTTAGTACATAGAAAGTTGATCTAATAGTTGAGCGTCAAATATTTTTAGAGTAAAAATAGTAAAATAAGACAAGTCAATAAATGAATAAAATCGGAAGAATTTAAAATAAAATAATTATTTAAAAAAAATAACAAACATGTGACATTTATAACGTTACATTTTGTAAGGTAAATCTTTTGCAATTTTCTCTATGGATGTAGGTTCATTTAAATAATTTTAGATGAACTGATGATGTGTATGGATTCATGCAAGAAATGTCTTCAATAAAGTATGAAGTAGCAAGCAAAATTTCTATTTCTCCAACTTTTAAACGATACATACAGGGTGGCGCACCGAAAACGAAACAGATGCATTTACTGGCAGATGATTACTTTTTAAAAAAACGCTTGGACCCGTCGATTTTGTTATCGAGGGGGAAACAAAATTGGCATAAAATCACATTAACATTTGCAGCCCCCTAAGCGGGGGTGGCACCATCCCTAAAATCTTAAATGGAAAGGGGGGTCGAATGATCCATCATTTAAAAGGTCTTTCAACTCCCTTTACAATGATGTAAAATTCATGTACTTCAATTCAGTAGTTTTGGAGATTTATTGATTTAAAGTTTAAATACATCATCGTAAGAGGAGATGAATACATAGCAGCAAAGTTGTTAAAAAATAAAGAATGAACTGACCTGTCAGCCGAGTAAATGTTGAAAATGACCACCATTACTTTCCATGCAATAATAAAGATTTTGCTGAAAACGTTGCCGGACATTTTGCAATATTTGAGGAGTAATTTGATGGCACTCATTCACAATTCTTTGTCGTAAATCTTCTAAGGATGTTGGCTGAGTAGCATAGATTTTGCTTTTTAAGTAACCCCACAAAAAGAAATCCAAAGGTGATAAATCTGGCGATCTTGGGGGCCATTCAACGGCACCTCTTCTACCAATCCATTGACCTGGAAAGGTCTGATCTAAATAATGCTGAACTCTTAATGCGTAATGTGGTGGGGCACCATCCTGTTGGAACATCAACATATTCTCAACGTATCGACCATCATTCTGATTTTCAATTATATCTGTTAGCGCAGGATCTATGGCATTTTGCAGTAATTCCAAATACATTTCACCAGTCAAATTTCCAGGTAAGAAAAAAGGACCAACCAAATGATCGCCAAAAATGCCAGCCCAAACATTTAATTTTTGTGGCTGCTGTGTGTGTACCTCATGGTAATTTCTGGGATTAGAGTCCGACCAATTTTGACAATTATGACGATTTACTTCGCCATTTAAAAAAAAAGGAACATTCGTCGGAAAAGCAAATGTTAAATAAAAATTGTTCATCGTTTGTAATTCGTTCACTCATAACTTCACAAAATTCTAATCGCTTATCAAAATCGTCTTCATTAAGTTCTTGTACAAGGTAAATTTTATACGGATGAAAATTATGGGCCTTTAGAATCCGTTGGATAGTACGTCGACTAACACCACACGAAGTTTGCAATTTGCGGGTACTTAATGTAGGATCTACAATAACTTGCCCTAAAACCCCCACTTCTGTTGCTTCGTTCCTTATAGGATTTTCAATATTACGTTTTTTATTGGCGACTGATCCAGTTTCCCGAAATTTAGCTACAAGTTCTAGAACATATTTTCGGTGCACATTATTGTTCTCATGTCGCTCATTAAAAATTTGTGCTGTTGTATTAGCGCACTGATTATTTCCGAAAAATATTTAAATAATTTCAACCCTTTCTGCCGTGGAATATACCATGGTTAATTTATGTATAAAGCAATAAATGATATTTTAACAACAAAGATTGGTCAAATCAATCGCAAACTAATGTACTATTTCCTATTTAAAATAAGTACGTGGCATTCTCTACTTATCTTTCTTTAAGAAACAACTTTTTTTGTCACAAAGGACACTTCAATTGCTATTTTTATTATTAATAAACCATGGGCGTAGTAAATAAAAGCATTTACTTATCAAGAAAATGCTTTTACTCAAATTTCTTCTGAAAGAAGTACAAACTAATTTGATGTACCTATTAAAGTCTACTTTAAACTTTAAATCAATAAATCTCCAAAACTACTGAATTGAATACATGAATTTTACATCATTATAAAGGGAGTTGAAAGACCTTTCAAATAATGGATCATTCGACCCCCCTTTTCATTTAAGATTTTAGGGATGATGCCACCCCTGCTTAAGGGGCTGCAAATGTTAAAGTGATTTTATGCCAATTTTGTGTCCCCCTCGAAAACAAAATCGACGGGTCCGAGCGTTTTTTCAAAAAAGGAATCATCTGCCAGTAAATGCCTCTGTTTCTTGTTTCGTTTTCGGTGCGCCACACTGTATATATATATATATATATATATATATATATATATATATATATATATATATACATATATATTCCAAATTTAACTAAATAATAAATGTCTTCTGTCAAATGGCGACAAAAACAAGCAGTTATTTCTTGACACGTGCTAAATTTAAGACCGAATACAATCTCTACATATCCAATAATCCACGATTTTATCCAATTATGTCAAAAGTTGTTTACATAGAAAATACTATAACGGTAAATAGAACAGTATACATAAATTATGCGAGGAAAAAATTATAGAAATGCGAAAACATTAACTGATTCAGTATTTTGATTTATGTCGTGCTTGTCTATATTTACCTTGTGTATTCAAACTTTAATCAGAGTTGCTTGTATTTTAACGACATCATTTTATGTTTTGAACAAATATCTTTTTCAAAATAAAAAACGAGAAAAACCAGGAATAAAATGTTTATTTGGCGTTTCAATTTCTATATTGAAAGTCGGTTTTCCATGTCATTAATTTCTTGAAAATTATTTAAAATCAACCGAGATTTATTTACAACTACAATTTGACTTCTTGGTGGTTGATTTTAAGTTTGAATTATTTTGGTTTTTGTTTTTTTTTTTGTTAGCGCCCGTTGTATTTTGTTCTTGAAAGTACCTAACGGAAAAGTTCACTTTATAGTCTTGTTAAGGTACCTTTTTTTTTATAATTTTACATTAAAATGACATTATTAAACAATTTTTCTGCACTTTCAGTAATCGTATTTTTAACGAATATAATTATAGCAAGTAATAGTCATTGCAAAGCTCGTTTCATGTTATTTTCTACGCCACATATACAATTATCCGTTTCCGCTCGCAAGCTTTAAAATGATCATCGGCTTATTACTATAAATTAAACAATTTTCTGAATAACTAAATTTCTGAGTAATTAAAGTGTTCATAGTATTTGTTGGAAATAATTTACATAGTCATTAAAAACAGCGGACGGGTTCCAATTTGTAGGATTATTTTAAAAGGAATGATATTGAAAGTAATATCTCATTTAAAAGCTTCATTCAATTGAGCTTATCACGACATTAACACATCAACGCGATTACCAATTTCAACCCAAAAACCTCAAAATATTAATTTCAGTTAGAAATAGATTTTTCTTTTTCTTCTTTTTATGTAGACATGACTCAATCTGCTACGGTGTTATCTGGTTTTTCGATATAATTCCCGTTCAATTTTGCGTAGAAAAATTCAACCCATCGGTTCAAAATTGAGACCGTATTACTTAGGATATTTACTTCTCCATCCTTAAAGCTTCCTATTCTTGGCTTAAACTTTTTACTCATTTTGTTTCATTTCTGTAGAACGTTCAAGTTTCGATTTCATTTCTTAGCCATTCCATGTTTTCTAACTGCTTTTCTTCAAAATTACTTTTTTTTCTTCTATATAATCTATTTTCTTCCCTTCTTAGGGTCCCGTATTCCTTCATTCCTCCTTTGCTTTTCTTATGCATCTAGCTTGATTTGTTATTAGCTATGCTCTATTTTTATTATGTCAGCTTTTTGGCACTCCTCGTTAAACCATTCGTTTTTTCTAACTAGTTTGGTTTTCCCCAATATTTCAGATGCCTTCTCAGTTATTATGTTTCTACATTTTGTTCACAATTCCTCCACATCTTCCCCTGCTTACGCTCTTTGTTTCCTCATCCATTTGTCTCCTATACTCTCTCGCAACGATTTTAATACGCACATTATCAACATTAATTCTGTCTTGTCTCATATGTGTACTCTGGTACGCAATATTTTTAGGAAAATCAGATGAGGGTGGCTCATTAAGCTAATTAATTGATAGTCCAAGCATTTACTAGCATTGCTCTTTGTCATTACAGACATCTATGTCTCGATCTTTGAAATATTTGTCTACGTATATTTTTATCACGTATATGGTTGCTATTTATATTTCTGACCTAGGCAACATTAAGTACTGACAACTGACATCTGACATTTGACACTTGCACTGAAAAGTTTTTTCTTAAAGACATTTTTAAGCATATGCGCACTCACACCTTTTGACGTATGAGGAATATTTGTGTTGTTTACAGTGGCTTCAAAAATTTGTCACGGCCAAAAAATGGAATTGAACCGTGAACATTTTGGGTCGATAATTTATCATAACTTTTGACATGGATTATCAAGATAAGAGTGTATCAGTAAACTTAAATCGTTATACGGGGATCAAGCACCATCCTAGACACCGTAAAAAATTGGCACAATGAATTCAGTCGTAGTCGGCGCTCTCTCTAGGACGGATTCCGTGAAGGTTGCCCAAAATCGGCTGTTATACCAGGAACCATCGATGCTGATAGAGCAAGATCATCATTTGATATACCGTGAGATTGAGGCATACTTGGGTAATAAAATGACAATCATAAGATATTGTATGATCATCTGGCTGCAAAAAAGATTTGTTCACGTTGGATTCCACATATTCTGACAAAAGGTCAAAAAGTGGCTCGTGTCAATTGGTGCAAGGAAATGTTCAAGAAATGGGATCACGGTACATCAACTGCTGTGTATAACATCTATAAAAGTGACGAAACATGGATCTATGCATATGAGCCCGAAACAAAACAACAACCCACCGTATGGGTATTCCAAGTTGAACTAAATCCAGCAAAAGTTGACAGAAGAAGACGGTCAATTCAGAAATTTTCTGTGAAATTCGGCAAAAGAATAAGATCCAACGAATCATTCTTCACACACATCAGCGTATACAACGGAGATTTTGACCATCCAAAACATCGAATTAACAGGTCATCCGCCGTACAGTCCTGATTTGACACCTAATGATTTCTTTTTATTTCTGCACAAAAAAAATAAATTGCGTGGTTAACGATATTCGACACCTGAGGAAGCGGTTGAAGCGTTCAAAAGCCATGTTTTGGAGTTACCTCAATCTGAGTGGAAAAAGTGCTTCGAAAATTGGTTCAAACCCATGCAAAAGTGTATTGATTTCCAGGGAGAATATTTTAAAAAGCAATAAACTCATTTCCGACCATAAATACTTGTTTTTTCATTGTTAGGCCAGAAATATAAATAGCAACCTCTCGTAGTACTCCTTTCAATAGTGCTATTGCTTTTCTTTGTTGAATATTGCTCTTTCTAATCGCTTCATCCAATATTCAGTTTTTTCTTTTAAATTTAATTCTACTTTATATTTAAGCATTCTTCTATAAACTTTCTTCTCATATACTCCAGGCCATCAGAATCTTGTTCTTTTATTACCTTCTTCTTCTTTGTATGTCTTCTTTTACATTTTAATGGTGTTGATCAATTATCGCTCTTTGTTTGAGTGTGTTTCAAAATACTCTCTCATATTAGTACTTTTTTTCTTCTTTAAAAGACGTCTGTTCTATTACAGACTGCAGACAATTGGCCTATTATATTTTCCAATAAACAAGTCCTCGGAACTTCGATCTGCTATACAAACGCTCTCCACCAACTTTTATTTTATTTGGCTGTTGTACACCCAGTATATTATATATGACTCTTATATTAAGGCCACCTAAATATAAAGACAAAAACGCAGATTTATAAAACATTAGTGCGAAGTATTATGACATATGGGGCTGAAAATTGGATCATAAACAAGAAAACCAGCAGTAAGATAGTAGCAACAGAGATGGAATGCCTGCGAAGATGCTGCAGAGTAACAAGAATGGATAGGAGAAGTAATGACGAAATAAAGCAAAGAACATCAATAGAAACAGACATACTAACATATATAGAACAAAAAAGACTAAAGTGGTATGGACATGTAAAAAGAACTAGCGACAGCAGATGGATAAAGAAAATAACCGAATGGAGCCCCATAGGAAGGAGGAAAAGAGGACGACCCCGAAAATCCTGGAGGAACGAAGTAGACGACGCCATGAGTAAGAGAGGACTGAACGATGGAGAATGGAACAACAGAGAGAGATGGAAACGGTTGAGCGAGGGAAGGCAGTGAATACTGTAGAATCCCTAAATATATATATATATATATATATATATATATATATATATATTAAGGCCAAATCTAATGTGTTCGTAATATAACAAAAGGGGGTCGCCTCTTTGCGGGTCTATTTATATTTGTATTTGAAGACTTATTTCTAAGTCCCCTTTGGGTCATCGCTTTTATCTCCATCTCTATTTTGTTCACATGCATTGGGAAGAAATAATTGGGGTCAAAAACAGTAGTATATATATACCGTGCCGAGGCAATAATACCCTAGAGTTCGCCAGCTTTCTGGAGCATCTCTTAGGTAACAATTGTTCCCTATGCCATGCATACCGTGAACACGAAGGTATTGCACCTTGAAATTGGGGAGCGCAGTAGTCGCAGAATTAGTTTATTGCAAATTTCGGTATAACCGAAAGTGAGAGCGTGCTGAAAATATTTAAGATTTGTAGATTAGCCACTGTTATGTGGAAGACAAATGTCATACTTCAAATCCAAACGATTTCTAAAATCAGTATGACTTGCGGTATGCGTGAGATCACCTGTATGCCGTTTTCTACATTGTTGGAAACATTTATAAAAATATATTTTATATAAAATGCGCGTGCTTATGTTGTATCGTAGCTATTTAGCATAATATGAAAAAATGTATTGCTGTTATTATAGATATTTTATATTTGATAATTAATGTCTCCCTTAATGTAATTTTTAGGTTATATTTTTACATTTATACCTGACTTAATTATTCTGGGATCTTTTTAGCTGCCAAAGATTGTCTGTGTATGTTACTGTAGATAAACAGCGATATTCTTCTGTCCACCTTTTAAGTTTAGCTTCTTTTGTTTAAAAAAAATCAAGGGGCTTTCCTGATAGGTTCTTGTGCTTCAAACTAAAATAACATAGGCCTCAAGGCTTCAAAACATATTAGACATTGCAAGTGGTGGCTCTTTGTTAACATCGGCAAAAGAAAATCCAATTTTTAAATAATTTGAATAATATCATCTGGTAACCGTTTTTTATGCTCTAAGCTTAAATCAATGTTTGTTACCTTGCTTAAAGTACATGGTAAATCACTAGTTTCTTAAATAGAACATTCTTCTGCAGTTTTTATGGGCATCTTTAACCATTTATCTGTTACTTTATTAAACTTAGTAAAGACGATTGGCGACTCCGCGATTTCTCAATCAGTGTTGCCGGCGTAACCGGCATTTCGACAATGCTCCCGTATTTTAGCCACTAATTGAACGCGTAACGTAAAATACTATTTTAGTTTTTTTTAGGTTGAGAACCGCTGTTTTAATAATTATAAGTATTTAACAATAACATCAATAATGGTAGGCATTCAGCAATTCATCATCAGATTATCATTAACATAGTTATTTTCTAGTAAATATTATTTATATATTTATATTTATTTATTTATTGTATTTATTATTATTGTATAGTTTATAAGTGGTGTGACATCATAATACCTCAGTAGCCTTATGTGTATAGGAGCAATAATAAAAGGTTAGCTAAAATTCATGTCTAATTATTCTAACCCTTTTTAAACATTTCTAAATACTGTTTCATTCATTGTATATCTACAACATTCTTTAAAACTTTACCTGTTAACAAACAAGCAATAATTAAGGAAATTGAAACATCGGCTTATAACTTCAGAGTGTAATTATGGCGCAATAACAGCTCATTTCCTTAAATGCAACGATAGTCAACAGAACTGACTGTTGATACAGCTTGATGTAAAGCGATGTTTTTTGATTAGCTGCTTTATTTAATATGTGTATGCATCTATAAAAAAGTTAGCATATAACTAACTATAATTATATATCTTATATCTTATACACTTAAAACAGTTGTGCAAGTCCTACCTTCAGAACCCTTGATTGTATTTTGTATTAGTTAAAACTTTTGAAAAAAGTTACTTAGTCGGACTATAGCAACTGTAAGCTTGCCGAAACCTTAAATATTTGCTTCATCATTAGCATTAACCTGTATGCGTCCATTGCTAGACATAGGTCTCCTTCAGCTCTTTCCATCTGTCTCTGTCTTGTGCGACTTGCTTCCAGTTATTGCTAACACGCTTCAGGTCATCAGTCCATCTAGTTGGTAAACGTCCTCTGCTCCGTATTGCTTCTTGCCTTGGTCTCCACTCTAAAATACGTTTTGTTCATCGGTTGTCTGATAATCTGGTGACGTGTCCTGACCAATTCCATTTTAGCGACTCGATTTTTTCGATGACATCTGTTGTTTTTGTTTTAGGACGTATTTCTTAGTTTGGGTTTTGGTCTCTCAGAGAGACCGAATTGGATTATAATAAAGTTCAGAACGTTTTTAAACGTTTTCAGTGAACTTTTGGAGTACTTGTATAACTAAAGCAAAACCTAATTAGTGATTGGGTTTACATTGGAGAAGACGTACGTAAAAGTATTAAATTACACTGCAAAATGTCGATGTAATTGGATTACTAACTGGAAACATACGTCTCTACTTAAAATAAAATATTTCTACATCCGAACTTTAGAAATAACTGAAGCAAATTCCCGTTCTTAAAGTTCGGATGTAGATATATTTTATTTCTAGTAGGGACATCGGCATTTTGCGTATAATTTAATACTTTCAAGTATGTTTTTTTCAATGTAAACCCAACCACTGTTTGGTGTTGTGGTTAGTTACGCAAGTACTACAACATCTCTTCTGAGCACATTAAAAAGTAGATGAAATAGTACACATTAGTAGTTGAATAAATAGACTGGTTCCACATTATTGGAGTAATGGGGATCTTTCCAATAAAACGTTAAGATATCTTCCCATTGATTGACAGTAATGTTTTTAATCTTCTTGCAATCTGTAAATGCATTGATGACGTTAGGTTTGGTTAAGTTTTTTTATTTTTTGTTATACTAGTAATTCGTTTTCCAGCTTTACTTTGAAGTTTGTTCTATTAACAGTTTTATATTTAGCGAAATAGTTGTTTCTCGTATCATCTTCCTCATCTTATACAAGAAATCTGACAATGAAGTTCTGACTGACTGTTATTATAACATCTTTGTTTGGAAATTTTTATAATTTTCCATTTATCATCTTTTTAATATACTATACTTTAATATCCTTACACTGCTCCATGCGCTGATTTTTGTTTACGTTATTTAATGAACCGTGGCTGGTTCCTTCCAAGCAAGATTTAATTTTTCGGAACTGGTAAAAATCGCAGGGCGCTAAATCTAGCAAATAGGTCGGATTTTTTATGACTTACCTTTTTTTAGCCATGAGCCAAATAGTCCTTGAGTTGAGAGTCGTGAACTGGTGTGTTGTCCTGAGGAGAAGCCAGGCGTTCTGTTTTCACATTTCGGGTCTCTTTACGCTACTTTTTTCTTTGCAAAGTGTTTGTAAAGCCTCTAAATAGTAATATTGATTAACTGTCTTTCTTTGTGTTATCTATTTCATGTATAAGTCATATGTATATCATGATACCTTGTATATAGAAGAAAACAATCAACACTGACTTAAATATGGAATTGCTCATCGTTGCTCGTTTGAGTCTCGGAGAGTTTGGAATCTTACACTGCATTGGTTGCCGCCTAGTTTTACGATCATATTGAATACTTTTTGATTCATTCCAGAATGTTTGAACAAATATCTTTACAATGCATCTTCTGTTCAGGCGTTAGGAGTCTGAGCAATAGCTTAGCGCATATTTTCTTCATGTTTAGTTACTTATGCAAAATGTGCCTCACAGTTTCTTTATTAAAATGCATATTTCCGGCCTTAATACTTAATCTTCGGAGTTTTAGAACCATTGCGGATACTTTGTGAACATTCATATCACTTTTTGAAAAATCACACGCTGCTCAAAAACTATGATATGGGATAGATAAATAGATAGATTTAGAGAGGTGGCCTTTTGGCCTATTCCACTGCGACCTTTTCAGATCTATTGTGGTCCTCTAGTTCTAGATAACATTATCTAGCCTGGCCCTTTTTAAAAAGTATAATAGCTTCGAGACTATACCTTCCATGTAGCTATTTGCCGGTGGATTTTCTTCTCCTAATGCAAAGAACCGCACATTTGCCTGACTGTCACACTGATATAGAATGTGCTCTGTTGTTTTAGCTTTAAGTGCCCCTGTTAGAAGACCTACTATGGCTTTCGTAACCTACTAGGTCTGTCGTAAATTTGGCGAATGTTCTGTAATGAACTGTTTCGCTTGTCCTGGTGAATTTCTCTACTATTCCAGGATTTGTGAGCTACCCACTTCCTTGTAGCCATTCTTGTTACTGTTTTTGCAACGCTGTAGAAAGGTTCCGGTCCAATGAATGGCATTGATGAGCCTTGTTTGGCCCTTGTTTTCATCTGATTTTTCATTGCCCTTATGACCCTCGTGCCCAGGTTACCGCAACCTTGTTACGATCTCCTAGTTTATTTAGGGCACACACACAATCCCATACTAGCATAGAATTGACCTCTACAGAATTGAGTGCCTTAAGTGCTGCCTGACTATCTGTGAAGATGGCAACTAAACGTTCTTTTCTGCCTTTCTATTTCTTCCACGCAGTAGTGGATTGCCGTTATTTCCGCCTGGAAAACTGTCACATGCTTAGATAGACTTACCGGGAAATGTATTCCTAGATTTGTCCCTACTATGCCGGCTCTCACACCCTTCGATGCTTTTGAGCCATCCGTGTACCAGGTAACAGCAGCTTCTATGGGTACATTTCAATTCTAGTCTTTTTTGCCTGGTATATTAATTGTGAACTTATTGTTAAAGCTATGTCTCGTAGCTGTTGCATCGATAGGTTGCTACATCACAATATGAGCTTTTAGCTCCTCGATTAGCTTTCTGTTATCAGCACCATGCATCTGGCTTATATGTCGCTGACTATGAATTGACTGTATAAAGATATGAAGTGGTGGTAGATTCAGCAAGACTTCTAACGCTGCTGTAGGAGTTGTTTTTATGGCCCCCGTAATACACTGACATGTCCGCCGTTGTGTATTACCTAGCAGCCTTATTGCTTCCACTTGCTGCGTCTTTGTACACCACGTCACCAAGCCATAGGTTACCATTGGTCTAATAACCCTTGTGTATACCTAATTCTTACCACACATTCTGCCCAGGGACACAATAGCTTTCTGTGTGGTTTTCAGAATATAAGTATTCCATGTAAGCCTATGATCAAAATACACTCCCAGGTATTTTGTTTCTTTGACAAATGAAATCTCTGTTTCTTCCAGTACTGCTAGTTTTAGGCCTTAAAGTGCTGTTTTTTTTTCCTCTTATTAAGTGCAGTCCCGCTTATTTACACCAGTCGTCAACTATATTTAGGGCTGCTTGCATTCTCTCAAACACCACCTGGTAAAACCTGCCCCTGACAATGATTGCTATATCGTCAGCATATCCTAGCTAGTAAAAGCCTTCTTTAGACAGATTTCTGAGGAGATCATCTACCAAGGTTGCCCAAAGTAGAGGGAACAGAACTCCTCCTTGTGGACAGCCTCCACATAGTTTTACTTTAATGGTTGCATTACCCAGAGTGGATATTACTGTCCTATTCTCCAGAGATGCCCTTATCCATCTGCATATTTCCGCAGGTGCGCCTCGTCTACTCATAGCCTTTATCAAAGAGCTGGTAGTAACATTATTAAATGCTCCTTCTATATCTAAAAAAGCGGCCATTGTCTTCATCAAAAGCTTTGTCTTCCATTGACTTTGAGATAAGATTATTCAATCCCGTAAACCCGTTGCAAAGTTTCATAGTTTTCTGACATAATAAAAAAGTTTTAAATTCACTCTATAACTCAAAAACATGACCCTTTATTAATCTCATTGTAGAGGTGTACATTAAAAAAATCACTCAGAACTTAATTGCCATACCTTATATCTGTCAGGATCGCACATAGGTAACAGTCTTACCATTTCTAACATGGATTTATTTTAGTCCACGTAAAAGGCTGCACAACTGTTTAAATGTCAATTAAAGAATCTCATAAAATGGTTTTTAGAAATGTACCCATTGCAGCTTCGTTTTCATTAAAAGATTCATCGCATGTCACTAACCGAATGCAAAAACTGAGCATTTCATCCAAAACTATCATTTCAAACCTCACTTTCAGAAGCAAGAAAGAAGAAAAAGAAAAAGAAGAAGAGAAAGTTCCTCGCCATTTTCCTGGCCGTCGTAGCCAAGTTAGGTCTATTGGTGAAATTATTACAAGCCGGTCTTCTGTTTAAACTTGCTTTAACAACGTTAGCCATATTGGGGGTCTCTGTAGCCAAATTGATCTTTTTGGTCAAACACGGCAAACAAAAGACTATTTACTACGAAAATTCTCATCATGATCATCACTATGAACATGATGATATCTATGAGCACGACGATCATCACGGATGGGGCAGAAGTGCCAATGCTATGGCTTATTCCAAACAAATTCCAAAAAGCAATTATTAAATCTACTACAATAATGCAAAGCTCAATTATACCAATATTTATATCAGTTTCTGTTAATATTAACATGACTTTGTATCAACTAAAACCAAAATCTAACATTGCATGATTTTAAGTGCCATAAAGATGTTATTACTAAATTTGTTTAAATTAATGTAGCAAGTTCATGTCTGGGCCATAATAGTTTTGAGATTTTAAAACTTTTTGCTTGAAAAGTGTTTTCTATGCTTTTATATTTCAATATTTTTGTCCCTTAAACAACCTTAAAAGATCTTTCGTAGAATAAAACTCTTCCCAATCTTGCTAATAGACAAGATAATCGAAGGTTGACAATCATTTGGCAATCATTTGCTATTTAGACCAGCGCTAGCAAAAATTTCCTCGAAAATTGGACCCTTTTTACCATCAAGCTCCATCAAGCCCCAGTTTGCTGGTTTAGTTACGTTACATATTCCGTGTTTCTCTAACCTATGAAATTTTCATCTGGAAGAGTCTTGAAGAATTTAAGTCTCTTACAGATGCCATTTGTAAGTGTCTATGGTCGGTTCTATACATAATTACACCAAAGTAGACGATAGTCCTTTTTATAAAAGTATTTCGAGCCTGTTTCTTTGGGACCTTTGTTCTTTGGTGTATTGTCTCAGTTTCATTAAATTTGTAGCCCAAATGTATGTAATGTTGAACGCGCTATGGAATTTTCGATACACATCAGACGATATACCACCTGTCTTTTCTTAGTTACTATCCACCAGTAGGTTTTCTGCATGTTCAACTTAATTCGTGTTTATCTATCACTGTCAGTGTAATTGTCACTGTCACTGTCACTGTCACTTTTGTCTGTTACTCAGTGTAACAGTTCTTGAAACTCTTTCAGCGTGTTTATCAAAAGTAGTATCTGCGTATCTGATATTATTTATAAATTAGAATCTTAATTATTTATAACTGTAACTTTAAGAATGGTGTTTGGTTTTTCTAAATAACGCTTCTTAGAAGATTCATTTAGAGCACAGTTGAGCCAGAGTACCCACCATTGTAACACTTTCCATAAAAATATAGTAATGAAAATATGTGCCCGTTGTATTAAGTTAATAAATAACTTAAAAGCAATACACATCATAGTTAAATAGACTAGTATGAAAACAGAAACTAATATAAACTATTGGGTATAACATTACAAAAGTTGTCATAATATTTGTGTAAGATTGTGGTAAATTATAATGGTAGATACCCCTAATTATTTGCAATAAGTTTTTTTTATTACCTACTAGCTTAACTTTAAAAATAAGATTTTCACCATCTTTCTATTTGCTGCTCTTTTGCGCTTTGTTTTTATTTATATTCGTACATGTTTTTAAATGAAATCAAGTAATTTAAACACTAGAAATCCTAAGATTTCCTACTTGGCGAAACTAAATTCAACTTTTTACCACTGTGCTTTCTACAACTTTCAAAGCAGTAGATTTAATTTCGATGCAGGGCATCTGCCAGCCGCTTATATGTATTTCAACCTCATGAGGTATAATCAGAGCGACATATGCAGAGGCTCTGAATCGAAATAAAATATCTAGTGTTGGTATTAGATGGCGTTGTTATGTCTGCAAATAATTATTTTTATAATTATTGTACTATGACCGGAGAGATTTAACAGAGCCTCTGCATATGTCGCTCTGATGATACCTAATGAGGTTGAAGTACGTATAAGCGACTGGCAGATGCCCTGCATTGAAATGAAATCTAATACTGTTTTTCTGTTTAAGTAATTTTATTTAAATTCTATTTATGTTTGTCTTTTCTGATTTATAACAGTCCTGCTTATACAAAAATCTGATCAAATACTTGATCTGACCATATTACTACTTATAATATAATACATCACTTTCTACTACCTTAAGATTCAAACTATAATTCGTACAAACATCTTCTAAATGTTGTCGTATAGCAATATTTAAAATGTCTATCTACGTGTATCATTGATTTAAAACTTAGTATATACCCCTAAAAATATGCAAATAGTAATATAGATTATTTAGTGCAATATTTCCGTGCATAGTTATAATTTACCAGTCCTAATTTGAATAGACTGTAGTTATTTATTAATTATTTAACTTAATTATTTATTTATTTATATAGTTTAGTTGTTATAGTAAAAAAATAAAAATTACAAGTTAGTATATCTTCTAGTTTTCTTTTCGAAAACATAATTTACCCTGGTATTTATATAGTAAATATTAAAGTAGCCAAAATTAAATGTATTTGTTAAATATTATGTTTTTTATTGGATTAAGCCACAATTATTGGTTGTGATTGTGATAAAAATCACATTTGTAATTAACTAATATTTAAAGTTTCCATTTCCACTCCGGAAATCGTTATTAGAAAAAGTTTTTTTGTACAAATTATGTAAAATCTTTGGTTATACACAATTTTACATAATTTGTACAAAAAAACCTTTTTTGAGGACGATTTCCGAGTGGAAATCGAAACGTCAAACTTAAGCTAATTAGGAGTGTGATTTTCATCATACTCACAACCAATAATTGTGGCTTAATTTCATAAAAAACATAATATTTAAATGTATTTGGTTGTAAATATAAAAACAATCAATTGGCACAACTCATAAATTTTAATCAACACAAAAGAGAAATCACGTACCTTAGGTTGTAAATAATGGCAGCAGTAGCTACGAAAAAGTGGCGTATGTCTTGTCGTTCTCGCAGGAAGTAAAGAAATAGGATCTGCAATGACGCGAGTGGTAAAGATTTTTGTTCGTTCTAAGTAGGAGATGTGTACGTCGTGACTTTTTAATTTTTAATTTTTAAGAGCCTGTGTGAACAAAAGCGAAATTCGAATTACACACCAGTTAAGAGATGTAATAAACTACGAAATTTTCAAGCCAATTTTTAAAAAGGGTAATAATTCGAACGTTTTGGGGTAAATTAATGATTTTTACACATATTTATTAATATTATATGCGTAAGTGGCTGCCAATTGATAAAATGTGAATAGAGTGCCAATTTTACCGTGGAAAAAGTAAAGCAATTAAATAAGTAAATAAATAATGTCATAATGTTAAAAAAATTAACATGAATAATAAAAAATTAAATATAAGTAAGCACCAAATACTTTTCTAGATACTTTGCTAATATATAGTAAAATATGTTATGTACTACGTATCATCAAACATAAAAAAGTTTAAAGAGTTTTGGCCAAACATTAGAGACGTGATCTATTGGGACGAAATTCTGTTGCTTTTGCTATGATTTTTATGGAAATACTGTTTACCAAATTTAAAAACAACCGCAAAGTATATGCGCGCAGTATTGAAAAATCGGTAAAAAAGTTTCATCATATACATAGTTCATACTTTCTCGTATTATTAATTTTCAGTTACTTGGAAACATAGAACCAACAACTAAATTTACTGAAGATTGTATCCTGAACTCTTAATCTTCTTTTAATCCATATGCTTGTCCTTAAACCAGATACGGTTACCTTCAAAAGACAGAATGAGTAATATGTAAGCTATCAAGCTTTTATAAATGAATTTTGTACCTTCTTTGTTGTAACAGGAGCAGTGGGTTTATGACCGTATTTTATTGTCTAAGTTTTTCTTATAATTCAGCATTCAAATATACTTTTTTTGCCTAATTTATATAATTCTTTCTTCTCAAAATTTTTTTTAAGTGTATGACATTTCATTATTATAATGTTTGACTCAATGCTCTTGTTTTCAATGTTCTCTTGTATGCAATGCAATGCAATGTAATCGCTAATCATTATCTATATTTTTAAAAAGATCACTTAGATCTCATTTCTCAACAAAATAGTAATATTCAGATCCATATAAAACAATTTGAGAGAAACATCGAGAATAATATTATAATAAACTTTGATAATAATAGATATATTCAAAAAATAATAAAATATTCAGTAAACTATTTAGAAATAAAATTCGAAAGGAAGTTTAATAAAAATAAATTAAATTCTTACTTAAAATTGTATACAGTGTGTAAAAGCCAAATGGAATAAATTCATTATTTAGGTTACTGTACATATTTATAAAAAATCCCGAAACACGTCAAATTTAAATTATAACTTGACATTCATTAACGTAAAAATGCAACCCCTACCTTCAACCCCCTTAGAATGACAGGTACAACCCTCAATTTTTAAAATAGGAAGTATAGGCTTGTGATATATCGTTTGAAAGGTCTTTTCATTCTCCATTTAAAAATGTTGTCGCTTTCAAGTTTATTAAAATTAATTAAGATAAAATAAATTAAAATCATGTGATTACCGAAATTCGCTACAATACAATCAAAAACTAAAATGTAATGCAAAACGTAATAAAATGTAGAACACGAAAAAGAACTATGAATTTTAATGAAGTAGATGTTCAAAATGTTCACCGCGAACCTCTTGGCAACAGCCTAATCTCAAATAAAACTGTCTTCTAACATTATTTAACATAACAGGCGTGATCAACCTAATCGCAAGCGTTATTCGTTCTTTTAAGTCATTTAAATCAGAAGGTTTAGTTTTGTACACATGGCTCTTCACATATCCCCATAAAAAGAAATCTAATAATGTAAGATCAGGTGATCGCGCTGGCCATTCAATCGATCCTCGCCTCCCTATCCACCGATTGGGAAATATTGTATCGAGGTACTGCCGGACATTAAGTTGGTAATGTGGTGGTGCTTCATCCTGCTGAAACCATGTTGTATTCGCTGGAACTTGAGGGTTTCTTGGATCAGGATATAAATTTGCCAACATTGGAATGACATCATTTTGAAGTAATGCCAAATAATTGTTGCGACTCAAGTTGCCCTCAATGAAAAAGGGACCAATGATATTGTTTCCTACAATCCTTGCCCAAACATTAACCTTTTGAGGGTATTGAGTGTGTTCTTCTCTCATCCAGTGAGGATTTTCCGTGGCCCAGTAGCGGCAATTTTGCCGATTAGCATGACCGTTAAGTGAAAAAGTACACTCATCAGAAAACATAACGTCTTCTAATTGGATAATATTGTTATTCAACATGTCCATTATTTGCTCACAAAAAAAGTTCTCCTATCAAAATCGTCTTCCATGAGCTCCTGAGTAGGTATCATCTTATAGGGATGCAATTTATTTTCCTTTAATATGTTTTCTATCGATGTATGGCTAGCATTGAATGTAGTGGATGCCTGTCTACTCGATGTATGTGGATTTTCCTGAAACTCAAGCAACATATCTAATTTGAGTTCATCACTCAGTGCATTGGCAGCTGCTTTTTTTATCTGCCTTACATGACCAAACTCGCGAAACTGCTTCTCTATTTTACTTATTGTTCCTTGGGATATAGGCGGTAAATTAAGAAATTTCTCATGAAATAGGCGAGTTACTTCCTGTTGTGTTCGGGTGTTATCTCCGTAACCAATCATTTGTAAAACTGTTATTTTATGCATTTCCGTTAATCTAACCATTTTTCAAAATTGAATTGAACGAACTTTTTACTTAAATTAAAATACTGACAACTTAAATAAAACAATTTACTAATGCGTATTAAAATAACGTTGCCACGGAAATTCTTTAAAGTTTTTTAATGGTTACCATCTAAAAACCACATTGCTATGGTTTTTGTTCACTTTCTCATTATCAAGACCTAAACCGGAAATTTTGAGTATATTTTAGCGAATTTCGGTAACCACATGATTTTAATTTATTTTATCTTAATTAATCTTAATAAACTTGAAAGCGACAACATTTTTGAATGGAGAATGAAAAGACCTTTCAAACGATATATCACAAGCCTATACTTCCTATTTTAAAAATTGGGGGGTGTACCTGTCATTCTAAGGGGGTTGAAGGTAGGGGTTGCATTTTCACGTTAAAGAATGTCAAGTTATAATTTAAATTTGACTTGTTTCGGGATTTTTTATAAATATGTACAGAAACCTAAATAAAGAATTTATTCCATTTGGCTTTTACACACTGTATATAGCACTGTGATTTTTCACCAGTCTTTTCTTGAAGTCTATGCAAGGTTGTCCAATTGTCCAATGGTAAAGCTTGTGGTAAACATTTCCATTATTTTTGTCCGGATGAGAAGATTAGTTTTATGTTTTTCGCAGAGATTGTCATGTGGTATATAAAAGGATGTTGGTATGGTTTGCGAACTATTTTTCACTTCTTTTTCTTAGAGTGCAGTCTCTCTACGGAGGTTGGCAATCATATTTTTCACTAATGACATCTTAATACTGTATTTATTTCTGTACATTAGATTGCTGACTATTTACAATATCAGCCGTAATGTCTAAACAATAACAATATCTACCTACGTTACGTTCTTGTAAAATACTATTCTAATCATATCTACAATGACTAATTATTATTTATTGGTATCTATTCTAATACCGTTCGCGTATATAAACTTTTATTTATACAAACAAGTGTGTGTTTGTCAATTTCACTCGTTCGCTGTAGGTTGACTTGGTTCAATGTTTTTTAGCCTTTCTGCATTTAATGCTAAGTATTAAAATTTTACTACAAACGTAGTTTTCCCATACCAGTCCTACTATTCTTTTACCAGAATGTCTTCTGAGGTATCCTGCCTATCCTGATATGGTTCTTCTAGCTGTTTGTTAGTTCTTATGCTATATTGTCCTACTGCCCCACAAGCCCCCTAAATGCATGATCATGACTAAATCTGCACATGCAAATATCTAAATGGACAACTGGCAAATTAGGACACGCATTGAAATAGCACTTGCATCATTCATTAAACTTAAAAAGTTTGTTTGTTGTCGGGATATAAGGTTAGAACTACGCCTGAGAATGTTTCGATGTTACGTGTTCTCTACTCTTCTTTATGGTTCGGAAGCGTGGACACTAAAACAAGTCCATCTGGATTAGTTGGCCGCCTTTTAATTTTGGTGTTACAGAAGAATCCTACGAATATCATGGATTAAAAGAATGTCAAACGTGGAAGTAACTAAAAGAATAGGAAATGAGGCGGAAATAATATTAACTATCAAAAGACGAAAACTTGAGTACTTAGGACATGTGATGAGAGGGCAAAAATACGCATTATTTCAACTCCGAGGAAAGCGAAATGTGTCATGATGATTTCCAACCTTCGATAGAAGATGGAACTTAAAGAAGAAGAAGCCCCACAAGCAGAGAGCCAAAGATCTTCCTCGGGATTTGTCTTTGCTAAATACGTAGTCGTTTTTCGTTTTCCTTTGTTATCGTCCATGTTTCGCTACCATACATCACTACGGGTCGTATGACTGTTTTATATAGTTGTATCTTAGTATGTATTATTATTTGTTTAGATTTTATAAGGTTTGGTAGGGCATAAAGACATTTGTTGCCCGCTTGTATCCTATTCTTTATTTCTTGTGATCTGTTATTGTCTACTACTAGATTATTTACGCAATATTAGAAATAGAAAAAAAAACATTATATTAACTGATCAGACTTTATATTAAAAAAATTTTTGTATTATCTAACATTACCAGGCATTTAATATTATTTATTACTTTTTATACACAAATACATTGTTAAAGTTAAAACTTCATTATCGTTTTTAACGAATATTATAAATAATTTAACCATTATAAAATTCACTTAAATATATACTTTGTTCGCAGAAACAAATGCATGACTGGTGTCTGACGGATTCGAACGCTGTGTTTCCAGCGTTCGGCAACGCTGGATCCTACAACGTATAGCATAGGAAAATAAATACGAACCTCCGATTGGTCCTAATTTAAACGCCGTCATAAGCAAAAAGAATATTTAAATAGAGTTTTATTTTTTCGCTAGTTAATATCAATAAAAATTCTTTATCCTTTATATATCTTTAGCGGGGTGCTAAATATGTTCCATGTATTTGTAGTGTAACGCTGTTAGAACTGTAGGTATCAGAGACTTGGGATATGCTCAATTTTATGTTCCTTTTTTTAAATAAACTAAAGTGTTCAAAATCCGAAAATTTTTTAGTCCTCTTTAGTTTTGCTAACCGGACGATTGGCAAAACTGAATTTATTTTTTTTGTTCTTGAAACCAAGGAGGTTGGTTTCACTTATTTTCTAACTAAAAAAAACATTTATATAGTTTCCCGTAAAATCCAGTGGTTAAGATACCTATATTTTTCTAAATTTGATACTTTTCAGTATAACAAAATGGTCAAACTAAAAAACGTATTGCATTTTACACATGATTAGTCTCGAGTTAGTATCAGACCATTGAATTCTACGTAAAAAACTATATAACTAAAAGATTTTAAACAAATGCCCATCAGAAATCTAGAAACGTATTTCTGTAGCATAACCAAATTGTATTTGGCGCCAAATCATCTTCCCCTTACTATGTTTATCACCAATCCCAGGGACATGGCGAATATGCATCCGAGACTTTGACAGAAAGTTTGATGTTCACTAAGTTTTTCGAACTGGTTCGTGATAAGTTAGAAACCGGTCCATTAGGTTCGTGGATTAGAGTGCGGATTTTTAGTCAGCGCTATGCTTACAGGCACTGTAAATTGTCAAGTTGTTGGTTAATCCTAACCAACAGATATCACTAACATACTTAGCTTAATTTTTAACTTATCCCTTTCGACAATTTTGTCTATAAACTTTATGAAAACATCCATAACTACACTTTTTTTTGTATACGTGGTGTCCAGACACTCTCCTAACAAACGAAGACCGAAGATTTCTCAGAAAATTTTAAGACAATTTTATCCAATTCACCTAGTCCGAAAAGGCGTACTAAGCTACTAAGGGAGCTAGAGCTCTTTGAAGATGGTGACTTGTAATTAGTTTTTTTTTAATAACTCCAGAACGCTTCTATTAAAAAAAAACGGAAACTGGTACAATTATTTTTCCTCCAGAGTTGAATCGATTCCATTAATCCGGTCATAGGTGTCAACGGTTATTTTAACGCATAACTTTTTTGTCTTTAACTTTTAACCATTCGTGATACTAGATTATTAATTTTCAGGTATTCTAGTACTAAAAGGTACTATTACTTTAAGTCGATAGGATAACTACACCGTTTTCTAGAAAAATCGATTTTTTCGCCATGAAAGTTAAATCAATATTTTTTTGCACTAGTTCGCTACGTTTGTCACTATCAAGTTGTTGTCAGTTCGCGAAGTTTATCTTGATCGTTTAAGTTTTGCTGATTACTTACATTTCCTGCAAAATATTTTACCTAATTTGTTAGATGATGTGCCTTTAAATATTCAACAAACTTATGGTTTCGACATGACGCATGACGGCTGTCCGGCCTACTTTAGTAGGAATGTACGAGACTTTCTTGATAATAACTATGAAGACCACTGAATTGAAAGAGGCGGTCCAGTTGCTTGGCCAGCAAGATCGCCGGATTTAAATCCTTGCGATTATTGTGTTTGGAGATACATAAAAGCATTTGTTTAATCAGTTCCGATACAAAATTGTTCACAACTCTAGCTAAGGATACAAGATGCTTGCAACGAATTTAGAAATAACTTTTGAATTTTTCCAAGAATTCGACGTCCTCTAAGCGAAAAGGCAAATTTAAGCATGAAGATTAATGATCATCACACTTTTAATACTTGTTCTTTTGTGTTTCCGTTCCCTCGTAATAAATACTTTGTTTTTACAAATATTTAAATAAAATTTTGTTACAATTTAATTTTTTTATTCTTTTCCCGAACTTTTTGTACGAACTGTGTGCTGCATTTATTGAAACAAAAGATAATTTATAAAATTAATTAAGTTAACTGCACTCTGGGCCAAAATTAACAGGCCACCCTAAAAATGGGTAGTTTTTGATTTCTTATATTTCCTAAACCGATTTAAGTGATTTTTTTAATATGTTATAGCCTTATTCCTTGACAATATCTTTATAATAATATTGTTGCTAAACAGGTAAATTATCATTGTATACCGGGTGTATGAATCAAACTGTGTTTTTTTCTTAGAGTTTGCATCACCCTGTGGAATATTTTAGCATTTGTAGAATACTGAAATTAAATCGTAACTATAGCTTCATGCTTTCTAACATTTTGTTTTTTGATTGATTTGCTTATGTTGGATAATACAAAAGTTAGGTGCTTTAACAACTAGACATGTTTTTTTATCAATTTTTATCTCCGCGGAAGAGAAAAAATAATGTTTTTGAAAAAAAAGTCATTTGTTACAGTAAAAATCCAATTAATAAAATATTCGAAGAAAATTGAAATTAACAATATTTTGGAAATCAAAGTCTAATTGAAAAAAAATTGGGTATCAATAATGGGTGTTGCCGCCTCTAGCCCTTAGGACTTCTTGAAGCCGGTTTGGCAATCCATTTATGATATCCTGGATATCAGATTGGGGGATATTGTGCCACTTCTCTACCCCAGCTGTCTTCAGCTCTATAAAGGGTGCAGGAGCTGGTACTCTTGCTCTTATCCACCTTTTGAGGTTGTCCCAGATATGCCCAATTGGGTTAAGATCGGGACTATGTGCTGGCAATGGTAGAACTTGAATTCCGACCTCATTAAGGTACTCACGGGTAGACCTTGGTGTATTGCAACGTGCATTGTCATGCATTAGTCTGAAGTTATCACCAATGAATGGTGCAAAAGGCATGATATGGTCTTGGAGAATTTCTTGCACGTATACTTGGGCGTCCACACTGCCTCTACCGAACACAACAAGATCAGTACGTGCTTCGTAAGAAATACCTCCCCAAATCATTATTGACCCTCCTCGGTAAGCCACTGTTTCGGTTATAGCGCATGCAGCAAACCTTTAATTTTGACGCCCATAGACACGTTGGATCCATCTGGACCTTTTAGGGCTATTCTGCTCTCATCTGAGAACAGTATATTCTTCCATTCCGCCACAGTTAGCATATTCTCGCGCAAAATGAAGTCTAGCCCTACGGTGTTGTGGGAGCAGTTGTGGTGCGCGAGCTGGACGAAAAACCATCAAGTTTATTTCTGACAGTCTTCTGCTAATCGTTTGTCTACTCACACTAACGTTTCTCACCACAAGAAGAGACCTACGAGCTTCAGGAGCGGTACAAAAGCGATTTCTCAATACTTTAGTGACAATAAAGCGGTTATCTCGAACTGAAGTGCATCGTTTTCGGCCTTGACCTGGCCTGCGGTTGTATGATCCTGTCTCCCGAAATCGTTTGATGGCATCTTGTACTGTAGTTCTGGGTACATCGATTATACCAGCTATATGACGTTGACTGTAACCAGCATTAACTAAAGCCACTGCCCTAGCAGCAACAGTTGGAACGAGTGGCATTTTTAAAATCACAAACAAATGTAATTTTTATTACAAATTGTTCAAGAATTGTTATTAACACGGAAATAGATTTGCAACAATGTCGTACAACGACTATATGTCAAAATTCCTTTGATGACACAAATTTAGGAAACAAACTGTCGCAGGTAATGTAAACAAAACAATAATAAAGGTGGTGGTGTTAATTTTGCTGGTGAGTTAAATCATCTGTATTGATGAAAAACATGGCTAGTTGTTAAACTACCTAACTTTTGTATTATCCCACATAAGCGAATGAATTAAAAAAGAAAATGTTTAGAAAACATGAGGCTATAGTTAGGTTTTAATTTCAATATTTTATAAATGCTAGAATATATTCCACAGGATGATACAAACTTTAAGAAAAAAACACAGTTTAATTCGTACACCCGGTATACAATGAAAATTTACCTGTTTAGCAACCATATTATTATAACGATATTGTCAAGGAGTAAGACTATAATAATTTAACTTTCATAACGAAAAAACGAAAAATTTTCAAATCGATTTTTCTAAAAAACGGTGTATCCTACAGACTTAAAGTAAGAGCACCTTTTAGTACTAAAGTGCCTGAAAATTTAATAGTCTAAGTAGTATCACGAATGCATAAAAGTTAAAGACAAAAAAGTTATACGTTAAAATAACAGTTGACCTACCCAAAACGTCCGCCGATGACCGGTACTAGAAATTCGCAATTGATAGAATCGATTGAACTCTAGAGGATAAATAATCGCGCCAGTTTTAATTTTTCTCAATAGAAGCTTTCTGGAAGTCTTTAAAAAAACTAATTACAAGATGCTAACTTCAAAAAGCGCTAGCACCCTCAGGAAACATTTTCGAACTAGGTGAATTGGGTTAAATGGTCATAAAATTATCTGAGCAATCTCTGGTTTTGTTTGTCAGGAGAGCTTCTGGCCCTGTATATAATAGAGAATTATAATATAATGTGTGTTAAGATTAAGATTAGAAATTTTTGTGTATTTTGAGGTCAGAAACAGTAAGAAATAGACTATAAATAATTATCAGCTGAAAAATGGTATCTATACCTGTAGGAAAAGTAGACCCTGTTGTACTATTTTTAGATATCATGTTCCTATTAGATATCATTAAACAAATCATTTTTTTACTTTGACAACTCAAACTAATTGTTGGTCTCCAAGAAGATTGGAAGTTGATTTAGATGAAACATTCATTTTATAGTAGTGGTTTATTGATACAAACATGAAACAGGCTATGACTTAAAAAAACATACAGAAGTTAAAACACTTCACCATTGTATTTAGGTATATAAAAACATATAGTTAAAACTTTTACAAGTGTCGTCAAAATTTATACAGTAGCAGCATAACGTTTTCGATCTAATCAGATCATCTTCAGTGCCATATGTACTTGAAGCTAACAATGAAATTTGTGGCTATGACATCCATATATGGGTTTACATATTTCCAAAATTAAATTATATGTTGACTCTAGGTCGATGACAATGGATAAATTTAATACTTGAGGAGCTACATGTCTCTCTGCTCGGTTTTTAACACGTGGTTCGTCAACAACTTTCCAGTTGGTCTGTGTCGTCTTAACTGACAAGAACCACGTGTTAAAAACCGAGCAGAGAGACATGTAGCTCCTCAAGTATTAAATTTATCCATTGTCATCGACCTAGAGTCAACATATAATTTAATTTTGGAAAGATGTTAACCCATATATGGATGTCATAGCCACAAATTTCATTGTTAGCTTCAAGTACTTAAGGCACTGAAGATGATCTGATTAGATCGAAAACGTTATGCTGCTACTGTATAAATTTTGACGACACTTGTAAAAGTTTTAACTATATGTTTTTATATACCTAAATACAATGGTGAAGTGTTTTAACTTCTGTATGTTTTTTTAAACGATGGTATACAGTCAACCACTGGGATTTTCCCATTAATTTTTAGGCGATGACTTCTGAAATAAACCATTTTTTATCTTTATATTATAAGATACTTATACCCTAAAGTGTATTTTTTCTACTTGACAATATGAAACATGTGGAAACGTGTAGGACAAATAAAGATCGTGATTTATCCCCAGGTTTGAGATATATTCCAGAAATTGTACGTGTTAAATAGTAAAAGTTATACATCTCAAGAACCAGAACAAATGGATAACTTATTTCACTTCAAATATTTTATCCGAAAATATTGAAATAGAATTGATCAGTTTTTGATGGTTACATTAGACTAATAAATTCAGTGTTAGTTTATAAAAAAAGCTCTCAAAAACTTCTTCGAATAAAAACCAAGTAAGTAATTTTTTTACACTTTGTAATGCGCATGTGACAAGAGCACGATTTTCCAAAGGAAACAAAGATTTTGCATGAGAAATATCGAACACCAAGTATGACACATGTGTCCAATTCGGTAGTTTCACCATAATATGGCACCTTGATATATTATATACCTACAATGATTTACGCATGCTGCAAAGTATAAAATAGTATCAAAGTTATATATACAGAATGTTGTCTTGATATTAAGAATGTGAATGTTTTGGGTAAGGAAACTGCATGGATTTATAGATTTTATACTTTTTCTCTACTACTTTTTTTCTTTATTCATTTATCTTAAGAAAACTGTTTTTATTCCAGAGTGTAGGTTTTAACGGCCGCTGGTTTATCTGTACATTTTTTTCGGGGTTTATAGGCTGTGTACTGGAATTATTTATTTCTTATTTCGTTTGTAATTGCGGTTGATATTGCTAAAGACGATGCGACAACGATCTTAACTTTCTGTCGCATACTCTTAATCAGCATCCCTGCGTTTGGCTGGTACACACCTTCATTATCAGTAAGCAACATAAAAGTATAACCGTTGTCGCATCACTTTTTGCAATATCTGTCGCAGTTTGGTAATTCTACGTTAACTATACAAAGTTGGTCAGATGACCCCTCTAGATTTGGCTTAAAGTGGCTTAGGTGTGTCCTATACTATAAAATATGATGACTTGCTGAATTTCAACTTTTTAGGTCCAAAATGGCGGTCTATATAATTTAATTAAAAAAAATTTGCCGTAGTCTATCACTAGTATATAGGCAAGGCTGGTTCTGGCGCAAGCCCCTAAAATCATCGATATGCTACAACGTTGCTTCATCCCCTAAATTACAATCCCCGGTCTTAATTGATAAACGGCTTAATGTAGGATGACGTGTCAGGTATCGTTGGGAAGGGGGTAAAGCAACGTTGCTACGTATCGATAATTTTAGGGGGGTTGTGCCAGAATCAGCCTTACTTTTGTTGTTTAACAGGCTGTAGATGCTTAAAAAAATATCCAAAGATACATTTTAGATGTAACATTTTCCGTTGAACACGATGGAGGTGTTAAATTAACCTAACTCTGAAGGAAAATTTGAAAAATAATTTTTCTTAAAAAAGTCATATCTTAAAAACGTTTCTTTTTTAAATATTTAAGAAAAGTCGTTAAAAGGTATATTCTTATAAAAGTAATAATAAGTACAGCTCTTATATCATAGGATGATATGGTATTACATACATTCCCTTAAATAGCCAAATTTAAAACAAACAATTTAATTTAGGAGTTTAGAAAATTGAGGTAGCAACTAACCTTTAATTATAATATAAAGAGGAACAATAACATTGAAAAATATCTACAATTTAAACAAAGCTTATTTATCAATCGAGACAAAAACATTTGGAACTTTTTATTTACTACACGTTTTGCAACTACGAGACTGAGGGGACTGAACGAAGCGTCAAAGTATTAAGATATTTACTATAGATGTTCTTATTTTAAGGTTATGTTATTGTATGATTAAAACTTTAATTATTTTTTACTGTATTTCAAGGTGTTTTTTGTTGTTTTTATCAGGATTTTTTTCAGAATAAATCAATAAATCATTGAATTTATTTACGAATGTGAAAAATATTTAAATTAATGTTTTATTCTTTCTTCTTTGCCGGTGATTTTATCCTATAAAATACTAAAGATATTCGTTTTCTCGTAGCTTAAGTTGTAATAAATCATTCTGTGTGTTGAAGATATCCAGTATTACTGAATTTGTCAGTATTGACAATCCGATTTATATCTGTATCTGTAGATCTGTAGAGTAGGGAGGGCGAGTTAAGTTTCACAGCACTTAGACCACAATTGACCCATTGTTCATCCTCTCAGGGAGCTGTCAACCTTAGCTCATTGTCCATTCTGCCATTTCTAGGAAGGTGGACAAGTCACCAGGAGACATCTCCCTTATGTGCACAGGTGTGTGCTAGGACTCGCCGAACGCGTACTCTCGTATTAACGATAACTCCGGTCATTCACATAGAACGTGCTCTACAGTTTCGTCTTCTCGTTCACACTTCCTACATAGAGGTGTGCCTGCTAGCCCCAGTGTGTGAAGGTGTTTGCTTAGTTGACAATGACCAGTTAAAAAACCAACTGTCAAACGTAAGTTTTTCCTGGTCATTCCCAAGTACTTCTTTGATGCTGACTCTTCAAGGTTACTTAGTGTTACCCTGGCAAGTTTACATCCTTGCCCTTCTTCCCATTTTTTTACGGTTTGCGTATGGGAGTGACATTTGACAATTTCCGCTATTGTTGTAGTTGATCAACTAAAAAGATCCCCAGGTCCTAAGAGTCTTCCGCCTTCCTAGATAATTGGTCAGCAATGCGGTTTGCCTTTATTCCTATAACATTACTAACATTACTAACCCTGAGGTGACACGTGGTCTATTCAAGGTTAGTAGCGCTTGTCTGCTATCTGTGCAGATCATTATAGTTTTCCCTGCTATACTTTGGGTTATCTATTGTGCGGCTATGGAGATACCAGTCAGTTCTGCCTGAACTACTTGCTGAGCCTTCTTTCATTTTGGAGCCATCGGTGTATATCCAATAGGCATTTGCCACGTTTGTCTTCCTATATTGTCTTGTTTCGATTTTTTAGGGTTTGTTAAAGACAAACTTTGGTTCAATTGAGTCGCAGTCTGCCTGTAGCAGTGGTAGCGCATCCAGCTCTCCCCGCCTAAAACGAGTTCTCAATTGTCCCATTCCTACATCAAGGTTTGCACTAGCTGAGTGCAGTTACATCATTGTCACTAGCGCCACCTCTTTGACATATATATCTAGAGGCGTGATGCCAATGATCAACTCCATTGCAGCAGTTGGTGTTGTTTTTATGGCACCTGTTATATTTATGCAAGCCATCCGCTGAATATGGTTTATTTTATTAATCGTTGTTGCCTGTAGCACTTTTTCACTTTTGGTACCCAAGCAATAGCTCCGTAAGTTAGCATTCGTCTAATGACAGCAATGTATACCCAGGCGATCACCCTCGGCGAAAGGCCCCAGGTGCGTCCGACCGTTCGCGACACTGCTCATAGGCAATATATGCTCTTTTAGCTCTACCATCTAAGTGTGAGTTCCATGTTAACTTCCTGTCAAGGGTAATACCAAGGTACTTCACCCCGTCAGAAAAATTTAGACTGTAGTTCTTGAATCCTTGTGGGTATTAAGCCCGTGATTCTTCTTTTCCTGGTAAAGAGGACCATCTCTGTTTTCTTAGGATTTATAGATACTGAGTGTTCCTTGCAGCATGTTTCTGATAGTCGGAGAGCAACTTGTAATCTCTCACATAGTTCTCAAACTTACCGTTTTGCAGGACAGCAATGTCGTCTGCATAGGCTATTGTGTAGAAATCGTTGCTGCTGAGTTGGTCAGCCAGGGTATCTAGAACTATGTTCCAGAGGACGTGATAGCACCCCTCCCTGTGGACACCCCCTCGTAACCATGCCTCTAACAGAAACGTCTTCTACATTTATGCTTATTGCTCTATTAGAAAGCATACTGAATATCCATTCGCTTACAGCCAGGTGAACATTCCTGACGTTGAGCTGTTGGATGATGGTTGAGAATGTGGTTTTATTAAACGCTCCCTCAATGTTTATGAATATACCTAGGGTGGATTCTTTATTATCCAGCGATCTTTCAATTCTTCCCACTACATGATGCAGTGCAGAATCGGTAGATCTTCGCGACGTATAAGCTTGCTGATTTGGGTGAAGTGGGTTATGGACCAGAACTTTATCCCTTATGTACCTCTCGCATAGCCTTTCCATCGTTTTCAATAGAAAGGATGTTGGGCTAATTGGCCGGAAAGCCTCTGGTAGGGTGTAGTCCACCCTACGTGGTTTTGGTATGAAGACTCGTAACATACCTCGTACGTAACTCGTAACGTACCTCTCTCCACTTTCTAGGAATATATCTCAGGGTCAAAGAGGCTCTGAATATTTCCACGAGGTGTGGCAGAAGGATATCCAGTCTCCACCGTAGTAGGGCTGGATATATGCCGTCAGGCCCTGGTGATTTGAAAGGGGTGAAACACAATATGGCCCATTTTACCTTTTCCTCATTAATCATTGCAATAACCCCGTAATTGTAATAACCCCGATAAAAACAACAACAAACTATCTTAGAATATAGTAAAAATTAATTTATCTTTTAATCAAACCATAACATAACCTTAAAATATGAACATTCATAGTAAATATCTTAATTCATAGATATTTTTACCTCACAAATTTACGAACAACAAATAATACCAACTGCACAGAATGAATGTTCATAACCAAGAGTCCTTATTTATTATTTAAACAATAAATAAAACAATATTTCCAGCTTCTTATGGGGCAAATACACACAAATTAAAAATGTTTGAAAAGGCTTTTTAAAACCCTCATTGTGACGTCAGAGCTTAATCCATTCTTAAATGGCTGAACCAAGTCAGGCGCACAGTGAGCCATTGAGTGCGTTATTTGAAATTTTCCTACTATCAATTCATTTCTATTTATAAAGCAATAGTAAAAAGTTTTATGTGTTGCATCATTTTATTTATCAATTTCTGAAAATAATAAATTGAAATTTAGAAAATTGTGAATGGTCCTTTGTATTGATAAATATAAAAACTCTTTTTTAGTATTTTTGGCTTTTTCCCAGGACATATAAATCTTGCGTGTAAGTTAAAATTTCGGAAAAACGATTAAATAAATATAGTGTTTATTTTGTATTATTTTACAGATATCATTTACACCAATAAATTATAATTGTGATAATTGCAAGATAATGATATTTTTCAATGACTCAAAACATCTAATTAATTGCTGAAAAATTATTCTAAAGTACACTACTTTATGTAAAATTTTATGGAAAATTCAAATCTGTATTTCGAATAGCATTTGGGATAAAAAAATAATGAGAAATTACTTAAAACTGTCAAAAAAGACGTAATATTTCGGTAAAATTGGGAATTTAGCCATTCAAGTGAATGTAGTACCATTTTCTTCTCTGATATAAAAGATGTATTTAATTTTACTTTAAAATATATACCTTTAAACAACTTTTTCTTTATTTTTAAAGAAAATAAGATATGTTTTTAAGACATATTTTTTTTTAAGAAAAAGTTTTCGAAATTTTCCGATTTTTTCTTCATAGTCAGCTAATTTTAACACCGGGTTCATTTTTAGAGGAAATTTTACATCGAAAACGTATCTTTAGATATTTTTTTGAACATCTAGAGCCGGCTATGCCAGATAAAGTGATAAAATGCAGGAAAAATTTTTTTCTTAGAAAAAATTCAATTTAAAAAACCCATAAACCGCCATTTTGGACCTAGAAGGTTGAAATTTGGTAAATCATCAAATCTTATAGTATAGAATACGCCTGTAAAGAGTGTTTAAGCTAAACCAAAAGGCCAACTTTACCTATAGGCCAGGATATAACGGTAAAAATAGTAAAAAAACCTCTATTTTTTTTATATGCATCGTTTTGCTTGAAATTTTGACGGTAGGTAAAAAGTAGCTCAAAAATAAAAATTCTTCCCCTCAAGGGAAGAAAAGTTCATAAAAAAAACTATGGTAGTCGCCAGAATAATGAATTTTAAGACAAAAATGTACTTCAGAGTTTTTTTGGAAAATTCAATACTTTTGGAGTTATTTTTCTGTTAAGAGTTTCAATTCTCTCGATAATTTTGAGGGTTAGGGTAAGGATTTTTTATTTCTAAAAAATTGAACATGTGTCCCCATTTAGGATCTTGTGATTCTGTTCAGGTTTGCTTTAAATGTTGTTGGTGTGGGACAGTACACGGCAGAGCAGCACCGAAAAAAGCACTGTGGTAGTTAAAGACTGTTGAGATGCAGTCGACAGTTGAATCAGTTGAATCAGAGGTCAAAGGTTTTTTCTGAATGTGATGTTCTTACCAGAGTGTATTGTGTTTTTTGAGCTAGATGTGACAAAGACTGAGTCTCTAGTTACTATTGTTCCTGCAAGCCGTTTATACCTGTACTTCCAACTTCAGAGCTAGTGTCTTGCACTTCTTCTTCTTCTTAAAGTGCCTATCCGTTCCGGATGTTGGCGATCATCACGGCTATCTTTACTTTGTTTATTGCAGCGCGGAACAGTTCAGTGGTAGTCGTGTTATACCACTTTCGTAAATTTTGAAGCCAGGAAATGCGTCTTCTTCCCGGTCCTCTCTTACCATTTACTTTCCCTTAGAGAATCAGCTGGAGAAGGCCGTAACGTTCTTGATTTCTCATTACATGTCCTAGATATTCCAACTTTTTAGTTTTGACGGTCATGAGAATTTCACATTCTTTCCCCATTCTACGCAGGACCTCCACATTAGTAACTCTGTCAACCCAGGATATACGTAAGATGCGCCTATAACACCACATTTCGAAAGCTTCGAGTCGATTCATAGATGCAACAGTCAGTGTCCATGCTTCCATTCCGTAGAGCAGAACTGTGAATATGTAGCAGTTCAATAGACGGCATTTTGTTTTTAATGATATGTCTCGACTGTTGAAAATGGTTTTCATTCTAACGAATGCTGCTTTTGCTTTTATTATTCGCTGTTTAATTTCTGTTGAGTGGTTCCATTGGCTATTTAAATTGGTGCCTAGATATGTATATTGCTCGACTCTTTCGATATTCTGTTGGTTGATTGTAAGTTGAGCGTTTAGTATTGGTTTTTTACTAATTGTCATAAATTTGGTTTTCTTTATGATAAGAGCTAGTCCGTATCTGTTGCTGACTTCTGTTATACGATTTGTTAATATATGTAAGTCATTCAGATTATCGGCAAAAACTATAGTGTCATCTGCATATCTAACGTTATTCAACCATTCACCGTTTATTAGTTTTATACTAAAATTTTGTTATTGGATATTTGTGCTAACGGTCAGGCCTCATCAGCTTTCGAGAGATGGTTTTACCACAGGTAGCCTAGTGTGAGTGTGGGTGATGGCATGACAATGATGGACGCCACCATTTCGATCGATGTTAGTTTAGTTCCATCAGTCGTTTAGATGTCCTTAGCCGACCCTAGAATTTGTTGACAGGCACAAGATTCAGTTGTCGGCCGGGGGCGCCAACGCCGAGTTTGCTTCGGTAGCAGAAAGAGGACCCCTTTTACCATCATGCCAGTGTGAGTGTTGTATGTGTGTATTGCAACTTCAGAACTAGTGTATTGCACTAAAAGTCGTGTTATTGATTGCTTGCGTTAACGGCCAGGGTTCGTCATCAGAGTTCGATAGACAGTCTCAATTTTAGCCAGTTCAGGTGAGAAAATAGTTGTGGATATGTTCTCGGGGAACGGACAGGTATCATTGAGTAGTGCTATTGGAAAACCGCAAAAAAACCAATCTCCCTCTGTCCGGGGTAAGGAAAAGGATTGGGTTATAGATAAGTTCGGTAAGCTAGCGGAGTAGCTTCAAGGATGTTAGCGTATTCGCTTGGGAGTTTGTCAATCTAGACTTGCATTAGAATGGACGGAATATGAAGTTGTTTTTCTTGTGATCTCCGTGTTCTTACGTGACCTAGATAAAAGCAAGAAATGTTTAGGGTTTTTTGCGTGTTAGACGGGGGTCGTTGATGGTTCTAAACGTAAAGTTCCTGTTAAGAGTTTTAATTCTCTCGATGATTGTGGCAATATTTGCGGTGTTATGGATTTTATGGGATGAGAATTTCCAGGAGTTTCTGCTTATACTACGCACAATGCTACGTTCAGCAGCAAGTAGTTCATTTTTCTAATAGTCTTTCAGAAGGCAATATAAGTTAGACTTATACTTTAGAATGGGCCGAATGAATGTTTTATGTGGAAGAGAGTTTTTGTGTATGTTTATCCAATTTCCCCTGTAAGTGGTATGAGGAGGCGGGCTCGATTTCTGACCCTATCTAGAGTTGCCTTCAGATAAGGTTTCCAGTTGAGTATCTTAGAAAAAAAAACACCCAAATAGGAAGCTGTCGGACGAATATAGAGCCTTTGTCCCATCAAATTCAGGGGAAATAGATCGTCATTGCGGGCGAAGAAACTTACCGATGTTTTTAGCATGCGAAACACAATTGTTTGGGTTTTTGCAGCGTTAAGTGTGTCTCCACTTATTGCACCATTCTTCGATGCCATTTAAAAGAGTTTTGCACGCTTCTGAAAGTTCTCTCAGGAAATATCCTTTCGCTGTTGTAAGAACGGCAGTATCATCTGCTTAGAAAAACAGTTGAGTACCTGGGATGTTTATTAAATAGAATGTGGTGGTTGTATATTATATACAACAGGGGTACTAGCACTGAGCCTTGGGGAACCTAACTCCTGCCCCCCCCCCCTAGCATTTACAGTGCCGCGTATATATGGCGGTGGACCCAGACGACCAATCTTAAATGCCAAATTTTCATGGCGTTGGACGCAAGAGCCTAGCAAATAGTGACTTATTAATGTACCAGTGGGACTGGTAATGGGACTAAATCGTATACTGCCGTGTATAGGTACATAACTTTGGGTTTGTAGGATCATAATAAACTAGTACGTATATATACGGCAGTGGAATTCAACGCACTTTTTAGTTAATGTCATACATATCCGGCGATGGGACCAAAAAGGTTAAAAAATTTTCTATTAAAAACTTACCGCTTTCCGGTTATTTAACATCATTTGTTTGGATTTTTCTATTCCATCAATAAAAGTCTACTTTGTAACAGCCATAGGTTTGTAAATATTAAGTTTACGGTAAAAATAAAAAAAAGGAATCGAATAATAATGTTTTATAAACTTCATTGTATATTTAAACAGTGTTCTCGATAAAATCTAGATTTTTGAAGTTATTCGCGAAAAACCTTTTAAAAACATGCTTTTTAACGTATAATTTATGAACTTTCAGTCACGAATAACTTTAAAAATAGTAACTTTTTGTAAAAACTCTTTTGATTATTTTTGTCTTAAAATTCACTATTCTAGCGACTGTTGTGGTTTTATTTTGATAAACCTTTTTCACCCCCGAATTGGGGTGATAACCACCCCGGACTAAAAGCACATATTCGCATGGAGTAAATTTTGATCTTTGAGCTATTTTCTACATACTGTCAAAATTTTAGGCAAATCCATGCATATAAACAGAATTTTGAGCAAAAACCCGCATATCCTAGACTAATAGTTGACGTGGAATTAGTCAGTTGTAAACGAAGTCTTATAAAGAAATAAATCCATATTGCAGTTTAAAAACCCTAAAGATAATGTTTAATTTCTAATTAGGGAATATTTAGTTAAAAGCTGCTACAAAATCTCTTCCCAATATCTCTTTCCGGGATTCTTAAACTCTGAAAGATATTGTGATACCAATGTGTACGCATCTTTTCGTTCTAATATGAGTTAAATTAATGAATACTACTACATTCGAACAAAATTTATACTACATACAATGGATTCATTATTTAATTCTTGACCCCCTCACTTTATTTCTGCTATTATTATCCATTATGTTACCCTCTAACGCAATGTAATCTTCACATAATTATGTTTCATTAGATTTATATCTTTGCTATACATGATATTCAAAGGATGTGACAAGGACATATCATTAAAGAACCAAGAGATGCTACGTTTTCACCATAGATATATAATATAAATAGACTATCTGTTCCAATACCGCTCGACCAGTTTGACAGAGACTGACTCAAAGCATATCTTTCCTTGCATATCTTTCTAATGTACCGGGATTATCGACTACATGACCTTCCCATTGGTCATGTCGGTTTGGTCATTTAGGCACTGATTGCGTCAGTTTTCCCTGTCGCACTGAGCGAACGGGTTGGTATTGCAATGATCAATCTTGTATTATAGATCTATGGTTTCTACATAACCTCTCCTAACCTAACCTAACCTAACCTAATTTTGTATGATATTACTTAGCCTTATGTCAAAAAACTTTATCTTACCTTTTATTTTGAATACTTATCAACTATCAATGTACGAAATACGTTAAAAAATATTTATATTTTTAAAAATTGCAATGCGATGTTATCATATATGTAGAGCATGGCATGAAAATATGCATCTTATGCATGAAAAAATGAAGTTTGCAACCAAATGGAAAAAGTTAGGCTTCACGTATCGAACTATTTATGCGGGTTATTTTACATTGCTTTCCACAACATCACCAGTCCTTTGGGACACATTAAAAATTGCATTATTCAATTCAATGGCATGCAACACAGTCACCTTTATCATCAGCTCATCATCATCGCTTCATCCGCATATTTATTGACTGTTGTAAATTATAATTTGTGTTTCTTTTAGCTTTTTCTAGCGAAGCAAGAAAAAAGAAACAGGAACATCCTTTAAAGAGACTCATAAGAAAAATCTTGATAGGAGTTGTGATTATCTCAATTTTGAATTACATTCTTAAGTTCTACTTCGCCGGTTTGACCTTCTTAAAATGGCTCGTGAGCTTCTTGTATTGGAAATTGCATGCTATCAAATTGTTCCTGTGGTGGAAAAAATGGAAGTACGGCCATGGAGATATCCACGAAATAGACCACGAGCCTTGGACCTTTGAACATGGACACGGACACGACATCAGTCATACTGTTGAACACGACAGTTCTTTGCACGGCTACGACTATAGCGATCACGTCTTCGGTGCTCCAGAGACAGACCATAACAATTTCCAACCTTACTGGGGAAGGGAAGATTACGCGCATAACTTAGCCTACGCAAAGCAGAAGCCTGAAAAAAAAGTGGATACCCTAACAAAGACATTATCTTTGTTTGGGTAATGAAGGGTAAATGGAGAGGGTCAAAGAGTGAGTAAAAAAAATAAAAAAATGTGTAAAATATTTACAATGCAAGCTTAACAATTAAAAATATCTCTCTCTTATTTTTTCCCTTTTCTAATTGTTCTTGATCTTTTTCATTGTTTGTGAAATAGATTTTCTCATTCAGCTGATTTTGGTTTTTCTTCTAATCCATTTGTTTGTTTTTTTTTTGTCTATAAGTCTCACCCCGAGCATTAATCTTTTCATCGCTCTTTATGTCTTTACTATTTAATCCATATTAGACTTTTTTTCCGAAGCTTGAAATAGTTGCATCATCGTAATCTGTAGTTCTTGAAACTTGTAGAGAATATTAACATGTTATCAGCGTATCTCAAATAACTCAGTTTTGCTCCATTAATATTTATTCCTTTATCTTCCCAGTAAATGTCTTTGAACACGTCTTCCAGTCTAAGTGTGAATAACTTTGGTGAGATAACATCTCCATGGCGAACTCCTCTGTTGATTGGTATAGCTTTGATTTTCACATCTATTTGTATTTTCATTGTAGCTTTCTTGTAAATATTATGTATGAGCATTTTGTATCGCGAGTCTATCCTGCAGTTGTCCATAGCTCTCTTTATTGTCCAAAGTTCTATGAAGTCGAATGTCTTTTCATAATCAATGAAGCCAATGTATAAATCCAAGTGATATTCATTGGCTTTCTCTATTAGGATATTCTTCGGAATGCTGCCTGCTCTACCGGTTGATAGCTATCGAGATTCGACGTTAACCTCTTAGTTATTACTCTCATAAACAGTTTGTACATTTGCGACAGCAGGTATTTTTGAAGAGAAGTATTGTCAAACTGTCATTCCAATCATCTAAGACTTCTCCTCTGTGAAGACATTCGTTAAAAAAAATTTTCCATTCTTCGAGAATAATTTGACTCCTTCAACATTTCTACAATTATTCCATCTAGACCTGGAGCCTTATTGTTCTTTAGTTGTACCATAGTTTGTTTGATTTCAAAGGATTCTATGTTAGGGAGTATTTCTGAGTTGACATTCGGTATCTTTCTCTTAAGATTTTCCTTTGCAGTGTTATCTGGGTTGTTGTTTGAAGAATATAAATCACGGTAAAATGTTTGAGTAACTTTTAGGATTTCGTTCTTTTCTCTTATTTCTTTTCCATCTTTATCCTTCAATGAGATTAATATAGGTTTTCCTAAGTTTGATCTTGACCTTGTTTTCATTGTAGATCCTTAAATCGTCCTTTATTTTCTTCTTTATTTGTTTATTCAATTCTTTGAAGCCATCGGTGTTTTGATTTTTTTCGCTTAGAAATGTGCGTTTTTTTTTTCATCAACCATTTTGTTCCATCACTTATTCTGTCTTCTTTATTTTTTGTTTTCTTTGCAACAGTCAGTCCTGCTTTCAAGAGCTTTCGTTGCATTTTTTTATTAATTGTGTTTATGTCGGAATATTCTTCTTGATAAATGTTCTACAAATTCTTTTAAGACTTCTCTGTACTCATCTCCCTTCTGTCGCTTTAGTTTGATCTATCTGATTACAATAATTATGTGGCCTTTTTTTACTGGTTTTCGGCTGTTTAACTAGAATCCTTGCTCTTAAAAGGAGATGATCGCTGCCAGTTGTGAATCGATTGAGAGCAGTTATATCTTCAAAAATGTCTTTGTTCCCACATAAGAAGTAATCAATCTCGTTTTTCGTCTTTTTATCGGGAGATATCCAAGTCCATTTTCGGTTTGCTGGTTTCTTGAAATGTGTGTTCATGGCATATAAATTTTGTTGTTCAAAAATAGTTACTACATACAACATACAATCGATGGTTAAAGATGAAAAGGTCTACGAATTAGAAGAAGAACTATCCAAGATAAAGTGGGATATTGTAGTACTGTCAGAAGCGAAAAGAAGAGGCGAACAATGCATACATCTAAACTCTGGAAATTGCCTGGAGTAGGATTTCTTGTCAAAAAGTATTTCACACCATACACTTCTACATATAAAAGCGTTTCTGATAGAGTAGCTCATATTATAATAGACCTAGATAATAAAACCAAGATCAAGGTTATACAAGTCTATGCTCCCACCACAACACATCAGGAAGACCTAGTTGAAATGTTCTACGATAATTTGATAACAGAAATAGAAGAAGCTTTAGAATATAAGAAAATGACACAAAATATACCATCATTATGGGAGATTTCAATGCAAAATTAGGTAAAAAAGAAGAAAATACTGAAACTAAAATGGGGATGCATGGTTATGGCACACGAAATAAAAGAGAAAAAATTGTATAACTTCTTACAACAACAACAACTCAAACCACTAGAGAGAAAAAAGAGAAAATATTGGATATTTTCCAATTTCCTACTTGTACCGCCAATACGGTTCGTCTGAATGGGTAATTTTCATTTGCTCTTGACACATGTCTAGCCTATCCAAGCCTACCTATTTTTGTGAAGGATCTTACATATCTACCACTTACTGTTTATTTCTTTATAGTTCTTGTACAATTCAAAATTATATCGCCTTCTTCAAATAGCATCATCAGAGATTGATTTACTAATTATATAATTATTTTAATGTGATTTGAGCTTGCATTGTAATAAGGTTTTTTAACATTATCGTTATCAACTAGTGTACTAATAATTTTAGGATATCGAAATACGGGCAATGATACGGTAGTTCTGTGCCATTAATGACTGAATGTATTTATCTGTGTGTTTGTGAATTATTTTTACAAATGTAAGTTCGATTAAAAATGTTTTAAAATTAGTTGTTTTATTTATTGTTTATATATAAAACCTGTGAGTATATAACTAAGAACTGTATTAATGACACCCATCTAAATCATCTGGTAATGATAAAAAAGTTAAATAACATTTTAATAAACATAAATATCGTTAAAAAAAATATGTTTGTTACTAATTTTCTTTACCCTCCTTACGGATATATCTAGTCAAGTCCATTAAATGGTAAATTAATCGATTACACTTAGTAGGCGTGTAATAAACACAGAAAAGTTATTTTTCTTTTTTTATTTGATTTTACTTCTTTTCTGTTACTATTATTGTTACTACTTTTAGGTAGAAGCCATACTACAAACTCTATGATTTATTGTGTCCCCTTTTGATGGTTTCTCAATAATTAGAGTAGCTCTTCCTCTTCTTCGTATTCTTATCTCGTCCATTTTTTGATATAGGCCTCCTCAACTTCTTCCATTTCTACTATCCATCTCTATCCTGAGCCATATACTTCCAAATTGTTTAGGATATTTTTTTGATTCTGTGGTCTTGCTCTTAGTCATCTACTTTTGCAAGGTTTCTAATGTTGTCCCCTAAGTTGTATTGTGGCATAGAGCAGCTCATAAAGTATGAGGGTTGCGTACTCTTACTGCTATTCTTCAAGGTCTATAGTGAAGCGGTATTTAAGGAAGCGCTTTTAAATTTAATAGGGGGTATATCTACAATATCATCAATGGAGAAATTTTGAATAACGTTTTACAGACGATACAGTAATAATACATGGTGTGTAATAATACACCGTGTATTATTATAATAATACACAGTAATAATACACCGAGTGATACACGGCAGAATATATAAAAAATGCGAAGAACAAGTATCATGGACGCAGTTTGGATTCCGCGATTCCTTAGGCACCCGAGAGGCTCTATTCGCTGTCCAAGTGCTTATGCAAAGATGCAGGGATGTTAACTGTGATGTGTATACTTGTTTTATCGACTACAAAAAGGCATTTGATAGAGTAAAGCATGATAAACTTATAAACATCTTGAAAGAAGTGGGGTTAGATGATAGGGACTTAAGAATCATCTATAATTTATATTACAACCAAGCAGCCAATATTAAAGTGGATGACCAATTGACAGAGGCAGAATCCATAGATAGAGGAGTGAGGCAAGGATGCATTCTGTCCCCAGTGTTATTTAATATATACTCTGAAGAAGGCGTATTAGTCAACGGAATACGTCTAAACAACATTAGATATGCCGACGACGTAGTAGTTTTTGCAGATAGTCTGGACAGTTTGCAAAGAATAATGTCGCGTATATCAGATATAAGTAGAGAACACGGACTTAATCTTAATACGAAGAAAACAAAGTACATGGTAGTCAGTAAGCGCGAAATATTAAATACACAGCTTTTGGTTAACCAACATCCAATTGACTGAGTGGACAGCTACACATACCTTGGTACCAACATTAACAGCCAATGGGATCACTCCAGTGAAATAAAACAACGCATAGGAAAAGCGAGATCGGCGTTCATAATGATGAAGTCTCTTTTCAGAAGTCACGATTTACCACTTGCTACCAAAATCTCTTTCGTTAGATGCTATGTATTTTCTACGTTATTATACGGAGTAGAGGCCTGGACACTTTCCGAAGCTTCCTTAAGAAAACTCGAGGCATTCGAGATGTGGTGTTACAGACGTATTTTAAGAATTTCATGGGTGGATCGTGTGACTAATGTTGAGGTCCTACGCAGAATAGGCAAGGAATGCGAGATTATTAACACCATCAAAGAGCGCAAACTAGAATATCTTGGCCATGTTATAAGGAATGAACAGAGATACGGCTTGTTGCAACTCATTCTTCAGGGCAAGGTATTTGGAAAGAGAGGACCAGGGAGAAGAAGAATATCTTGGCTTCAAAACCTGAGAAAGTGGTTTAGTACATCGACAACCGGCCTATTCAGAATAGCAGCAAGCAAAGTTAGGATAGCCATGTTGATCGCCAACATCCGGAACGGATAGGCATCGTAAGAAGAAGACAGTAATAATAGCAAAGTAATAAAAGTAATAATGGCGGATAAGAACAATGATTTACAAAACGTAATGCACAGTATTAACCCATGCTACAATGAATACGGGCTGAAGATGAATTTGAAAAAAACTAAATACATGATCATGACTAACTCAGCAGATAAAAACATTCAACTGGTTATTGAATATATTGTAATTGAGATTATGAATACCTACAAATACTTAGGAATATGGATAACATGAAATGTAGACTAAACCAAAGCAATCAAGAGACGTATTCAAATAAGACGTACATTATTCAATAAACTTAGAAAGTTTTTTTGTTGTCGGAATATAAGGTAGGGCTACGCCTAAGGATGCTTTTGTGTTACGTTTTCTTTATTTTTCTTTATTGCTTAGAAGCATGGACATTAAAACAAGACCATATAAATAAGTTGACCGCTTTTAAATTTTGGTGTTACAGAAGAATCCTATAATTATCATAAATTTAAAGAGTTTCAAACGTGGAAGTAATTGTATATAATGTGGATAGAAAATGAAGCAGAACTAATATTAATTATCAAATAAGAAAAACTTGAGTACTTTGAGTCAAAATTAAGGAAAATTTGCAAAATCCTTCGTTACATAATTGGAAAATTGTCAAAATAACTGTCAAACTTAATGTGAACTTTGGAGTTCTCCCGGAAAGATATTATGTATTTTTTGGAGGTTCTCTGAAGATATTGTAAATGTGCTAATTAATAATCTTCTCGAGATTTTGTAAATTTAAATTGAGTATTGGTAAATAAATAAATTTTACTTATCCAGTCAATGTGAAATAAAAGTGAACTCTAAGTGAAGTGAAAATGTTTCCAACAGGGAACGGACCAGGATCAAGTGATTTTCAATACGGTACAGTGCAGTTGTCAACTGTAATGCAGAACGAGCCTACAAACCTAATACATCCGTATTACCAAATAAGTCAAATAAATACTCAAGTTCCTCCATTGTGCTCAAATCAACCAACAGTAAACCAAATGATACCTTTTGATAATTATCAACAACAACATTAGGTACAGCGAATGGTTGCACAGCAACCGAATTTTTTTCTCATTCTACATCAAATTCTCAAGCTAACTTAAACTTAAAAAACAATCCAGAAACACAGAATAAATACAATTTGATGTCAGATGAAGAACATCAAGACTCTTAAAATAATAAACAATCATGGCAAACAATAAGATAAAAAAGAAGAAAGCTTAAACGTCAAGATTCAAAAGAAGAAGCTCCAATTACACTCTCAAATAGGTTTCAGCCACTTCCACAGGAAAACTCCGTAAATGATATGAATAAAAATCCATCAATCTCAAAACCCCCTCTAATTTTTACATATAGCGTGAATGAATATAGCAAAATGATAAATAATTTAACTCAAGTAGTAGAAGTAGAAACTTACTTTACTAAAGCCTTAACAAACACCACAATTAATAATTTTACCAAAGACACCTGAATCCTACAGAAAATTAATACATCACGTACAAGAGGAAAAAATCGTCCACCATATATACCTAAGGAAGAGAGCATACAGAGCAGTTATTCGAGATCTACATCACCCCTTTCCGATAGATGAAATGAAAGCGGAAATCCAGGAAAAGGTCATAGGATAAGGAACGTTACAAATGTCAGACACATATTGAGCCGTGAACCGTTACCATTATTTTTTGTGGATCTCGAGCCACAAACGAACAATAAAGAAATATTTGAACTACAGTATATACAACATTGCAAAATAAGGGTAGAACCACCGAGAATTAAAAGACATGTACCACAATAAACACGATGTTAAAAATATGGTCACACTAAAATGTACTGTACAAACCATATAATTGCGTAAAATGCGCTGAATCACACAACACAAAGGACTGCAAGAAACCAAAAAACACGCCAGCAACTTGCACTCACTGCAATGGAGACCATCCTTCTAATTATAGAAGATCTTCTGTTTATCGTGAACTACTAAATGTCAAATACAATGACAAATCATAAATCACTACTTAAAATCCTGTCACAGTCCCAATGTAAATATATCTACCCAACATCATATTCATAATTTTAACAGAATCAGTTATAGAGATGCCATTGGAAATATAAATGCAAATAACAAAAATGACAACAATGATTTAGCAGATAAACTATCAAATTTCCTAAACGAATTTAACAATATGTTCTCTTAACTCTTAAGCCAAAATAGTATGATTTTAACCATGTTAAAATACGTCGTGGAGCAGAAGACTGGAATGCCAAACACACCACATGGGGTTTCAGATTAATCACGCCTAAAGGCCGAGCATTAATAAATATTATCCAACAAAATAACTTAAAATACTTATCAACGGGAGAACCCACATACTGGCCTACGGACCCCAACAAATTCCCAGATTTGGTAGATTTTGCTGTAACAAAAGGGATAGCTGACATCCATAGTGTAATAGAGTCAAACTTCGATTTAACATCAGATCACAGCACAATAATAATAACGTTAAGTACACACATAATATGGAGAACACCACTCACCCAAACTCACAACTAAAAAAACAAACTGAGATATTTTCCAAAATTTTGTAAACACAAAGACTAGACTAGATATTAGGATAAAAGAAAACCAAGATGTAGAGAAAATAGTAGACTAACCACAGTTTTACAAACAACAGGATGGGAAGCAACATCACAGCGCCAAAGAAGTGTGTAAGAAAACTATAACATCCCCCTCCATATAAGAGAACTTGTAGCAGAAAAAAGAACGCATATGGAAACAAACGAGAAATCCACTAAATAAAACGTACCTTAACAAGATAAGTTATAGACCAAATAGAGCATTACATGAAGAAAAAAACAACTTTTCCAGTTTTATGTTTCGGACCTCTTACATGAGAACCACTCTATATGGACATCTACAAAAAAATTTAAACGACCGACAATAACAAATTCACCTTTAAGAAAAACAGATATGACCTGTGCCAGCACAAACGCAGAAAACACAACAGTATTCGCAGAGCATCTTGCAACTGTATTCGCAGCACCAGATAGTAATAACGATGAAGACGATGATATAAAAATGTATCTCGAAGCTCCATGTCAACTATCTCTTCCTCTGTCAACATTTACTCCGAGAGAGATTTGACAACAAATAAAAATGCTAAATCCTAAGAAAGCTCCTGGCTATAATGACGAAAGTATGAGAAATTCTATTTTTATATAAAATCGAACAGTATTCCCATAAACTAAATTATACCACAACATCAATTTGGATTTAGACGTCAACACTCAGCCATCCAACAATGTCACAGAATAGTAAATCTAATTAAAACAACTCTCGAAGAAAAAAGTTTGCGCTTCAGTGTTTCTAGATATACAACAGACATTTGATAGAATATGGCATGAAGGTTTCCTCTACAAACTGAAATTATACCTAACACACCAACTATACTTTATACTAAAATCGTATCTTACTGACCGTTACTTCCAAGTGAAAATTGAAGACAGCTACTTAAATTACCACATCATACAATCTGGCGTACCTTAGAGTAGCGTTTTGGGCCCATTTCTGTATCTGATATTTACAGCAGACGTTCCAACCAGCAATGATACTTTTTAGCTACTTTCGCCGATGACACGGAAATTTTGGCAGTGGATATCGACCCTAATGTAGCATCACAAATGTACAAAATCATTTAGTCCAATCACAAAACTGGCTTAAGCAATGAAAAATCAGTGTTAATGCTAGGAAATCAGTATAAATTACTTTTAAAACAAGAAAATCTACATGTCCACAAGTTTATTTTAATAATACTTCCATTGCTATAAAACCAGTTGTCAAATACTTGAGATTGCATCTGGATGAAAAACTTACATGGACAGTGCACATTAAAACTAAACGGAAACAACTAGATCTTAAACTAAAAAATATGAACTGGCTATTTAACAAAAGGTCTCAGTTCTCTTGAAAATAAACTGCTTCTGTACAAATCTATACTCATACCAGTTTGGGCATACGGAATAGAGCTATGGGGCTGTAATAAACCTTCAAATACGAAGATACCTAAAACATTCCAATTCAATATACTCCGTATGATAAGTAAAGCTCCATGATATGTATCTAACCAAACACTTCACAATGATCTGGACATCCCATTACTTAAGAACATAATAAGGAATCACTCAATAAAATATAAAAATCGCACCACTGATCACAACCACGAACTAATAAATAATTTAATCACCCAACCAAATGCCCAAAGGAGATTGAAGAGAGTATGGCCAGAAAACCTACTGCAATAATACTTAGAGAACCATCACTGGACTGTACCTAACTCACGTTAATTTACTTACAAAATATTTACGTATTTACTCTGTGTATAGAGTAGATTATAAATATGCAATGTAACCATAAAAAAAACATAATTAGGAGAGGATTGAATAATATAAATACATGGTGCAAAAAGATGGGACTTGTGATCAATCCCAACAAATTCAATAAACTCACAATGGGAGCACAGTTTACTGTGAAAAAATAGGTTTAATATCTAGGCCTTATCCTAGATAATAAACGTATCTGAAATAATCATGAAATATAAAGGGCAAAGCCACATAAGCTCCAGTGATGTGCAAAAACTTCACAGGAAAAAAATTGGGATGTAACCAAAAAATTCTAAGTTAAATATGCACGACAATATTGAGATTAATTATGTCTTACGTAGCAGTTGCCTTGAAAAGTAGTTCCAATCTAAGAAGCGATAAAAACAATATCGTAAAGCTTCAAGGCTCGCATGTGGATGCATAATAGTGCAAAACCCAACAGCGGCCAGTAATCCTTGATTTAAAACTTCTATATACCGTAATGGAGAACGTAAAAACAAAGAACAAATATATAGGATGAAGAAAAAATTATAATTTTTTGAAATTAACTTTAAAACCAAATGAGACGAAGACATCATTTCTAAACGAAACAATAATTCCCTAAAATGGAACACAAAGGAATCTAAAATAGCAAAATGATCTGGAACAGAGGTGTAAAAATGCTTTATGCTTTACTGGTAGTCAGAAGTTTTAAAAATACTGAATTTGTGGCATTACATTTTTAATTATAATTTAAAAAGTCCACTGAACCCACTGCAGTGGGATCCCAAACATAAATATTTAAGTTATCAAGATCCATAAAACAAAAATGACAGAACAATTAACAACATTAATTAATAAAATTATAAAACAATAAAATACCGGAAGAATGGAGAACCGGCGAACTAATTCTACTATTCAAAAAAGGAGATAAAAACCAGTAAAAAACTACATAGGTTACAACTTGTTAAATACTACGCTAAAACTTACAACTAAAATTTTACAAGTGCTAATAAATCAGAGGATAAGTTTAGCAAATGAACAACAAGGTTTTCGTAGTGGAAGATCGTGTGCAGATGCAATATTCGTTATAAAGCAAATTATTGAGAAATCACTAGAGTATAATAGACCATCATTTCTGTGTCTGATTGACCCAAAGAAAACATTTGATAGAGTAAGACTCAAAGATATAATCCATCTTCTCTATAATAGAGAAGTTCCCCTAAATATTATAAAACCTATCGAAAACATCTACCAAAACAACAAAATGAAAGTCAGAATAGATGGACAACTTACAGAACCTATAGAGATAGGCAGCGGAATAAGACAAGGCGATTCATTGAGCCCCATGCTCTTCAATTTGATCATGGATGAAATCATCAAAAGCGTTAACAAAGGAAGAGTCTACAGAATGGGAAACAAAGAAATAAAAATACCCTGTTATGCACACGACGCAATATTGATAGCCCATAATGAAGATAGTCGGCAAAGACTGGTCCACAGATTTAACATAAGAGCAAAAGAATTTAATATGACAATCTCATCTCAGAAAACTAAAACAATAGTAGTTAGCAAAGAACCAACCAGATGTAAAATAGAAATTGATGGTATCAGTATTGAACAAGTAATGGAAATAAAATACCTGGGAATTACACTGTCTAGGTATGGAGACCTGGACAAAAAAGAAGACAAAGAAGAAGAAGAGATAAGTACAAAAAGCAAATAGACTGGCAGGATGCCTTAATAAAACTATATGGCGAAACAGACACAATAACACTGAGATAAAGTCAAGAATTTATGAAGCCAGTGTAAGACCAATAATGACATATGCCTCAGAAACAAGACCCGACATAGCCACAACGTAAAGGCTATTGGAAACGGCAGAGATGAGAGTACTCAGAAGAATTACAGGAAATACACTGAGAGATCGAAAGAGAAGTGAAGACTTTAGAAGGAAGTATAACGTACAGTGTATAAATGAATGGACCTAAAATAGAAAAGAAGAACGAAATAACCACATAAGCAGAATGGAGGCGACCCGTGTCGTTCAAATAGCAAGAGATAAGTCACCAATCGGCAGAAGAAGTATCGAGCGACCGCTCAAAAGATGGTGTGACAACATTCCATAGAGGTATTAATTTGCCAATGAACAAGCAGAATTGCTTATAAAGAAGAAGAAGAAGAAGAAGAGGATAAAAGAAAAAAATGCAAAAAACATAGCAATACCTAATTTTTCTGGACTATAAGTTCCTTATTTTAAATTATTCTACCACTTACTTGCACTTTGTTCCTTACCCTTGAATGTTCTAAAAATACTGAATATTGTTTCATGCACAGAAATAATTGTCTACCTGGTTTATTCAGATTGAGATATTTTTGCAGCTGCTGCACCATTTCCCTTTCTGACATTCATCTGTGATTACTAATAACTGTTTAATAGTATCCGTAGGAATAGTAAGTGTTTTTAATATAATGGTGCCACAATCATTTTCTATCTACTCGTATTTAGTATACAGTATTCACTGCCTTCATTCGCTCAACCGTTTCCATCTCTCTCTGTTGTCCCATTTTCCATGGTTTAGGTCTCTCTTACTCATGGCGTCGTCTACTTCATTCCTCCAGGATTTTCGGGGTCGTCCTCTTTTCCTCCTTCCTATGGTTCAGGTCCTATTCGGTTATTCTCTTTATCCATCTGCTGTCGCTAGTTCCTCTTACATGTCCATACCACTTTAGTCTTTTTTGTTCTATATGTTAGTATGTCTGTTTCTATTGATGTTCTTTGCTTTATTTCGTCATTACTTCTCCTATTCATTCTTGTTACTCTGCAGCATCTTCGCAGGCATTCCATCTCTGTTGCTACTATCTTACTGCTGTTTTTCTTGTTTATGATCCAATTTTCAGCCCTATATGTCATAATACTTTGCAATAATGTTTTATAAATCTGTGTTTTTGTCTTTAAATTTAGGTGTCTATCCCACCATACTGAGTTAAGTTGTCGAATTGCTGTTCTTGTTTGTCCTAATCTTTGTGTAATTTCTGCTGTTGCCTTTTTCGTGATTATAAACCCCAAGTATTTGAATTTATCGTTTCCTTTGATTGTTACTTTGTCATTAATCTGTAGATCTTCTATATCTTCTTCACTTGTAGATAGGTACTCTGTTTTCGCGAGGTTAATATCTAGGCCAGCCATGGTATATTCCAATAATTTTAACCCACATATTTCATTATAAAATATACAACAGTACACGAGGTATTGGAAAAAATTATTTTCATTTGGTATTTTCAAATCTTTTTGTATGCACATTTTTGTACTAAGGTACATAGGTCAATTGACTTATTTTTAACTCCAGAATACGTGGTTTACTTTATGATCGAGCGTGTCACCACCCAATTACATGAAAATTTGAATTCAAGTTCTACAAACCCTCCACACTTCACTTTTGGACTTGTGCCCTTGGTTGCTTTTTATTTTTTAGGGGTGAAAACTATTCCTACTAGAAAAAAAAATCGTAAAAAATTGTAAATTAAAGCGGGTAATTAATTCCAATAATCTTTTAATGAAGTATATAAATGTCAATTAACATTAAACAACATAATTTAAGGTTTTATCTCAGTTTAACCCCTAAATCTCACCCCCTAGAATAGTTATAATTAAAACAATGTCATTGAATATCTCGTCTTCACTGATTTGCATGAAAATTTGGAATTAGGTTATACTTACCTCCCACTTTACTTTTAGACTTATACCGTTGGTGGCTTTTTATTTTTTAAGGGGTGAAAACTATTCCTATTAAACAAATTGTATAATTGTAAATTAAAGCAATTTGGAAAACTTTAATTATACAATGAGTTTAAATTTAAAATTCGTTACTGTTTTCATTTTTTACAGCATAACTCAAAATGTGTTTTTTTTAATGGACATTTTCGCTCGCAAATAACTCAAAAAGTATTGACTTAGTGAAAAAACTCTATAGAACAAAAGTTGCTTAGAATTAGTCAATATCCAAATATCCGTTTCTGGACATATTTTGAACGTATGTTTTTTAGCCCCCGAGAAGGGATGGCTTTCACTCCCTAAGTAAAAGCAACCCTGTACTCAAGTCCAAAATTGAAGTAGAGAGAGTAGTAAGAGGACCCTAAGTCCAAATTTTTAAGCAAATTCGTCGTGACGTGAAAAATTACACCCAAAAATGGTCATTTACTTGCGTATACAGGGTGTGGCAAATAAACGGCCAATTAGAAATATCTCAGGAACTAAAAGTAACTGAATCATGAAAAGTGAAATAAAGGGATTTTGGATAGTGACCTATTTAATGAAAATATTTTCATCTATTTGCTACTTCCAGTTATACCGGAAGTAGCTTCTAACTTCGTTTTTTTTTTAATGGGATATATTTTTAATTTTAGAAATGTAGGAATATTTCTTAGTATAAGTATTTAGCATAGTTTTATTCATTAGTTACGCCACTCCAAGAAACCACTTAAACAATATGCTTAAGTCGCTATAAGAGAGACGCGATTCAGGGGCGAAGGGGACAGGAGATATGTAGACGAGATCACACATTCCTCCTGAGCTAAAGGGGATTCGCCGAAAAAGACGAAAGACGAAACCAATTAACGACGGGGGTGTTCGATATTTTAATTCGCAGACAATTATCCGTATTTTTGTGTACATGTAAATAACATCATTACAGTGTATTTTATGTAATAAAGACTTCTCGCATAGATCGCGGACTTTTACTATAACGTTAATTCTTCTTCAAATAATAAAAGAACTTAATTAGACCTACAGAAATATTCACAATATTCTGAACATTTTTTATCAATATTTTCCTATACCTATTGTGAACCGTTTTTTAAGTTCTAATGGTTTTTATATGAAAATTACACTTTTCTACCATGTATATAAAGTTCAATATCCTCTCATGTAATTTGTATAAAAATTTAAATTTCCTAGAAACTTATTAACCACCCACAGAATTATCGTTTATAGTGTAAAGTTCCCTTTTTCATTATACAGGGTACTGTAAGAATTGGCATAAAACTGGCATCCTAAATTTTCGTCTAATTCCTTTTTTTCAAACGGGACACCCTGTATGTGATTTATTCTTTTCTCATTGACTCATTCCCTATTCGTATCTCTTGTAGTTTTGAAATAAATTAACTTTATACATTTTTGTCAGAAGAGGAGCAGAATGTGGAACTGACCATAAACTACTGACAGCTAAAATGGGCATTTATTGGAAACATAACAAGACCCCCGCTACAAAAGAACCGTTGAACACGATAAGAGAAAAAAAACAATACAATATAGACCTATTCCAAGAACAATCAATAAGAGAACTATACAAACAACGTCTAGACCAAAAATTAATAGAATACGGACACGGTAACAAAGAAGAAATATACGAGCATATAAAGGCGAGTATAAAACAAGCATCATTCGAAGCCCTTGAAGAGAAAAAACATAACAAATAAACAGCACTGTAATGAAATAAATGAACCAACAAAAAGAATAATTGAAGAAAAAAAGCAACTATACAGAAAATGGCTGACTACAAACAACGATGAAGTTTATAAAGAATATAGAGAAAAAGATAGAGAGGTGAAAAAACAAATAACACAACAAAAGAATGAAGAATGGGAAAGAACCTGCTTAAATATTGAAACAACCATAGGAGAAAAAAAACGTGAGACGATATGTCTACGAGTCTCGTAGACACATCGTCTCACGACCAGCAACTTCACGTGGAGTCATACGTCGCCATGTTACCAAATCCTCTGGTAACTTTAACATCATAATATTTAATACCACATAATGTAAACTAAATTTAAACAAACAATTTTTAACGGGTTTTTACCCACATATTTAGTGGCTCAATATATGTATACCTAGTGCACTGATGATGGAATATGGATTTCGAAAACGTTTTGTGATATAGCCCGATTGGGTTTTTAAATTAAAGGATTTTTAATAAAAAATTTTGTTATATATGGTATACAGCCAACTACAGAAACTTAGATTCCTTGTGGATACATAGGAGGAGGTACAAGAACTTCGGAGTCATGGAAAGTACTAAGAGGATTGAAACAAAACTCAAAAGAAAAAATTTAATTGGGAAATATACAGGACAAAGAATGGAAGGACTATCACAAGGAAGTGTTAACAGAACAAAGACCACAATTAATTGGAAAAGAAAACTGGCGAAGACGAAGCAGATCCCCACAACAAGAAATAGAAATAACAGATAGGGAAATGAGAGCGGCCATAAAAGCAATCAAAAATAAGAAAGCACCGAGACTTGGAGGCATCTCACATACATACATATACAAGGATTTCCACAGTTTTCACTGTATTCCTTCACTCAACCGTTTTCTCCAATTTTTCCTGTTTAGCCAGTCTCCTTCCTTCAGGCATCTCACCTGAGCTTATAAAGTACGGTTTAAAAAAATTACACCGGATGATAAAATGAATATTTCAGAAAGCCATAAATGGAGAACAGCTCCAAAAGGAATGGACGGTGCCATATATGACATCTATATTTAAGACAGGAGATAAAAAACGATGCGAAAACTACAGAGGAATAAGCGTAATATCATCAATAGGAAGATAGTGCGAGAAAAGATAGAGCAAGCGATAAAAGGCAAAATCGGGGAAAATCGGGCTGCTTCACGGCAGGAAAATCATGCATAGACCACATATACACACTGGAACAACTGCTGGATAAGAAAAAAGCAAAAAATAGAGGTAAACATTTGGCATTTGTGGACCTAAGAAAGGCGTATGACTCTGTACCAAGGCCAGAACTATGGGAGACAATGTACAAATTAGAAATATAGACGGAACTCACAGAAGCTATGTATAAAGAAAATAAAGGGTCCATTAAAATGGGAACAAGAATCATAGGAGACTTCACCACAACAAAAGGGCTCCTGCAGGTTTGTACCACATATTCAATCCTATTTACAATATACTTGGAGAAAGCCTTGACTACATGGAAAAGAAAATGCGAAGGCATGGGAGTACCGGTACGAAACGAATACCTATATATTAAGCTTTGCAGACGATCAAGTATTGATTGCACAAGACAAAGAAGACATCAGTTACATGATGAAGACACCACAAGAAGAATATACCAAAGCTGTCCTAGATATTAACCTCGCTAAAACAGAGTACCTATCTACAAGTGAAGAAGACATAGAATATCTACAGATTGACGACAACGTAAAAATCAAAGGAAAGGATAAATTCAAATACTTGGGGTTTATAATCACGAAAAAGGCAACATCAGAGGAAGAAATTAAGTAAAGATTAGGACAAACAAGAACAGCAATCCGACAACTTAACTCAATATGGTGAAATAGACACCTAAATATGAAGACAAAAACACAGATTTATAAAACATTAGTACGAAGTATTATGACATATGGGGCTGAAAATTGGATTATAAACAAGAAAAACAGCAGTAAGATAGTAGCAACAGAGATGGAATGCCTGCAAAGATGCTGCAGAGTAACAAGAATGAATAGAAGAAGTAATGACGAAATAAAGCAAAGAACATTAATAGAAACATACATACTAACATATATAGAACAAAAAAACTAAAGTAGTATGGATATGTAAGAAGAACTAGCGACAGCAGATAGATAAAGAGAATAACCGAATGGAGCCCTATAGGAAGGAGGAAAAGAGGACGACCTCGAAGATCCTGGAGGAACGAAGTAGACGACGCCACGATTATGAGAGGCCTAAATGATGGAGAATGGGACAACAGAGAGAGATGGAATCGGTTGAGCGAGGGAAGGTAGTGATAGATCTTTATTGGCTATCCATCTATACATAAATATTTCATTAAGCAAAGTGCCGACTCCTCGAATATCGTGAGCCGGTGTTCCATCTTGTTGAAACCAAGCCTCGTTAGCCTTATTATTATGTAAAGCGTGCAGTGCTGGTACAATTACTTGCCGTAAAATATTGCAGTAACGCTCTCTGTTTAAATTTTTGTCATAAATCATACTAGCGACTATCTTTGTCACAGCGCAAAAAACATTGAACGAAAAGAATGCTTGAAATTTACTATCCCACGTGAGCTAAGGATTTTGATCACTCCAGAAGTGACTGTTATGGCGGTTAAACATACCATTTTTGTTAACTTCGATTGATCACACCAAATAACTTTTTTTTTAAAATCTTCATCTTGGCATTTCATAAAAACTCATTAACAAAATTCTACAATTCTTACATAATCAGCAGGATGTAAATATTGAGCTAGTGTATACGAATAAAGGGTCCAATGATGTTTTTTTTTAAATTGTGTGTATTGTTCGAGTCAATACCTATAACAATTGCTCACATTACAGTAAGGATGAATTTGAATTAACTGCAAAATATCCCATGATATCTATTTGTAAGTCTTTACTATCGACGTGGGTCCTTTTACTCATAAACTGACCAAACTGGAAACAGTTGTTCAACAAAAGTTTTACAGTTTTATAATTTGGTCGAAGCTTCTCAGGATATCTCTTAGCAAAAACACGGCACGTTCTGGATACTATTTTGTTACACTCTCCGTAAAATATAATTAAATTTACAAAATCATCATTTGTATATCCTAAATGAGCTATTATGAATGAGCCATTAAGAAAATTAGTCAAATTATTATTATAACTGTCACTCAATGGCATACAGCAATACATATTGAATATATTGGGTGTACATATAAGGATAGTGAAAAAGATATTTTTCTAAAATAATGAATCACATACAGGGTGTCCCGTTTGAAAAAAAGGAATTAGGCGAAAATTTAGGATGTCGGTTTTATGCCAATTTTTACAGCACCCTGTATAATAAAAAAGACAATTTTAGACTGTAAACGATAATGCTGTATGTGGTTAATAAGTTTCTAAGGAATTTAAACTTTTATTAAAATTGCATTAGAGGATATTGAACTTTATTTACATGGTAGAAAAGTGTAATTTTTATATAAAAACCGTTATAACTCAAAAACGATTTACAATAGGTATAGGGAAGTATTTACAAAAAATGTTCAGGATAACATGAATATTTCTAAAATTAAAGTATATACAGGGTGTCCCAATAAAAAAACGAAGGTTTAAGCAACTTACGATATAACTGGAAGTAGCAAATAGATGAAAATATTTCCATTAAATAGGTCAACCTTCAAAACCCTTGTATTCCAATTTTCATGATTCAGTTACCTTTAATTCTCAAGATTTTTCTAATTGGTCGTTTATCTGCCTCGCCCTGTATATATATATATATATATATATATATATGTATATATATATACATATATATATATATATATATATATATATATATATATATATATATTTATATATATATATATATAAATATATATATATATATATATATATATATATATATATATATATATAAATATATATATTGATTTATAGTATCAACAATCGGTCTGGAAATAAAACTCTATTTGTTCAGTCTCAATATTTCGTCACGATTTTGTGACTTCTTCAGGAGAAAACTGTAAATTTATTAGAATCATTAATTATTATGTGTAAAAAAAGTGAATATTTTAATACTTACAACTATAAGAATAAAAATAAATTTTTTTAGCATATCTAAATAAATGACATATTTGTTTGATTTTATTTAGGAGTTATGGTAACCGCAATATTTTATAGAGTGAATTCCCATTGTACAATTTTTAGTGAGTCGGTTAAAATAAACAATTACTATGACACTATTATCCATATTATAAAGTGTAAAGATGGAATTAATAGTACAGAATTGAGAAAGAATCAGGAACACGATAAATTGATCTATAAAATGTAATTGATGGTATGTAGTCAGTTATTGCAATACTGATATTTAGGAATGTAATAAAATTATTGGTACAGTTACTAGAGAATTACTAAGTTTGTGTTTAAATGTTAAGATCTATCATATTATATATTGTTTAGTATGTTGCAGTAGATATTACTTAAATGATTGGTGTCTGTCTTATAATTGATAGATTCAGGAGTTTTATTAATGTGTACCATTTCAAGGAAAAGCCGATTTTTATAATTATCAACTTGTTCCAAGATTTTTACATTATTAAAGTCAAAGTTATGTCCTGTCTTCAAGTGGTGGTCCACTAAGGCACAAGAGTTTTTTCGTATGTTACAGTCACTTTTGTGTTGAGTGACACGTTGTTTAAGCCACTGTTGACTTTGACCAATATAACAACTTTGACATTGACTGCAATTTATTCTATAAATTATATTACTCATTATTGAATTTCGAGTTTTAGCTTTTATTTTTGAGAATAACCTTGAATTTAGAAGTGGATTGTATTTAATTAATTTAATGTTCGGAAATGTTTTGAAAAGTGGGACAATTTGGTCTGTTAAATTTTTTATGAAAGGTATTTTTTTATATGAAACTGGTTGTGGATTATTTATTAAAGCTCTATTGTAAAAGTTAGTGTTATAAATAAGTTTTTTTAATATATGTTTTGGGTAGCCATTGTTTAAAAACATTTCAAAAAGTTTCTTTAAATTGACATCTAGGAAACTCCGATCACAGATTGTCGTTACACGATTTTTCATAGATATAATTGTGTTGAATTTTTGATTTCTAGGATGATTAGAATAATAATTTATAAATCTGCCGGATGCAGTATCTTTTTGATACCAATCTAATATGATTTTGTTATCATTAGTTCTTATGACTTTGGTATCTAGAAAAGGTATACTATTTTCATTTTCATATTCGACAGTGAATTGAATATTTTGATGGAGTGAATTAAAGATCGTTTGTACTGTCTGAATATGGTTCAATGGTACACTGCATATTATATCATCAACAAATTTATAAATAAATGCTAGTGAAAACGGCAATTTTGAGATTCCAAGGTCTAATAAATGGTCTAGGATAATTGTTGCTAAAATAGGACTAATAGGACCGCCCATTGGTGTTCCAAATATTTGTTTATAGAATTTATCACAAAAACAAAAATATGTGCTGTCAAATAAAAATGTTAATAATGACAGGAAGTCTTTCCTAGATAATCATGTGAATTGTTCTATTTTAGATCATTTTTCTTGTATGATTTCAATGACTAATTTTATTGGGATGTTAGTAAACAATGACACTACATCTAATGATATTTTATAGATCAATTTATCGTGTTCCTGATTCTTTCTCAATTCTGTACTATTAATTCCATCTTTACACTTTATAATATGGATAATAGTGTCAAAGTAATTGTTTATTTTAACCGACTCACTAAAAATTGTACAATGGGAATTCACTCTATAAAATATTGCGGTTACCATAACTCCTAAATAAAATCAAACAAATATGGCATTTATTTAGATATGCTAAAAAAATTTAAATTTTTATTCTTATAGTTGTAGAAAATATTCACTTTGTTTACACATAATAATTAATGATTCTAATAAATTTACAGTTTTCTCCTGAACAAGTCACAAAATCGTGACGAAATATTGAGACTGATCAAATAGAGTTTTATTTCCTGACCGATTGCTGATACTATAAATCAATATTTAAAACAGTACGGTCGAAAAATAATTTGAAAAATATATATATATATATATATATATATATATATATATATATATATATATATATATATATTAAAGCAAAAAGTAAATTTTTAATTAAAAATATATAAACGATAAACTTCGAAAATCGGCGGTTTTAAAAAGTAGGTATAATTTTTATATTATATTTATATTACATTCTAACATTTCCATAACATCTTTTATTATTTCAGTCTCATCATTCCACAATAACATTTTCACTCATCACCACAGAGTCATCGACACATCTTCATCAATGTCCACATTTTAATAAAATCTGGTACTTTTTCAGAGAAGAAGAACAAAAATAAAAAGCCAATAAAGATACCCCCAAACAATAAAAATATCAAACAAACTAAAGAAAAAATTGCAAATGCTGATGTTACTGACAAAGATAATTTGGAAATGATTAAACCCTCAAGAAAATATCGTATGAACAGTAAGTTTATGGGATCGAGGAAAAATATTACCACCAAGAAAATTAAACAAGTACTTCCCACACAACGCACTGACCTAATGGATTTGGTAATTAGCAGAAGACCGATTCCAGACGCAGACTTAATTTTACGTCAATATTTGTTAAAGCAATCCAGAAAGGAAAAGAAGAAAAACAAGTTAAAGGAAAAAATAATGAAACTGGTCAAGATTGCAATAGCTGGGTTCACAATCATATCTGTGTTGAACTACATAATTAAATTTTTCTATGCCATACTAGCATTCAAGTGGTGGTTGTTAAGTTTTAAGTACTTCCTTCTGCATGTTGTCAAGAAGACTATATGGCTGAAGAACTACATTTACGGCGGAGAATCGCTTGTTTATGATCATCCTCCTGATGCTCATCACTATTATGAAAGTCCCGATGCTACCCATAGAGAATTCAAATTGAATTCGTTGGCTCCCAAAAAAGCGCCTCATTCTACTCATAAGGAATTTAATTTGGATTCCTTGACCCCCAAGAAACGGTGGGGGTGGGAGGACAAAGCCCAGAAACTTCATGACGCTAAATATTCTCCACCTCATCCTGCTTGGTATATGGTTAAATAACTATAATTGTACCATTTAGAATAATTTTAATCTGTTTGTTCTTTACAAATATACAAGAAGTACCCAAAAGTAATATGATGAGCGACAAGTATTTATCATTAAAAATAGTTTTTGAAAGTACTTTCTATAAACATTAACACACTTTTGCAAGCGTTTGAAACAACTGTCGTAATATTTTCTCCACTTCGACCAAAGTACGAACTTCCGAATATTTATTTTCAACTTATCGATATATCCGTAATACATGTTTTAGTACCGGTGTAACGTTAAATTTTTACTTAGTATAGTAGTACTTCGGTTAGAACTTTCTCTCTTAAATGCTACATTTTAAATCGAGCGTTAGTTCTCCCAAACTACGCCTCCAACATTGGCGGTTCCACGCAGCTTTTCTCCAAGTCCTTTCTTCGTGCAAATTTGGTACGTTCGTTGCCATTTCATTCTCCCACCTTTTCCTCTACCTTTCTTTTGGTCTTGCTCCCTGCATTTTACTACTAAGAGCTCTTTTCGGCAATCTGTAGATTTCCATTCTTACTACATGACCAGTGAATCGAAGTCTTTGAAGTTTAACTCTTTGAATGGTTGGTAGAGTTCATGGTTGTACTTGGATCTGCATATTCTGTTTTTGTTAATATGTTCAAGTATCTTCCTCAAGAATTTTTGATTCAAAGACTTTTTTTTGTCATCACTCATGTCTCGCATCCATAACATACAGTTGGTGTTATAACAATTTTGTAGACCCCGTTTTTGGATCTCCAGTGTGTGGAGAGTGAAAAATAAGCTTTGTTTCCCTTTACAATTATTCTTTGAATTTCTCGTTATATTTTCCATCCGTTCTTAATTCAACTCCCAAATATGTAAAACTTTCTACAGTTTCACTATCGTCCTATAACTCAACAGTGCGTCTGTTTCCCCTAGCTTTTCTTGCCTGTGTTAGCTTTTTTGTCTTTTAAATATTTATTTTTAGCCCGGTCTCTTTTGCCTCTGTTTTTATTTGTGAATATATTTCTGCCGCCTCTTCTGTTCTGCGAGACCTCATGCTGATATCATCGACATAGGCGGCAATCTGTATTGATTCATTTGTTAGGAGATTAGCTCTTCCTATATTCAACGTCTTATAACCTATTTAAGAGACATACATATCAGTTATATTTATCTAAAATTTTTAACTTAACGAGAATATTTTGAAAAGTAAATTTTTAATAGCAATTATATTTTCCTTTTCGTGTTTATTCAGAAGTTGATAGCGTCTATTACAATACTCAAGATTACTTTTCATTATATCTGGTACTAGTATATTTGGTTAAGAACAAACCGATGGTATTTTATATAATAAATTAATTAAATATTTCAGTCTGATATCCCGTCATTTTACGAGAAGACATTTGTGTAAAGTTTTGTTTTTATACTTATAGAGCCTGTTAAGTAACCTTCTTGGAAATATAAAACATGCTGTTCCAAAAAATTTTGTTATTTAGCATCTTTATGTCATCTAATACTATTCTCAAAGCTCTGCAAATGTTTGTTTCGTCAACTATCTCTTCGTTTGAACTATATTTTTTGATTAACGAATCATCTCTTTAGATTTGGGAATACCTAATAATCAAAGGAGGTCAAATTAGGAGAATAAGGCAGATAAGAAAGCAATTAGAAGTCCAAAGAATTTTTGCCATGGTCCTAACGCTCTTGTGAGCCAGGCATTGTATTAGAAAAACAACTTTTTTCTACTGCATATAGGGCCGCTTCTCACTGAATTCCTGATTCATATTTTCCAGAAGTGCACAATAATCCTACATATTCATAGTTTTGCCTTTTTCAATCTACCTTCTTCTTCTTCTTCTTCTTTTTATATAGACATGACTCTGTCTGTTTTTCAATGTGCCTCCAGTAAGTTGTCGTTCCATCGTTTTCGTGGACTTCCTACTGATCGTCTTCCTATTGGGGAACCGTCTCTTGCCGTCTTTACTACTCTATTTGTTGGCATTCGGCTTATATGATCGTTCCATTCTACTCTTTTATTTCTTACCCAGTTCTTGATGTTCTCCACCTTGCATCTACGTCGCGTCGTATATCTGTACTTCTAGCTCTGTCCCATAGTGTCTCTGCTGTTTCTAACATCCTTTTTGTCCTCTCTGTGTCAGGTCTTGTTTCTGCCGCATATGTCATTATTGTTCTGATGACTGTTTTGTAAATTCTGCCTTTCGTTTCTTTCTCGATATTTTCATTTCTCCATACTGTTTTATTTAGGCAGCCTGCGGCTCTGTTTGCTCCATTCACTTGATCTTCCACTTTCGTTTAGAGCTTGTCGTAGCTAGATAATGTGATGCATAGATATTTAAACTCCATCACTTGTTCTATTATCTGACCTTCCAGCTCCAATTTACATATTAGTAAATTTGCTGTTGTAACCATGCATTTTGTCTTTTTTGGGGAAATTAACATGTTAAATTTTCTGGCGGTTATATTAAATTGGTGCATTCAATATACCTGTATTCCAAAATACAGTAGCCATAACCTTTCCGACCCACCAACAAACCTATCCTACCTCACGGCAGAATAGATTTGTCATATTCAAAACTTTGTTTAAAACATGACTAGCGCGCTCCTTCCTAATTCTTTTGGTATCCACGAATTCACATAGTACCTTCACTTTACGATCTGCTAAAACTATCTCATTGATTTCCTTCACACTTTCCGTTATAACTGCATCGGAGGGGCGTCCAATACGTGGTCAATATAATTATATTGCAAAACAATTATACAGCTGGTCAATGCCTTACCGTTCCCAATCTCCGCCTCCAAGTTTTCGATATGGTGCCAGTTCTTCCTCTAAGTCGTGAGACCTCATAGTCCGATTTATTATTTTGCTCTATGATTTACGGCGTCAGCCTGTTTTATGTCATCCAGGTGGTTGCCAGGAGAATAATCATTTCGGTCACCTTGAATCATTCATCCTAAGCAAATAACCAAACCATTTAAAATTTTTTTTTCGATGCACTCAACAACTCTTTCTAATTTCTTTGATGAGAATCCAATCTATTATATAAATTCTGGCAGATAGTCATAGGTAGTCCATTACGACTGCTATAAGTCGTCTTTTGTCTTTTTTTTTTTCATTTTGAACTCTTCGCAGACATATGTAAGAACTGAATTACCCATGGACCAATTATCTTTTTATTGCTTTTGCTAATGTTTGTCTCCCATCAAATAGAGTTAAGTGCACCTATGACTTTACATGACTCTTGAATCCTGAATTTTATATTATGCTACCTATACCTTTCTTATTAACTACAATACCAAGGTACTTAAACTTTTCCACTTGTCTTACTATGTATTATCATCAACCAGAACATCAAACCTGGTACTAGTTTATTACTTAACATTCTGTTTTATTCAAGCTAACTTCTAGACCCCATTTGCTATATTCTCTATGCAATCTTGCACGGGCGTTTTATGTCTCAGATAATGATGTTTAATGAGAGATCGAAAATCGTTTTTCTCCATATGCGTCATTTTGCCAAACATGTCAACTTTATGAACCTGTTTAAAATATACTTATGGCTGCACTTCTCTAAAATTTGACATGTATTCTAAAAAGCTTAGACTTTCTAGAATTAATGTTTATTTTTGTTTAAATCTCAGCACCATAATTGGCGAAGAAGGTTGCTTAGCAGACCACGTGATACACTAAAAATTTAGACCACACAGTTTTGTCAGTTATTATGTATGGATTCTCGTCAAATAGACACTTCAGACAAAATTATAAATTCCTATACGTTTTATAGTTCCTTATATATTTTAGTTTTAATTTATTTGCTCAATTAAATTATCTATTTATTTATTATTCAGGTAATTAGGTGTATGGTTAATTTAAGATATTTTTATGTGCCATTAGACTACAGGTAGATATTTCAAGTGCATAGATAAAAAATTGTTTAAAGCCGTCTAATTCATACAATTAATCATAAAATTGTTCTGAAAATCTTAAAGAATTTTTTAAATTATCAGGATTATACGCATATATTAGGTGTAACTGGTCAAGTGTTCTTTGGTAGTTCATTCCTGGGACATTCTAGATTTGAAAATGTTCCTTCCACCTTCAATTGCTTTCGTATTCATTCAACTGTCTTCATATAAGACCGAACCAATTTATTCTATTCTCTTATTATAAATCACTATTTGATCAAAACTAGTATTAACATTTTTACAGATAAACAATTAAGGTACACAGAGGTGCATCTAAACATTCCGTATATGTATTTGATATACTAAATTATTATACAAAATATACCTGCAGGCAACAACCACTGTCAGATTACATACTAACAGTAATCGCATAAAAATAGAACGGGGGGTTAGACAAGGAGACCCAATGTCACCTAAACTTTTTAATACGGTGCTAGAACATGCTTTTAAGAATTTGGATTGGATGACAAAGGGAATAAAAATAAATGGAGAATATCTAAACAACTTACGTTTCGCCGACGATATACTTATAATAGCTGAAGATCTAGGTATTTCAAGAGAGATGGTACAGGAACTCGTTGTGGCTACAGAAAGTGTAGGTTTAAATATAAATATCTCGAAAACAAAAATCATGACCAATTTGGTACCCAACCAGAACATCAGTATTGGTGGGAAGAAATAGAACTCGTAGATAGATATAAATACCTGGGACATGAAATTATGATTGGCAGGGATAACCAGACTCATGAACTGAAGAGAATAATCGGCCTTGTGTGGGCAGTATTTGGAAAACTGAGAGAAACTTTTAAAAGTGAGCTGCCAACATGCCTAAAGAGAAAGGTATTTGATCAATGCGTCCTCCCAGTCTTGACGTACGGAGCAGAAACACTTACCTTAACAAAAGCAGCAGCTACCAAACTGAGAGTCACGCAGAGAAGAACGGAGCGGTCCATGTTAGGAATAACTCTGCGAGACAGAATAACCAACGAAGACATCAGGAGAAAAACCGGAGTGACTGACATCATCGAGAAGATAGCCAGACTAAAATGGAGATGGGCAGGACACATAGCCAGAATGACAGATGGGCGATGGACAAAGAGGTTATTGGAATGGAGGCCAAGGGAAGACAAGAGAAGCGTCGGTCGACCACCTACAAGATGGACTGACGATTTAAGAAGACTCAATAAAAACTGGATGAGAGCGGCGCAAGATAGACGGGGTTGGAAACATGAGGAAGAGGCCTATGTTCAGCAGTGGACTCTTGAGGCTGGATGATGATGATTTTGCACTTAGGACTTTTCTATAGGTCATTTGCGGCACGCGGCCATATTTCAGCCAATGACAAATTCAGCCAATTTTCAAAAAAGACGACTTTTCATTAAAATCAGACAAGGAAAGTGTTTTTAAAATACTTGTTAATGTATTATTAAAAAAAAAGTAAATCAGTGCAATAGGAAATAACACAAAATATATTTAAATAAATCATAAAAAATTAAAAATTTTTAAAATGTAATATTTATACGAAATTCGATGTCCTTCCCCATTTTTAGTTGCATTTGTTTAATTTGCTGCAATGTTGGACGAAAGATTGTGACGCCTTTTAAACCTTTTCTTAGGAGGTTGAACTTTAGGTGGTTGTCCAAATGGTAATCTATTTGACCTTCTAGTAACTTTCTTCGACTGATTAAAACTGGTGACACTCTTATATTGGCCTTGTATTCAAATCGCCTTGCCGAGAAACTTCCTACCATGTTTAAAAACCTTTCACAAGCCGTTTTGGTTTTAATATGGGATAATCTTTCGTGCAGTAATTTTAACGTTGATGAATCAGTTTCAAATGTAACATTTTTATCTTTTAGCATATTAATAAAATCTGCAAAAGAAAATTTTTGTTGTTAAGCTGTTTCATTTTTGTTTCAAAAAATATCTTCTCTAACATTATTTTCATCACTGTTATCAATACTGGTATTAATATAATGGTTCTGTATCACATTAACTAGACGCTGAAAGCACTTTATAAAATGAATAAGGTTGAACTTTTTCGCCAAAAGCTAATTTATCTACTTCGTATCAATTTTCAGATTTCTCAGCTTGAACGTTGCAAAGAGATATAATGTATAGTATTTTTCATATAAAAATGCCTGCACGTCATTCAAGATTTACGACGTCAGAACCCCACAGCGTTGCCAAAACATCAGAATAGTTAGTAAGTGAGGAATTTTTAAAATGTTAACTATTTGTCAAACTATTATATTAACAGTAAATACACTTAGTTTTAAGATTACTGCAACACACTAAAATACATAAGAAAACATTTTAATACAAAATTATACATTCTAAATTTTAAACTTACCACTTTTAGAGCATTAATAGTAAAAATGTCCCGCCATTATTTCTTGTTCAAAATAATTTATCTTATATGAAAGCTTATTAGCTTTCTACAGACTATTTAGTTATTTTGGCATAGCACAATCACAATACACACCAATAATTAGTTTTTAAAGCTATTAATCTAAATTTAATATGTATTTATAAATACAATCTATTAATATATAATATATTATGATCAAATTGTGTAAGAAATCAAAACAAACAAAATTCTTACTCTAAAAAAGCGGCAACCCTTTAAAACAATTTTGCCACACGCTAAACTGTCAAAAAATTTGAAGTATTCCTGTATCAGTTGCGTACAATTGTCTAATATATTTAATTAAAATTATTATTTTGTGGAATATTAGTCTTAAAGAGTTATTTCATAAAATTTATATTATTAATAATAACAAATGTTTTTGGTTATTTATTCAATATAATTCTAAAATTCCCAATATAATGATGATTACATTTTTCTGATTATTATACCATGTTGACGCCTATGAAAGATCGAGCAGTTCCGTAAGAGCTTCGTATTACTAGCTGTGTTAGGAAAATTTGAACTCTAAGGTTGACGTTCTGGAAATTTTAAATATAAGTGACGTCACTTCATATAAATTGTGACGTGCACGCATTTTTATATGAAAAATACTATACTAAAAAAATGTGCAGTCTCAGCTTAATGCTTGCAAAATGCACCCAATCTTCCAATTTCGCACCTGCAAAATCCTGTTGCTATATCGATTTCGTAAAGCACAAAATTATTTTGCTCACTAGGAACTTTGTATTAATTTTTAGATAATTTAATTATATCTTCCTGTTGATAACATTGATAAAAATAACGTTAGAGAAGATATTCTTTTAAACAAAAATGAAACAGCTGAACAACAAGAATTCTCTTTTGCAGATTTTATTGATACGCTACAAGATAAAAATGTTACAATTGGAACTGATTTGTTATTGCACGAAAGATTATCCCATATTAAAACCAAAACGGGTTGGGAAATTTTTTATCGCCTAGGCAAGGCGATTTGAATACAAGGCCAATATAAGAGTGTAACCAACTTTAATCAGTCGAAGAAAGTTTGGAGTTACTAAAGGGTCAAATAGATTACCATTTGGACAACCTCCTAAAAAAAGGTTTAAAAAGCGTGGCAATCTTTAGTCCAACATCGCAGCAAATCCAACAAATGCAACTAACAATGGCGAAGGACATTAAATTTCGTCTAAATATTACATTTTGAAAATTAAAAATTTTTTATTATTTATTTAAATACATTTTGTTTTATTTCCTATTGCACTGATTTCTTCTTCTTCTTTTGGCATCATAACCCTGGATGGGCCTTTGCCTGTCTGGCTATGTCCTTCCATTCAGATCTCTCTTGTGCCCTTCTTCTCCATTGTCTTATGTTCATTGTTTTCAGGTCGTCTTCCACGTCATCCAACCATCTCGTTCTGGGCCTTCCTTTTTTTCGCCTTCCTATGGGCTTCCATTGTAACATTTTCTTTGTTGTTTTTGCATCGTTTTGTCTCTGCACATGTCCCAGCTATGACAGTCTTTGACTTTTCACAAATCTTACAATGTCATAACCTTCATTTAACTCATTAACCTCGTCGTTTCTCCTGATTCTCCATGTGCCATCTTCCTCTTGTACCGGGCCATATACTTTCCTCAATATTTTTCTCTCGAATGTCCTGAGTTGGGCTTCATCTTTTTTCGTCATTACCCAAGTTTCACATCCATAGGTTACTACTTGTCTAATCAGTGTTCTGTAGATATTTGGTTCTTTTGTCTAATAATTTCGATGTCATCAATCTTTTATTAGCATAGTATGTACGATTCCCGCTGGGAATACGTGCATTAATTTCGCTACTTACGGAGTTCTTCTGATTGATTTCTGTGCCGAGATATGTAAAGGCATCCACTCGTTCGATAGTATAGTTGTCTATTGTGATATTATTTTCATTGTCAGTTATTCTTTTTACTGTCATATACTTCGTTTTTGCTTCGTTTATTTTGAGACCTCTTTTTCTTGCTTCAGGATCAATTTGTTTGAACACTTCCATTAGTCGTGGCTTATTCCTACTAATGATGGCTAGATCGTCTGCATATGCAGTAATTTGTACTGATTTGGTGTTTATATGGCCGGTTGTATTGGTTTTTCTGATGACTGCCTCAAGAACTAGGTTGAATAGCATGGTTGATAGGGCATCTCCCTGTCTTACTCCCATGTTGATGTTAAACAGGGGAGTCAGTTCTCCATCTACTCTTACTGCGGCTTTTGAATCCTGCAACGTCATTTTTATGAGGCTGATGTATTTCTTAGGTATACCTAGATTACAAAGGTCTTCCAGCATTCTGTCTCTTTTCATTGCACTGATTTACTTTTTTTTAATAATACATTATCAAATATTTTAAAATTACTCTCCTTTTCTGATTTTAATAAGAAGTCGTCTTTTTGGGTCTACGAATATTTAACATTCCGTATACGAATTTCGCCCCAAAGTAACATTCTATATACGTTTTTGGCACCTCGCCGCCTATTGGTTGAAACATGGCCGCGTGCTGCAAAGAACCAATAGAAAAGTACTAGGTGCCAAATACATATACGAAATATTTAGATGCCACCGGGGTAAGTGGAACTGTGAATTTCAGTAGTTCCTGTTTAAAGTGTATTGACCAAAAAATATATCTCCAAATCTGACTTATTTTTGGCAAGGTCACTGAAGAGCAAATCACACCTGACAATTTTATTTTTTTACTTTGTTTATTTTTGCGGTCCACGAGTAAGTAACCTAAGGCACATTTTTACTATCAGAGTGTAAGCATAACTGCCGAGAGAAAGAGTAAATCATTAGCCTTGATATATGCTACAAAAAAAAAATATTTGCAATAGGAAATACTCTAGGAGAGCATAAGTGCTTATAAATCTCTTCTTCATTGATTACGCTTTTATCTTCTAAAACAAGCCAATGAAATGTGGATACTTTACTAATTTCCCGACAAAATTTTATCTCTAGGCATGGTTATTTTTTTGTTAGCTGACCTACATATATTTTTACCTGTTTCCTGTTTCTTCTAAAAGAATTTAATCACAATCCCATCACCCACGTTTAATTTTGTCAAGTCTAGCTGCATTTAATTGAGGAATTTAATTTCTTCATTCATTTCTTCCACTTATATCTGTAGAATTGTTTGAAATGCTTTATTTATCTTCAATACTGTCGCCTTCTTCGCCTTCTTCAAATAAGGATCTCTTTTTCATCGATTTTTTCTGCTTATTACTCGTTATCTCCGCTACTATTATCCTCAGCTATTATTTTTAATATTTTTCATTTTGATTGGTTTTTCAAACCGCTGATTTAGGATTTGTTTCAGTTTAGCAACATCGTCTTGTGAAGTGATCACTTCCGCACCAGCGTAGAATATTTTTCTTCTAGTGATAGTGCGGAAACCTTGGGTACCAATTAAGAGCAAACAACCTGAAGGTCCCAACATTATGGGTAATAATGCACCGTTGCTCATTAAAGTACTCGGAGGGGTCGTGGGTCTATATCTGTACAAAACAAAACAACACAACAAAAAATGTTGGGCGCCACCGACCTGTGTAGGACCTGTGTAGGAATTTGTCGGTAAGAGCCGAAAAGGTACGGAACGATTATCCAAACTGTAGTGAACTTAACTAGGAGGTACTTGAATTACTGGTGTTATTTAAATATATAACTATATACGGTATAAAAAAACAATCGTAGATCAGGTGATTGAAAAAATTAAAAAATATTGATAATCATTTATTTTGGGCAAACAAAAAAAAATAAAAAAAATGTCAGAATCACTCAACAAATCTTATAACGAATAACCTCTATCATTCGGTACGGCACATTAATTATTTATTTTCCAATAATCGGCACGGACGGCTAAGATAAAGTCGGAACTGTTTAATTTTAAGTCACACCGCCATTTTCTGTACTTCACCAGCTGTTGTAAAGTAACCTATCTCCGGGAAACACGTTATCGCGCTTCCTCCTGTCAACTCGACGTCGTCTTCTTTTCGTTATTGTTCACAGCAGGTTGTAAATACCCTAATTACTAGGTAATCAACCAGTTTAACAATTTTCAGTATAACTGTCAATGGGTATTACGGCGTCGCTAAATCCATATTTAATAATACAGTATTCGTTGGACAGTTAACAGGTGAACATCGTTCGATAAATCTGTGCCGTGTCCTTAACTAGTGCTATTATCAAATTAATAGGTATTTAATTTGAAAATAAACCAACCGATCTTCAAAAAAGGTAGGATCTAATTATTTATTATTATGAGTGAATCGGGGGGTGGTGTTGAGCCACCCCAGAATAATATATCATCAATGGATACGGAAGACAAAAGGTATATTAATTTAAATAATAGATATAAAATAAATGATTCAGGGTATTATAATGTCTTTGTAGAATCTACAGACAAAAACTTGTCCCGTTTATCACCAGTACGTGTCGGTCATTATCTATTTAAAAACCAATATTTTAAACACGATGTACTAGACATTAAACCTGTTGGCAGAAATAAGGTAAAAGTAATTTTTAAAACTTATACTTGCGCAAATTCTTTAATTGAACATGAGCTTATTAAGGATAATAAACTTGTAGCGTATATTCCATCATTTTTTACTCAAAAGAAGGGAATTATTAGGGAAGTCGATACGTTTTTGGATGAAAAGTATATTTTAGAAAATATTGTTTCAGATAAAAATGTTGTCGAAGTAAAAAGGTTAAAACGGAAAATAATTGATTCGGATAATGAAACAATTCTTGTACCTCGCCAGATGGTCATTCTGACATTTGAAGGAAATAGCATTCCTAAGACTGTTAATTTAGACTTGGTTAGGTTTAATGTTGAACAATATATATATCCGGTTGTTCAGTGTTTTAATTGCTTTCGTTTCGGTCATACTGCTCGGCAATGCAAATCAACATCAAATCGTTGTAAAAAATGTAGTCAAACTCATAATAATAATGAAACATGCACTAACTCCCTATTTTGTTTACATTGCAACTCCACTGAACACAACTCACTCTCTAAACAGTGTCCTGCATTTAAACACCAATACAAAATAAAATCAATAATGGCTTTAGAAAACACTACCTTTAAAGAGGCAGAAACCATAGCTAACAATCCTTCATACGCCAAGGTAACTACAAATAATAGATTCGGTATCCTCAATACTATACAAAATTTCCCCGCCTTAACCCCTAACATCCCTGAAGGTACAAATCAAAATCAATCCTATGTACCTACCATTAAAAAAACAAGAAACAAGCGTAAAGCTATATCTCCTACTGCGATCAAAAACGCACCAACTTTCCCAAGATTTCCAAATGCTACAAACACCTCATCCCAACCTATAATCCCTAATCCCTACAGGGACGAGTTTATGGCGTATAAAGAAAAAATAGAATGTAAAATAATCAATGAAATTCCAGCCTTGATAGAAAATATCATCAAGAAAATTAACCCTAAAATATTTTTACCTAACTTACAAAAAAATACAAAAGAAGAAATTGAAAAAATGTTGAACAACCTAACAGATATTGAAAGCGATGGGGAACAACAGGACATTTAACATACTGCAGTGGAACTGTCAATCTATAAATAAACATAAACCTAGTTTACTTAATTATCTCGAGAACAATGTTGTTGATGTCATTCTGCTTAATGAAACATGGCTTTCTAAAAATAAAAATTTTGGTTTAACAGGTTACAACGTTATCAGAAGCGATAGACCTGATGGTTACGGTGGTGTAGCCATCCTCATATCAAATAACCTTTGTTTTACTGAAATTAATGTAACGAAAAACTTTAATAAAGGTATTGAAACGTGTGCAGTTTTTATAGAACAAATTAAATTGGTAATCGTTTGTATTTATAAACCACCCAAAGTGATAGTCAATAATAGAGATTGGGAAAAGCTTTTAACTCAATTTAGTGGTAGGGTTGTCATTGGTGGGGACTTCAATGGACACCACAGTAGGTGGGGTTCCTTGAAGGATTCCGCTCAGGGCAAGTGTATAGTAGACGCGCTTGATAACAGTAATTTAGTTCTGCTAAACGACTGTAGACCGACCAAAGTAACAAGACCTAATGAACTTCCATCAATGGTGGATCTATCCCTTGTTACACCAAATCTAATTGGATATACCACATGGGATCCTGTTTCCGATACTCTGGGTTCAACTCACTTACCTATAGTAATCACCATCGACTTGGACTATCACCCATGTACAATAATTCCTTCATCCAAATGGAAAGAGTCTTCAGCAAACTGGAATATCTTTAAAGGCCATATAGAAAAAACATTATCCGAAATTATAACCGATAATATCACTTCAGCGGAACGTTTTGACTTCCTGTTAAAGACAATTGACGATGCTGCCTCATTTTCTATGAATATCAAAAATTCCTTTCAGCCAAAATCTCGAATTCCAGTCTGGTGGGATTATGAATGCAAAAATATGATCATTTCACGAAAAGTTGCATACAAAAGATACATTGAAGCATCAAATTTTGAAAACTATATTAAATACAAACAAATTCAAGCCAAAAGTAAACTCCTCTTTACAAACAAACAAAAAAGTTCGTGGATTAACTTTGTAAATACTTTAAACAAAAATACTCCCATCAGTAAAATTTGGAATTTTGTTAATAAACTAGTGAATAAAAATTACCGTACAAGACGATATCCCCTGCCAAATGAACTAATAGAAGAGTTGCTCGACAAATTTGCTCCGCCATATGTTGACCTTCCTATTCAGGATAACAATAAAACTAGTAAATACAATATTTTCCAGGAAAGTTTTGATATGATAGAATTTGAGGCTGCACTTAAGTCTTCAAAGTCCTCGGCTCCGGGGCGCGATCAAATTACTTATAACATAATATATGAATTACCTCTTATAGCTAAACAAAGTTTACTAACAATTTTCAACGATTGGCTTTTCAATGGAAGATATGTGGATCATATGAAAGAAATAGTTATTTGTTTAATTCTTAAACCTAATAAAGATAAAACACTCTCCTCTTCTTACAGACCGATATCATTAATGTCTTGCATATGCAAGACATTTGAAAGACTTATTAAGACTCGATTAGAATGGCTTGTAGAACATTATAGTATCCTTCCAAGTACACAATATGGATTTAGGGCTAGTGTTGGTACACTGGATGCAATATCACATTTAGTTACCGACATTCAAATAACGTTTTCCAGAAACAATTATCTTGCTTGTTTGTTTTTAGACCTAAAAGGGGCATATGATTCTGTTAATTTATCCATTTTACACAAAAAACTATATGATATAGGATTACCTCAAAATATAGCGACTAATATTGTTCATCTTTATAATAATCGTGTTATATATATTAAAGATCATTTAAACCAACTACACGGTCCTAGAATTGCTCATACAGGTCTTCCTCAAGGATCAGTTTTAAGTCCGTTATTGTTCAACATATTTTCAGCAAGTATTCATGGCATTTTTGACAACACAATCAATTGCATCCAATACGCTGATGACATATGCATCTATACAGAGCGTAACTCGTATACTGACTGCCTGGAGGCTCTGGAATCCATCATGCAAAACGTTAATAACTGGGTAAAAAATCATGGACTGACCATTTCCCCTGACAAATCAGCCACAATGATATTCACTAGACATAGGATTCGTACGCCTGACAAAATAAAGTTGTCTGGATATGATATACCTATTGTCAAAGAATACAAATATCTTGGCATTCTTCTTGATCCCAAACTCTTATGGTCAAAACATGTGGAATATATAAAAAGTAGGTGTGAAAAAGGTATTAATATTCTTAAATGTGTTACTAATCGAAGATGGGGCGCTGACCCTAAAGTTGCATTGATGTTTTACAGAGCCTACGTGCGATCTATTGTAGACTATGGTTGCATTCTGTATGGTGCCGCCAGTAACACAAACTTATTAACTGTAGACCGCATTCAGTTTAAATGTCTAAGAATATGCTTGGGCACCATGAAGTCTACTCCTTGCCCTGTACTACTTGCTGAAAGTAATGAAATACCTCTTCAAAATCGTCGAGAAATTATGGCAATTAAACATATCCTGAAGCTAAGATTAAATAATAATAATCTACTTAGTCAACTGTATGAGTTATCTATTGAAAACCTCTCAAATAAATACTGGCGCATAAAAAATTCTCCTCCACTTGCTGATGCTTTCTTAGAAACTAATGAGTATCCTAATATCTATGGCAAAGAAAAAAGATTACCAATATATAAAGCTAATTTTCAGGTAACATTAAATAAACCAAAAGTCATTATACCAAAGTACACAGAATCCCCACAAATAAACTTTGTCTTACTTAGATCCATATTGAGTGACTATAATGATCACGTAATAATGTATACCGATGGTTCCAAAAAAGAGGATGGTGCCACAGGTTGCGCTGTTTACATTCCACATAAAAGCGAATCTTTGAAAATTAAACTTCCATCACATTGTTCAATATATACTGCTGAAGCGGTAGCTATCGAAAAAGCATTAGATTGGCTAGATTCACACAATTTAAATAAAGCAGTAATATTATCAGATTCATTATCGGTCATTAAAGGATTAAACTCAGATATGACTCAACATAAAAGAAATAATATTCTTTGTGCTATTAAAAATAAAACATATAGTAAAGATATTACAGTTATTTGGGTTAAAAGTCACATTGGTATCGAGGGAAATGAACTGGTTGACCAGCTTGCTAAAGATGCGACCCATGTTGGACTCTATATTCCCATATTTACATTGGAGGACTTACAACAACATTATTATAACAAAATTTTTATAAATTGGAAAGAAAAATGGAAAAACATAGCAACGAATTCAAATAATCAATATTATACTATCCACCCTACCTTGCCACAAGATGTTGACTATATTTTCAAATATGCAATGCCAAAGAAGTTAACAGCCACAATTACACGACTGAAAACTAATCACGGTGCATTCCCAGCTCACTTGGCTAAGTTAAATATTATCCCTTCTGGGGTGTGCTCATGCGATAATATATCACAATGTGACATCAACCATATTCTTTTTAAGTGCGATAAACATAGGTATGAAACAGATCAGCTGTATTCAAAACTATCAGAACTTAAAATTCAGACTCCCATAAACATCACCCATTTACTCTCCTTAGATAGTAGAGAAGTATACGAATTAATATGTAACTTTTTATTTAAAGTTGGTTACACTATTTAAAATCTAATATCTTACATTACAATTCTGTGGCTAAAGGACTAGTTTCCAAGCCAACTCACCAAACACACACACACACACACACATATTTAATAATAACCTAATAGCCTTTTCTAATCCATATTTAATAATAACTGGATCTATATTATCCCAATTTTGGACATTATAGCAGCAAACAACTGTTATTCTGATACAGACTGATACTCTGATACAGACTGATACTCTATCAGTGTAAGATTTTGAATTTTTCATTCTACTAATCTGGAGTAACCTTTTTGTTTTTAAAATTGACATGGTAAAGGTATAATAGAAATTGAAACGTCACACTTGCCGAGTGTTAATGAGTTTTATGGCAGCCGCCCATTATGTGTATAGACGCTGTTGCTAGCCGCCCAATCTAGGTCAGACGCAATCGGTTTGGTTTTGTACCAATCATGATATATCAAGATGTTCTTCTTCGTCGTGCCTACTGTTGTGGTCTTCATCCGTATGCCTGGGTAAAAATTCGTGTTATACCCTACATATTGGAATTTATCAAGCAGTTTCTTATAATAAATAGTATCCTGGCATCAGTTAATATGACCCATTAAAACTGGCTTCTTTCTTCAATTTTAGAGGGATATTTCAAAAAGGTAATTATAAAAAGTGTTGTACATAAAAGTTTTAAATATATGCTTTATAATCTGGCAAATAAATTTTACTTGATATATGTTTTTTAAGATTTTCATTTACTTTGTTACATTAAAAAAATAATGATTAATCAATAATTGTTCCTATTATGAGGCCAGTAGTTTTTGATAGTATGTCTATTTTATTTGCTACTGCATTTGAAGTATGTTATAATAAATGTGACAAATAAAATAGGTAAATTTTGATGCATTATTAAACAAAATATTTTATAAACAAAATTAAGCATTTTTAGTTAACAGCAGACTCTTGAAGACCAGATCATGTTATATACATATCGGAAGCAAATTTTGCAGGAAGAAATGGTTGTTATTATTTGTAATTATGGTAACTAAAACAATTTCACAGTACGTTTATAATTACCAACCAATAAACGATAGACAAATACAAATAAACTTGCTTACATCATCCACAAACAAAATACATATTCTTCAATACATGCAAAGCTCAGATGCGTGAGACTATGAAGTGGAAGACGTATACTCATATATTGAAGAAGAAATATTCCATCTAAAGAATCACAAAGAAAATGTAGGAAAATATGGGTAAGGTATTAGAAACAACCAAAAAGAACGTTTAATAACTAAACCTATAACACCATGTTCCATTTCAAACACCATGTTCAAGCATCATGTCCGTCGTTTATTGACGAGGATCAGCACAGATATAAGAACCAAATCGACTACATATTGATTAGAAACAGCTAGAAGACATGTTTTATAAATATAAAACTAAAACCAAGAGCAGAATGTGGATCCGATCATAAATTGTAATGGATTTCATAATGACGGTATTAGATTTTTGTTTTGATACAGGGCAGCGACAACCGCTTATACGTATTTCGACCTCTTTATGTCTCGTCAGAACGGTATAATCACTGCTCTGAACCAAAATAAAAACGTCTCCCGTCCTAGACAATAGTTATCAAAATAACTATATACGGACGGATCTACGCCATCTAAAAACAAAAAGAGAAATCAAACGATTTCTACCTAGCGAAACCGAATTCAAATTTTTACCACTGTATTTCCTAAAACTTGCGAAACACAGTGGTAAAAATTTGAATTCGGTTTCGCTAGGTAGAAATCGTTTGATTTTTCTTTTTGTTTTTAGATGGCGTAGTTACGTCCGTATATAGTTATTTTGATACCTATTGTCTAGGACGGGAGAGATTTTTGTTTTGGTTCAGAGCAGTGTCTATACCGTTCTGACGAGACCTAAAGAGGTCGAAATACGTATAAGCGGTTGTCGCTGCCCTGTATCAAAACAAAAATCTAATACCGTCTTTATGTTTTATTAGTTACTTCGTTTGGAGTACCAGAAACTAAGTTCACTACGAATTTTGACCAGGATGAACGGCATGTGGAATGCAATTTTAGATTCCCTTGCCGAGTAATTTATCCAGCTGTTTGTTTCGCAAGTTTTAGGAAACACAGTGGTAAAAATTTGAATTCGGTTTCGCTAGGTAGAAATCGTTTGATTTCTCTTTTTGTAATGGATTTGTTTCAAGTTCAAGCTAAAAAGAACCAAGTTGCAGCAGACTCACAAAATATCAGTGATTTTAAATTCAGAAACATTTACAGCCGCATTAAAGGAAACTGGGATTTAAGGCAGACGAGACAGTGCAGAAAAGATGTGGATAGCATTCAGAAATGCGATAAAAGTCTCTGTAGAAAGAACCAGAATAAAAGAGATAATTGTCAAGAAAGCCTTTATATTACCATTACTCAAAATTCTTCTCTCTCTCTCTCTCTCTCTCTCTCTCTCTCTCTCTCTCTCTCTCTCTCTCTCTCTCTCTCCCCAATGGTGCTACAGCACAAGTCTAGCTTTGGCTTCCTCTAAACTATGCCTCCAACCTTGCGGATCTCACGCCGATCTTCTCAAGGTTCTCACATTTAGAAAATTTTGCGCGTCTGCTTATATGTTTTAATTTTGTTTTTAATATATGTCTCTTAGATATAAGATACATTGCCAAATATTATTCATAGAGTACAAACATCAATAACTATAGGTAACACATAATATTTGAGATTATTCTCTGTAATAAATTGTTTAAAAATTTATAACTGTATTTTTTAATATTTCTAAAACCCTTTACTAAGATGAAAAATGCTTAGAGAAGAATACAACTAGTAAGAAAAAAGTAGTATGAAAGTTTTATAAATTAATAAAAGTAGATCTGCATTTAAGAATATCGCTTAACACTGTGCTCAAAAGAGTGTCACGAAAAAAAAAAATAAAATAAAGGGCAAAACTTACACCTGTGCATCTTTTGTATAGAACTTAACGTTAATAGAAACTAATAAAAAATATAAAGTCATTCTAGCGACTAATAACCGATCCGCAGGAATTTTATTAAGCTCCTTTATGTCGAATCAACTCTAAGTTTTACCTATCGAATAAGACAAGCTACTAAAATAAGTAAAACTGGACAACTAGAACTATAAATATACCAGCTGTGTATCAATACTGAAATTATTAGAAGAAAGTATAACTGGATTTAAGACACCTTGAGGAAAATATTAAATGAAATGTCATAGTGCAATTATCAAGCACGTTATTAAGAGGAGAACTTCAAAGAAACGATTTTACTGTAACCCATTGATTTATAGTACATTTTTATTTTATTTATGATATCTATTTCGTATCTAGATGATTATACAGGTCTTGTATAAAAGTGCTTGACGCCGGCGATCTAGAGTCTCGCATTCATGTAATGTTTATGGTTGACTATTTCAGGTTTTTTTGCAACAGCATATAAAACTTAAGCCTCCATGAAATAGTCCTATTATATGCAGGTGTCCCTTAACTGGCGCATGTTAGGACTGGCTCTGGTATTTTATATCTGAATTTATTGTACTGCTTAATTTCAACATGTTAACTTAGAGCTCCTCCCCTACAGAAGAACCAATCTATTAAACGCTAAAACTAACGACAAAAATTTTAACCAAATTAATAAGATAGAGAATATCACTTAAGGATGAACAACAAAGCTTTCGAAGAGTTCTTACAGACACAGTATTTGTTAAAAGGCAAATCAAGGAAAAGGTAATAGAATAAAATCAAACGGCGGCATCTTTTGCTTGATTGACTTAAAAAAGCCTTTGGCAGTGTAACTGACAAAGGAAATAGACATAGATACAGGTATAAGGCAGTGAGACTTCCATAGGTCTCTATTATTTAACCTTAAAATGGTACCATCATATCCAGATGATATCATACTCAAACAGCGGGCAAAGGGGACGACTTACAAATGTTGGTACATTACAAAGATTGGTCCATATGTTGAACATAACAGCAAAGAAGCTTAATATGGTGATTTTATAATGTGAATACTGAATAAGAAGAGGGAATGGCACCATCATATAAGCAGAACAACAGACGATAGGGTAGTCAAGATAGCGATGTGAAGAAGAAGTATGGCCGAGCATGGAGAAGATGAAGTGACAATATAACATTAAGGTACAATCCAAGAAATCAGCAATAGGCAGAATTGTCTAATAATAACATAAAGAAAAATTTTTAGAGCTAATGAGAGCCGCCATACCCACTTGACTAGATGCATACATTGATCCGCTTAGATTTAAAAGCCTTCCTCTTGTTCTTCGGCTTTTTCCATTATGAGTTCGCCGTTTTCGTCATCCACAGCACTCTATTTTCACAGTCATTCTTTTAAAAACCTTCATATTAATGTTTCTTGCCCAATACAATATTACTAAATATCTGCCTGGAATAGCAATAATTACATTTTCACCATTATGGTAAATTCCTACACCCGATACTTCTTTAGTTGTAGACCCGTCTGCGTACCAGATGTAATCTTTCAGCCTGTATTATGTGTTTTCACATCTCTTTGAATCGCAGATGTCAAACCTGGAAATGTACTTTAGGCCTGTATCTGGGTACCATATGGCCAAAAGTCGGTATTTCTAAATAATGTGCAAAAGAGGAAAGTCTAGTAAGGACCTCTATAGTTGCTATTGATGTGTCCTTCAGAACCTCTTTTATTTAAAGGTAGGTAAATCTACACTTTGCTTGATTTGAGAACACTTTGCTTTTGATTTTTTCACTTTTTGCTGCAGCCTTGCCTACTATATTATTGATGTACATAATTATTGTTGGTTTTACCAATAAACACCAAATACCTTGGTTGTTTACATAAAAAGCAAACATAATACTTTAATTTTCTTAGTTTTACAAAGTCTAAACAAAAACTCGAACAGTGCTCTAACAGGTTTTCAATTCTCGGTTAGAAAAACCGTCAGTACTGTGTTCTCTAAAATGAACCTTACAAAAGATATCAAAATTTTTATGTATGTTGTTTGAAAGACAGCTTAACTGAAAGGATTACTTTAGCAGTTAGTATTGACTTGTAATAAGAAAGGTAATCTATTAATAAAATTGTCAAATATATACTGGGACACTGACTGCTCAACCCTGCTAAAATTAAAAACTGTTTATGTATCAATTGCTTATGCATCTGCATTCCCCATATTGTAAAAAGTATCTCTTGGAGCATTTTGATCTGTAGAAAGTTTATATAGTGAAAGTGGGGCGCGAGTCTTCATTATATCATCGGCAAATTTCCTTAACCCTATCACAGGCAACTATTTCGTATTGGAAGGAATTTCTTTGATATTTCCCGTTTATTTTTTCTCATCGTTCCTACGTAAGTTAGTTTTTTTTCTGCAAAAAGCCTTTTTGCCAAAGGAATACTGGTGAACCAGTTATCGCCTGTGATATTTCGATTCGATCCAGATACTGGTTCAACTAAACGCATCACAACTTCTTCTCCCGAGTTGCTTACTTAGTAAGGACCTTCTGGCTGCCTACCTACATAGGCTTCCAAATTCAGCGTGTAAGCTGTCTTAGTGTTAGTTAAAGCAAATACTTTTAGGCCGTATTTAACCGGCTTTAAATTAAATTTAAATGCTAAAAGTTGTTCGTCGACTGTGAGGTACTCACTTGCTGAGAAGCTTGCAAATTGTCCGAAAGTAATTCCGGCATATTTCTTATTTTTGCCAATATTTCAACGGCTTTTCGCTTATCTCTATCAACTACACTGTCAAACAGTAAGCATCGTATTAAGAAGCGAAATCTAGATTCACTCATAGATAAGTAGCAAGATTTCAGACCATTTCCCTTTGAATTTTCTCAGAAACTGTATAAGTTTTTCTTGGCTGATTGCAAAGAACCTATGAGGAACCATAAACCAATAAATGAACTATTGTGTTTATCACTATTGTCTTTTTTTCTCAAGCAATACCGTTTGGTTCTGGCAAATGGCATTTTATTATTTTATGGGCACGAGTTTGTACGTTTTTTACAGGTCCTCTTTTCCTCCATTTTGTTCAATCTTTTTCCATATCTTCCGCTCGATTGTCAATTTCTTCACTTTTTCTTCCACTAGTATCACTTTTGTCAGTGTCATCTGCTTCTTGTTTGGAGGCCGTATTATAATTTCTTTCAGTCATGTGGTCTTCTTCTCCAAAGCCACTTTCATCGTCAGTATTAGATACATCCTCGTTATCACTCAACTCCTCGAACCATTTCAACCAAACGTCAGAATCGTTAATTAAGTATTTAAACTTTACGCTTCTTCGAATTTTCGATTTTGTTCTAAAAAAAGTAAGAGCACTAACCGTGTTCTTAGCAAACTTAAGAACACAGTTAGTGGCATGGGGGACAGTCGTCAACCACTAAAAGACTTATGGAAATGTTTGGCAACTAAACCCCGTATTACTGTGCACAAGCACGTTATACATTCACTCACACACATCTTCTGTAGTAATCTTCTCGTGATTGGGATCCCAAACATTTAGTATTCACTAAACTTTTAATTTTAATTCCAAAATGTTCCCGTTCTGTCTTCAAAGAATATTTAAATATTTGACAACACTGCAGTGAATTTAACGTTAGGAGCTCAATCTCTTTCACTTGACGGTCGGAGAAGAAATGAATTATGTAATAATATAAAATTCCAACACGACACTTCTCAATATCATCCTGTACCATAAGTGTAAGAGTTTATTGTTCACTAAATTTGCAAAAATATTCCTTAGTTTTTTTGAAAAATGAGGTTGGTGGAAGTATTTGAATATTAGTGTGCAGGATGTGTTTTCAGACATGTGATTGTTTATAAACGGTGTTTGCAAGTGTTTTGTATAAAGGGCTATTTATCGCTTCTTATTTGTTTAGGTCACTTGTCATATTATGTCGTATAATATTAATATTTGACAGTGAGGTTAAAGTGTCGGTGTTGTTATTCTGATAAGATTTATTCTATTATATTATTATTATATCAAGTTTTATTCAGATAAGAACCATGATACGCAATGAAGAATATAATGATTACGAAGATGTTCAAAAAGATAATAGTTTTGATGGGAAGAGGAAAAGGAAAGTGATCCATAAACAGAAAAATAAGAAACACGAAACCAATAAATTAAGTCTCTGTCAGGAAAGAAGGTCAGTTCCAAGTCATAAAAATTCATTCATTCAACTGCCAGACCAACAGTCTCCAAGATAGATAGTTATCCAGCTGTAAAGGTTGGCTGTTAATCTGGCTAAAGGTCCAGAAACTAAAAGGAAATCTCTTAACCCAAAAAACCAAGAGATCATACCTGGGCCTATCGTATGTCTGTAAGAGGAAACACTGTTTCAGTGTATCGCAAGTCGCAAGTTTATTTTGGACTTGTTTCAAATTTCAATAAAATGCATACGTATTATTCCAAAAAAATTGTTGGGCGATCCATTTGAAGAAAAAAGAGGAAAACATTTTAATAAGCCCAGAAACATTTCATATGACGTTGTTATGTTAATGGGGTAGCACTTGACTAGTATACCCCATGATGAAAGTCATTACTGTAGAGACAAGAATAATTTGCAATATTTTGACAACACTTTATTAAATATAAAATCATTGTATGGGTTGTTCCAGGCCTTTTTTAAAAAAAGAAAAAGGAAACTCTTAAGATGTCTTATAAAACATATTATCAATACTTTAAAACTAAGTTTTTCTGTTCTTTTTGCAAGCCTAAAACAGATGTATGCGATTATTGCCAAGAATGTAAGATCAAGCTAAATGTTAATGATAAAGACCCATGTATACCTTTTTTGAAATCCACAAAAGGAGAGCAAATAAAAGAACAATACCAAAGCTAAATGTCAATACCTTTTACAAAAGAATGTTTTGGTTGTACTGTTTTAACATTCATGTGTTTAACGACGACTCTAGTTATTGCTATACATTTACTGAGTGTGATGGAAAATCCTAACTCTGTAGCATCTTTTTTATTTGAATGTATTAAAATACAGATAAGTAAATTTTCTAACATTAAAACTATTGTGTTGTTATCTGATGCCGCAGGACGACAGAACAGAAATTTAACTATTACAAGATTTTCATCGTGGTTTGCAAGAGTATTTCAAGTAACTGCCATACAACTGTTTCCGGTTAGAGGCCACATCTTTTCCCAAAGTGACAGAAATTAAAAAAAGCTAAAGTAATAGGAAGTCCCAAGCGATACCTTACTGCTATGATAACATGCAGGGAAAATCCTTCGCCATTTGAAATAAAAATGTACAGTGACCTTCTTCAAGACTGGGACTCTTTTCTACTTACCTAAACCTGTGTCTAGAAACAAAGTTCCTTTCAAAATTATGAAGTACGTTATTATAAAGTATGATCGTAGCGGTGGCATTTCATGTTCCTGAAGTTATACAGAAAACTTTGAATTGTATTTCCTTATTTTACATAAACTTTATTTTTATCAATGTCATACTTAAAAAATTGCTTTCTAAATAATTTTTTTAATGTGCAGCAAGCATTCTTAATTTTTAAACAACAAATTAGTATCTATAGCAACAAGTTAAAATTTCAAAGTGGTTTTTCTCAAAACCCACTTTTGTCGTATGTGCCCTTCTCATATAGATTGCCCCAATTTTGGTGTAAAATTTTTAACTCAACAACTAAGCTTTTTAAAGGTCTATATCAAATATCCATGCTCTCTGTGATAAAGAATATACATAGACACACCCGGTATATATTATATTTTATGAGAGTTTAATGGGTCCATATAGGCGTAGATATGTATATTGAAGTAAACGAGATGTTGGTTTCTCAAAGAACATTGTATAGAGTTGAAAGGTGTTTTTTCATTTGAAGATACCATGGACGTATAAACATAGATGGACACAGCAATAAGATACCTTAAACACACACTGTTTTGAAGCTTTGATATTCCTGGACAAGAGGGTAAAGGGGAGTAAAACGGGTATCGATAGACTGTGATACTTCCTCAATGAACATAAGCGTGCTTGAATTTTTACTCGCGGGGATAATTATTCAGACGTTAATAATTGGAAGTAGTAATAATGCATAAAAACACGTTTTTATAGAAAAAATAAAATACAATTTTATTTGCTTTAAAATTATTACAATAAAATATAGTTGAGCTCAAGTTAATTTTTTAATAGGTATCAAATAATCCTACGATAAAAAAAAAACAATTAAAAAATATACATTTGTCAAATTTAAGTACATACCTATATTTATTGATAATTGTATTAAAACATATTTTTTAAAATTGTGACAAATTTGTTTTAATACAATATGAATAGATTCATCGTAGTAAGGGTTTCTGCTACAAAAATATTTATTGATCATTCCAAAGCTGGCATTTGACATAAAATTATTTGCAAATATACCTACTTATTAAAAAGTAGGCGTGAAAATGTATAAATTATTGGAAAGCTATTTAGCGAACAGAAATATTAAAGTAAAAATGGTAAATAGACATAATAGAAGACGTTGGTACAGAAATAAATTTTTATTGATTGCGAAATAAAACAGTCTTAGTAAGAACGCTTCTTATGCGCACGGTGTTAGCATCTAAAGTAGTCCAATTTCATGATGAATTCCAATTTTAAAATATTTCTCAAGAACCAATTTTAAAAGTTGCATAGAGTGACTATCGATTGCATCTTCATCACACATATGGTCACCAAAATGCTCATAAATTGATTTTGGGACATTTTGTATGGTTTTATTAATCAAAATATTCATAAGGTTTTTAACTCGTCTGTTGTAGATATTTATAGTTTTATTAAAAAATCTGAAATATTTTTCAGCTTCCTTACAAGTTTTAATAACCAAAAATGATGCTTCTGAAAGGTTTTTATACTGTTTTCTCTGTTGAAGTTTGGAGTAAGTTTCATCATTAATCAATATTATTTGGAAACCTACATAGAAAAATAAATGAGTTTTATTCATTTCACTAATTTATTTGAATTCATGAGAAATATTAAATTAAAAAGCTACTAAACAGATCTTTTTAATCAGATGATGTCTACTTACAATCTAAAAATGTCTATACTAATTTCATGAACTAATATCTTGTTCAATACATTAATGAATATGAATAAACCCAATGGTACGCCTATGAAAGACATATTTTAAAATGTAAACAAACAGGCTTCCTCAGTTCCTCATCTTAATAATGTAAACAAACAGTACTTACAAATTAAATGAGACATTGGGATGTAAATATTTCGTTTTTTTGCAAATACAATACTGTAGCACCATTATTATAATATGTTTATTTCACTATTTACAAATATCACTTAAAATACAGCCAAAATATCGAAAAACAACTTTTTCTCATCTTGGGTAAAAAGTAAACAACCATGGACATGACATGGAACAGCATTTGAAGTTTGAAGTAGAGCCATAAGACAGAGAAATGTAAACACCGTTGCCATTAATAAATAGTTTTCAGTGCTTCTACATATAAAATAATTGGTTGATATCTGTTTTATACGCTATTATTAAATGATATGCACACTATGTGCACACTTGATGTTTTAATTACAATTAAATATATATTAATATAAGTAATAAATTATTATTTTGGTTTGATAGTACCTGTAGAGTATAAAATAAATATAGTAATATTTTCAGCGATACGTGAATAAGATATTTTAATAAAAAAACGTGACAACATTTGAAGGTGCTGAGAATGTAACCTAGTCAAATAATTTTGGCTTCACATTTTTATGTAAATAACTGAGTCCATCTGTGTTTATACGTCCATGGAAAATACTTTTCGTTTTAACTAAAAGTATGCTAATATTTTATTGATATTGATAACTGCAGTATTTTATACAAAGGTAATTTTGAACGTATATGTTGTGACTAAAATAAGTTAATCTATTACTAATCTATTACATATACTGGCAAAAAATATTTGTTTATTTATTTACAGAAATCTTTCATCAGTACAGTGACTAACCAAATACTAATGTTTTGTTTTGTGTTAATGATTTTTAGGCATGCGTAGAAGCCATAAAGAGGTAAATATTTTTCTTTCACTGACTTTATAATTACAGCTTGTATACAGGGTGATTAAAAGTGAAATTAATTACCCTGAGTTTGGTACTGTAACTGTTTTCATGTAATTGATGTACCTAAAAAAACTGATACGACACTTAGTAAGATTTGGTCATTTTGATCAGTGTATTTGATTGGTCTGACATTATATTATATTTATTATGACAGACAAATAATAAAATAAACAAACAAACAACAAACAATTAATTACATGATAATTCATACATTGTAATAAATTATTAAGGTCTAAATTTTGATATTTTAAATTCCTGCGTTTTATAAAGAGTATATAAATAATAGTTTTTACATAAAATAGGGTTGTTTTTTTTTATTATTATTAAGGAATAAAACAAACGACTTAACTCAACAATATATTAAAGCAAGAGTTGTAACCAAATTAACAGATAACTGGGCACTATCTTCTTCAAGTACCATCTCCGCAGCGGAGGTCGGCAATCATCATAGCTATTCGGACTTTCGAGACGGCTGCTCTGAAAAGTTCATTTGACGTAGAGATATTGCAAGCACTCCTGACCACGGCGCAGTAGACCAAATTTGGTTTAGTCCCCACTTCCATGCGAAACGCATTGTACTATGCACTGTATAATTTCAATTACAATAGAACCTTTCTGCCTTTACGTGAATTTGACTCCTCCTTCGCGCAGGTCCATGGTCAGGAGTGTTTGAACTATCTTTACATCCATAGCACTCTCTCAGGTTGCGCATAGATGACATTCTACGCCTCTCTATGATTCTCTTTTCTTGGATCTTTCCCTGCATAATCAGTTGGAACAAGGTGTATTTCTCTCCACGTGTAATATGTTTGAGATATTCCAATTTTCTTATTTAAATTGTATTTAAAATTTATATTTCTTTATTCATCCTTCGCAGAACCTCTTTGTTTGTGACCTGTTCTGTCCACGATATTTATAGAATTCTTCTATACACTCACAGCTCGAATCATTCCAGTTTTCTCATTGATGTCGCATTCAAGGTCCAAGATTCCATTCCATAAAACAAAGTCGAATAAACATAGCATCTCGTCAACCTAACTCTTAATTACAATTTTAAATCCCTTGTACATAGCACTCTTCTCATTTTGTTGAAATTTGCTCTAGCCTTTTCTATTCTGATTTTGATCTTCTGAATGTAATCATTTGTAGATGTTCAATTTTTTCACATGCGAAAAATCATGTCATTTTTTCGCTGTATTACTAGCTACCATTCTACCACAATTTTACAATTATTTCCCGTTCTCCAACCCTTCCTACTCACATTTTAACCCCACTCCATTAGAAATACAGACAGTTGTAAGATAGCAAAGAAAGACACACTCTCTTGCCTGTTGTCTCTCGATGATAACAGACACTCTCTCTTGACTGCTGACTGTTGCTAGAGACAGTCGTCCTCTCTTTCGTCTGCTGAGTCCTACTAGGCAGACGTATTATCTCTCTATCAATCGCTACCTATCGCTTGGTACAGACTTACCACGCTTTTTCTCTACTCTAATTATCTCTCTCGCTTATAGTTACGCGAAAAATACCGCAAGTACTATTTTAAATCGTGTACAGACGCAAATGTGCTATATCTCGTGTGATCTAAGTGTTAGTACCGCGAAACACGTCTTCAGAAACCGGTAACCGGACAGTTTCCCCGTATGAAGAACAACCGCGACTGAAAGCCTCTAAATACCGCGAGTGTGTGTATGTGCAGCAGAAGAATTGGTAAGACTTTATATAAACTTAATTTGCTATAATCTGTATAACCTTTTACCACATATCCTAATTTATTTGAACCAGCCCTATGTAATACAGTCCTCTTTAACTGAAATTATATTCATAATTTCACATATGTACACCCTTTTTGTACATATTGTGGTCTATTTGAGTCGGATATAAATCATAAATCATAATCTCTCTCTCACTCTCTATCTCTCTGTCTCACATCTTGATTCTACATAGTTTGGTACACTTTTGAGTCATATGTAAATCCTCATTCTCTCTGTTTTATCTCATGCTCGATTGAACATATTTTGATCTAATTCGGTTCAGATAAATCTTACCTCTGCTGTAAATCTCATTAGTTTTGGTCCTTCGAAATTATGTATTTCTATATATGTGTATATGTTCTTTGATATATATGTATATACGTATGTATTGATAAATCGATATATTGATAGATCGTTGTTTAATAATTCTTATCTGTGTAAATTCCAATTTTATGATTCTATTGTTAAAAGACGGTAGAAAGTCAGGTAAAATTACCCGTTTATAGATACCTGTGACGTAGTAAAAATTCCAGCTCTTTTGTCAATCAAAGATACCCATTATAATTACAAACAAATTGTATTGTTCTCTGAAACGTTTTGCCAGAGGTACACGTCTAGGTAAATAATTTGGGATTTTGTCCTATTGTTCTGAATAATAAATTTTTACAAGAATTCTCCGCTGTTATTGTCATTAATCCCTAGCATAATAATCGCTTTATTCAAATCGCTTGATGACACAAACTAAATTTTTACAATAATCTCTACTCTTAGAAAGTATTTGCGTATTAATTGCTTTATTAAATCAATGAAAATGATCTCTATTAGTGTCAATTTAAATTAAATTCACGATACCGAATATAATTTTCACACACAAAAAAACAAGAAGTTGATAATCTGATTACACTCTTATATATACATATTTTTCTCTCTGCTCTTTGTACTCTTTCTATGAGTCGCTAGGTTTTATTCTCTTCCTCATTCATCTCTGACTTGTACACTCTTATTACACTCTATATAACTATAATATACTCCAATTCAAAATGGCAGAAATTGCAGAATATTTTTATGCAATGCACGTTTCACAAAGAAATATCGCCAGAATTGCGAACGTTGTTAGTTCAAATGAACAAGGCCTCTCTAATTGTAGAATTAGGGAATATATTACTCAGCTTAGGGCAGCTTATAAATCGTATATGGATGCTTTGGAAAACCTGGCTGACGACGAAACTATTCTCGAAAGTGAGGAAGTAGATATTACTTATGAAAAATATATGGATGCTTTATGTTTCTTAGAAGAAAAACTGGAAGCTAAACAGGCTTTTAAATTTGATACAAAATTTAAGGCGAATACTTCCAGTAAACACATTGTTAAAAGTACTGATTTGAATATAAATGGCCAAAAAGAAGTTAAAAATACATTTTACTCTGACTCCCTCCCCAATCAGTTCAAACAGATGAAAGAAATAACTATAAGTACTTCGTTTAGTTCTGCAATTGTTCAAGCTCAGACGCAAGAGCTTCAAAAGCCGATTGATAAAAACACTTCTAATAACATTAGTACTCAAGATGTAATAGGCCAGCCTGTCTTAAAAAATGTGTTACCAGCACAAACAGTCAGTTTTCAAACTACTCCAGAACAAAATATGATTACTGAAACTATAATATCTGCATCTCCCGTGCTTCTTAACATTTCTCCCCCACAAATATTACAAGAATCAAATACCTTGGTTTCAAGTCAAGTTTTACATACACAAAATGTTTTAGTCTCTGCTCCTATTCTAAAAACTGTCAATTTGTCTCCATTGGTTATTGAAAACTTAACTCAAGTACCGCCTTCTTGCGGTGTGCAAGCGGAATTGGCAAATATACCTCCCCAAACTCGTATACAAATTCAAGATATCTCTCAACATGAAACTTTAAATGCTCTAAATATACGACAGGTTAATAAACTCTCTATTCAAGCTCAGAATATATTCACTCCCACTTTCTTACATTTCAATAAAATTCCTACACAAAAATCTATTGATTTATTATTAATTGCAACACCTTGTGAAGGTGCTGTACATGTCAATTTTTTGAAAATTATCCCTTCTCGGAATAAATCCATTTTTCCTCCACTAACACACGAAAATCAAATACTCCTCTCACAGCCTCGTATTGACACGGATGTCATCAAATTTCTCTCAATACAAACTGTTCTTACTCATACCACCTCACAATCTAATTCATTAGATTCAGTAGAACCTGCCTTTTCTTCTGTTACCGTGGCCCTACCATTCGTAGAGGGCCAAGTAACAACAGTTCCTGCAGTGCCCAACCATATTCTGTTACTGGAGGCCCAGTGTGCATTGCCGCCTCCTGATATGGTGAACGTTAATGTAACGTGCCCTACTCCGTTGTTTACTGTCCCTCAGGTTCAAACTTTTGTTAACCAAACCACACACTCAGTAGCCTCTCATACTATAAAAAATTATGCAAATATCGACAATATCGTGACCAGCGCCAATAACTTGGAAAGGTTACACATACTTTATTCTCAACTACGCTCGCTTCTGAACATTCACGGTTTCCAACTCTATAAAATATATTTAAATTCTCGTGCCTTTTCAAATGAGCATAATATGATCTTCACTTCAGAAGTTAATCTTGACTTAGTTAGTAGCTTCTCTAAGGTCCTAGGTATTAACAGGTCACCTTATCAAGACGATTTTTCTTTTAAGTTGCCTATTTGTGAAGAGGCGCCTCCCTTAACAAAAAGAAAATTATGTACCTATGTTTCTCGAATGTATAACTCCTTAGGAAAGCTCTTATCTTTTATAGTACACTCTAAATCTTTCTTACAACTTATCTGGTCATTGCCCTTAGACTGGTACAGTGATATACTGGATGACCTATTGATCCCGGATTGGAAATCATTATTGGATACATTTCAATCAATATCTAAAATAATTACATTTCCCAGATGCCTGACACTTCCACTGCCTAAATCGGATATGCAATTACATTGTTTCACCGATGCCTCTCAGGACATTTATGCTGCTTGTGTCTATCTTAGAGTCGTGTATAGTAACAACACGGTCACGTCTTGCCTCATAGCATCGAAAACTAGAATAGCTCCACTAAAACATAAACTAACTATTCCTCGGTTAGAATTGTCTGGTATCTTATTAGGTGTCACTCTTACTAGAAAGGTACTTGAGGTTCTTTCAAAAAACGTCACAATATCTGAAGTTCACATATTTTCAGACAGCCTCATCGCTTTAACATGGATTTTAACAACTAAATTTACATGGAATCCATTTGTACTTCATCGTGTCAGTCAAATCAAAGAATTAAGTAAATCCTTTTTATTTCATCATGTAAGTTCCTCTTTAAACGTAGCAGATTTGCCCTCTAGAGCCTCAGATATCACTCAGTCAAATTTAAAAAAATTGTGGACCGAAGGTCCCCCCTTTTTAGTTTCCAGTGTAATAGACTACTCTCAATTCAGGATAAAAGAATGGACGGGAGATTTACTGGAACTCAGACACACTCAGGTTACTTTAAGCACAACCTCTGACATATCTCAAGTGAATAATACGCTTGAAACCCTTTTTAATAAATGTTCGTCATTTTCAAAAATTCAGAGAACTCTGGCATATGTTTTTCGTTTTCTCTCAAATCTAAGAAAAAGACATACTAATTCACCTTTAGAATTAGGACCACTGCAAGTTTGTGAAATAAGCTCCTCCACCACTGTGATTGTTAAGTACATACAATCACAGGCCTTTCCTAAGGAATTTCATGAGTTAAAACATCGGAAAATAATCTCTGATAAAACTATCAGAGCACTAAACCCCTTCCTCTCTGAGAAAACTGGACTTCTTCATGTAGGTGGTAGATTAGAATTTGCCCCTATCTCTTTTGAACAGAAACATCCCTTGCTACTACCATCTAATCATTCAGTTGTCAAATTAATGATAAAACAAATGCATGTTAAATTGGGACATGCAGGTGCCTTGACCACGTTGTCAAATTTTCGTTCGAAATATTGGCCAATCTCTGGACTAAGACAAACAAAGAAGATAATACACGACTGTGTGAAATGTTTCCGTTTCATGACACCCAAGTCAACACAACTTATGGCAGATCTCCATCCCGATCGTGTTCTCTCGACAAGACCTTTCCAAAAGGTCTCAGTAGATTACGGAGGTTTTTTCATGATCCGATCCTCTCATCTTAGAAAGGCTCCATTATATAAAGCATACATAGCCTTCTTCATATGTATGACCACCAAATGTGTTCATATCGAACTTGTCACCGGCTTAACAGCTGATGCTTTTATTCTCACCCTTAAAAGATTTATTGCAAGGCGGAGCGCTCCCGAGATTATATGGTCAGACAATGCTACTAATTTCTATGGTGCCCGCAATCAGCTTCTTGAGTTAAACGAACTCTTTAAAAGTAAGAACTTCTCGCAGAGGATTACTAATTTCTGCTCTGAAAACTCTATTCGTTTTAAATTTGGAGTGCCTCGTAACCCTTCTCAATTTGGGTTGCATGAGGTAGGGATTAAAGGTGCCAAATACCATCTTTATCGTCTTGTAGAAAATCTTCGTTTTACCTTTGAGGTTTTTTATACAATAATTTGTCAAATCGAAGCCATTTTAAACTCAAGACCTATCACTCAGCTCTCAAACGATCCAAATGATCTCTCAGTCTTAACGCCCGGACACTTCCTTGTAGGAAAAAGTCTCACAAGTCCACCAGAACCAGATCTCTCAGAAATACCACAGAACCGTCTTTCCCTCTTTCAGCATATCTCGAAAATTCATCAAACCTTTTGGAAAAGGTGGTCGGTGGAATATTTGCATATGACCCAAAGTAGGAGTAAGTGGAACATCGCTACTGATCCTTTAAAGATAGGTGATGTTGTACTAATTAAAGATGAAGAGACTCCCCCACTCCTCTGGCCTCTGGCAAAGATTATCGAAGTGCTCCCAAGCAAAGACTCTCTTGTTCGAACTGTTAGGGTATCCACACCTAATGGCGAATATCTTAGGTCAATAAAGAAAGTAGCTAGGTTACCCTTTAACCAATAGTGGTACTTTCTGCCAAACATGTATATAGTTTCTATGGACTTTAGTTTCTCTAGATTTTAAATAGTTTTTAGTTATCTTAGTTCATTACAACAGTACCCCTAATGTATACTGGTTTACCCTCGTTCTCGAAGTAACTATTTGATACCCTATCCCAGTGGCGTAACTCTTCTCGCCCGCCCCCAGTATGTTCAATTTTTTCACGTGCGAAAAATCATGTCATTTTTTCGCTGTATTACTAGCTACCATTCTACCACAATTTTACAATTATTTCCCGTTCTCCAACCCTTCCTACTCACATTTTAACCCCACTCCATTAGAAATACAGACAGTTGTAAGATAGCAAAGAAAGACACACTCTCTTGCCTGTTGTCTCTCGATGATAACAGACACTCTCTCTTGACTGCTGACTGTTGCTAGAGACAGTCGTCCTCTCTTTCGTCTGCTGAGTCCTACTAGGCAGACGTATTATCTCTCTATCAATCGCTACCTATCGCTTGGTACAGACTTACCACGCTTTTTCTCTACTCTAATTATCTCTCTCGCTTATAGTTACGCGAAAAATACCGCAAGTACTATTTTAAATCGTGTACAGACGCAAATGTGCTATATCTCGTGTGATCTAAGTGTTAGTACCGCGAAACACGTCTTCAGAAACCGGTAACCGGACAGTTTCCCCGTATGAAGAACAACCGCGACTGAAAGCCTCTAAATACCGCGAGTGTGTGTATGTGCAGCAGAAGAATTGGTAAGACTTTATATAAACTTAATTTGCTATAATCTGTATAACCTTTTACCACATATCCTAATTTATTTGAACCAGCCCTATGTAATACAGTCCTCTTTAACTGAAATTATATTCATAATTTCACATATGTACACCCTTTTTGTACAGTAGAGTTAATCATGGTTCCTAGATATGCATATTTATCCACTTGTTTGACGTTGGTTCCGTCTAGTAGAAGATTCTCGTTATTTCTTTGGGTTTTCGATATTCTCATAAATTTCGTCTTCTTGACGTTCATTGTTAGCCCGTACTCTTTTCCATACTACGCTATTCTAGTCACCAGTCTCTAAAAATGTTCAATATTTTCGGCTAAGATCACAGTGTCGTCTGGTTCAAACAATAAATTTGGTTCAAGAGTGTCACTAAAACATCAATGGGCTTCTCATCTAGAATTTTTAGGATTTCTATAGGAAGCATGCCAGGTCCAGGGCCTTTCCCACTCACTCTATAAGAGGCAGCAAAACATTTTAACATAAGCAGAACCACAGTTTTTCTATTAATAAAAAATGGAGGAAACAAGAAACTTTCGAAAGAAAGCGAGGGTCAGAAAGATCAAAACTATTCTTAATTTAGGTATGTAAAAATAAAATTAATATTTTGTAATATCTCCATCAGCATTGATAACAGCTTGTAGTCTTCGGTCCATCTGCGTGAAAGGAACTATGCAATTGTTTTCTTCAGAGAGCTCTTCGCAAACCTGTTGTATACCGTGCCACAGCTCTTCAGAATTTTGAGGTATAAAATTACGTAAATACAACCGTTTTATAATAACCCTCCACACATTCTCGATTGGGTTTAAATCAGGACTGTAACTGGCTCGTGATAAGGTTTCGATGTTGTTATTCGGGAGCCACTTGTTTATTATATTTGCAGTGTGAACAGGACTGTGTGATTTTGTGGAGGATAAAATTATTTTTCTTATAAAGTTGTAGTCTTTCTTCACGGAAACTGTGACATAATTCTTGCAGTTTTCGCATCTTCAAAGGGATTCTCTTCTAATCTCTCCAAAAGCGTACGACCCTCATGATTGGTAGATATTTTTGGTCTTCCAGAATCTTACTTTTTTTGAGAGTTTCTTGTTCTCTTCATCTTTTAATAATATTAAAAACTGTTATTCTACTTACTCCGCCATGGCGGAGTTCTCAATACCAAAGAAACTCATTCGGATGACCAAAGTCTGTATGGAGGGTGGAATATCTAAACTAAAGTACGTGTAAATAATAAACTGTCTGGCAGCTTTGAAATCAACAGTGGACTTAAACAGGGCAATGCGTTATTTCCACTACTTTTTAACCTTGTATTAGAGAAAGCCATGAGGTCGGCCGAAATAAAAACAGAATTTCTATTGGTTCAAGGTCCCAAGCTATTACTTGCATATGCAGATGACATAGATTTCGTTGGAGACTCCATCCTATTTACGAAAGACATCTTCAACAAGGTAGAAGGAGCAACAAGTGAAGTAGGGCTGAAGATTAATGAAGAAAAGACGAAATATATGTATATAAATAGAACGACACGAAGAGACAGAATAAGACAAAATGTGACGGTCAACATCTTTCATTTCGAAAGAGTACAACGTTTTAAGTATCTGGGGGCCGTAATGACAGGTGACAACGATGTTACTGAAGAAATAAAAGACAGAATCCAATCTGCAAACTGCTGTCTATTCGCACTGGATAAGCTTATAAAATCAAAAAATCTTACAAGAAATCTTACAAGAAGTTTAAAGATAAAAATCTGTAAATCCATTGTCAGACCTGTAATAACATACGGATGTGAAACGTGGACCATGACCAAAACAAACGAAGAAAAGCTCAGACGCTTTGAACGAAAAATACTTAGAAAAATTTTCGGACCTCACCATGACATCACCACAAACCAGTATAAAATCAGAACCAATATCGAATTAAAAGCACTCTACAATGACGCCGATATTGTCCAAGAAATTAAATCACAGCGACTAAGATCGGCAGGCCACGTGCACAGACTGCATAACGAGAGACTTGTAAAACTGGTATGGGAGGAGATTCCCACAGGTAAAAGACCACTCGGACGTCCCAGAATGCGATGGAGAGATAACATCCAAGCAGATCTCCGGAAAATGAACATTCCATTTAACCCTAGGTTGATGGAAGACCGAACAAATTAGAAGAAAGTTGTACAGTCAGCCAAGACCCACCCAGGGTTGTAGCGCTACGTGATGATGATGATTCTACTTAAGTTAAAATGGTTCGTTACGGCAGGTAGTGACCAACCATCTTCTTATTTCGTTACAATTCTTGCTTTTAGTTCTTTGCTAGCATGTGGATCCATTTTTTGAGGTTGAATTGAATAAGTTATCTGACAACTTTTAAGATTTCGCAGTGACAGTAAGAGTATGTAAATAATAAGTATTTATCCTTCAAAATACACTGCTCAATTTTCTACAAAATATGCTTTAAGAGTATTAGTTTTTTTAGGAACCAGCTATACATCCGACAGTGGATTGTTTGTTGAAATTGAACTGACTTTACATGATAATTATTTTCTCTACATATTGTTCTGAAGCTATTTTCTTGTGGCATTTTAAATTAATTACTATTTAACTGGGAATAAGCCACAATTAAAGGTTAAAATACGTTTATTGACGTTTCAATTTCCGAAGTGGAAATTGAAACGTCAATAAACGTATTTTAACCTTTAATTGTGGCTTATTCCCAGTTAAATAGTAATTTATTTTCTCTACAGTTTTGTAATGAAAATTTTGGTTGATTAAAAATTTTTAAAAACCTCCGATTTAAACAAATTGATCGCCCTGTATACAATTTTCATTATATTTTATTAGTAACTATATTAAACATTTCAGCAAGAAGCTATCATGGAAAGCGCCAACAAGGAGGAGGAAAAGGTATAATCAAGAGAGTGTTCAAAATAGCCAAAATATTAATAATAGGCCTCGTCGTTGTCGTGAAATTGTGCGTTTTAATAAAAATAGTGCACGCAACGATAAAATGGAAATATATGCTCATAGCCTTCGGATATCTACTTTTAAATGCAACACGGGTCTGGCTGGACGCCAAGTATGCTAAAAAAGCACAAAAGGTGATTTATTACAAACACGCTGATCACCAACACCATTATGAACCTATCGAAGACGACTGGTTGCACGAGAGTTGGAATCGACACGATGAGGAAGAGAAAAGTGCTTCTGTTGGTGTAGGATCTTTAAGGCAATATCCTTTATATGGAATTAAGTGAGGTTTTTTAATGTCGCACAGGTTACTGTATTTTAAATACAAATTTCAAATAAATGGGAGTTTAAAATACTGGGAGCAGGTACTGTATTACGTTAAAATTATCAGTGTTTTTTGATAACATCGTCGAAATTGTTGTCTAAACATTGGTCTTTGATATTTCTATATATACTCTTTCTCTAGAACTTTTCAATCTTTCCAAATTAAAAAAAAATTGATATAATTTCATAATCAATTCACTTCGTTTCATGTCAGAGTAGAGCTTTTAGGGCAAAAGAGTAGTACAACAAGACTGTTCAAATCAGAAAAACTCTTAATAGCCATACATTCTTGTTTTAGTTTTCATAACTTCGAATACAAGATAAAATGTAAATGAGCCTTAACACGTCATAGTACTTGTCTGAGCTTATGAAAACACTTTACAACGACTGGTTATCCTTTTTGTGCTAGTATGACATTAAGCAGTAGTTTATTGATGAATTTTGTTTTTTTTTAACGTCAAGCCTGAAGGCATAATCATATTTGCATTCAGATAACGACCGTACGACCGAATAAGATAGCAGACTGCAGCGAAGAATATGGACTATCTTTGAACATAAAGGAAACTAAATTTATGGTAATATCGAAATCAACACAAAATGTCCAAAATTCATACTTACACAATGAAATTATCGATCGAGTTAGCAAATACAAATATTTAGGCACTTTTATAAATGAAGACAACGATAGCTCAGCAGAAATCAAAATAAGAATAGAAAAAGCCAGATCCATATTCACTATAAAATGAAGAGAGTGTTCTGCGGAAGAGATTTGAGCCCTGAAATGAAACTTCGCCTGATGAGATGTTACGTACTTTCTGTGCTGTTCTACGGAATGGAGTCATGGACGTTGAAAAAGATTGATACCAAAAAATTAGAGGCATTTGAACTGTGGATGTATCGCAGAATCCTGAGAATATCATGGACCGAGAGAGTCACAAATGTCGAGGTCTTGAGAAGAATGAATAAAGAAAAGGAAGTCATATTTACGATCAAAAAAACGAAAACTGCCATACTTGGGACACATTTACAAGAGGCGAAAGATATTAACTGCTTCGAATAATTATGCAAGGGAAAATAGCAGGAAAAAGGTCCATAGGAAGAAGACGAAACTCCTGGCTAAAGAATCTACGGGATTGGTATAACTGTAGCAACAACGAATTGTTTCGGTCAGCAGTTTCGAAAATACGTATAGCCCTGATGATCGCCAACCTTCGGAACGAAGATGGCACTTGAAGAAGAAGAACGACCGTACAGATAAACAGCATTTCGTTTAAAATGGACCTACCAAAAGTCTCCCTGACGAGAGGTGAAACCTTAAAATACGTTCAGGAGAATGTTGTAGCTAGAATGAAAGAGAAATGAAATCGTATACTTTTATTTTAACGTCCTTTCTCTACGTAAAGAGTGCAAAATATTATGTTTTGCAAGAGTAAACTGTAGATATATTGTAATAACACAGTATTCCTAACATCGTCCAATAGCTTCCAGTAAGCTGGGTTTCACAGTTCACCTAAATCGCCATCGATGAGAAGTTTCCTGACTTTTTGTTCCGAAAAGATTTCCGCTGTTAATATAATTAAATCTAAAGCTAAGAACCATTATAAGAATGAATATTAAACTCAACTTTGTTGGTAGAGCATCTTGGAGGCTATTAAGATGGAGCCGCTGTTATCGAATCGGAGGTGAGAGGTTCTGACTGGATGAGATGTTCTTTCCATGTGAGTGTTGTGTGTGTGTTTTTGGACTATGTGTGACAGAAGCTGTGTATCTAGTTACTATTGTTCCTACAAGCCGTTTTTGTGTCTATGTAAAACTTTAGAACTAGTGTTTGCGTTAAAGGCCAGGCCTCGTCAGCTTTCAAGAGGCAGCTCTGCCACAAATAGTTCAGTGTGGCTGAGTGTGTCAACGGCGAGTTTGCTTCGGTAGCAAAAAAGAGGACCCCTTTCACTGTCGTATCAGTATGAGATTTTGTGTGAGTGTTTTTGTGTATAAGTGTGTTGTGTGTTGACTTGACAAAAACGAAAACTGCGTTCTCTAGTGACCATTGTTCCTGCAAGTCGTTTTTACGTCTACGATCAATTTCAGAACTAGTTTATTGCTCTATAATTCTTGTTATTGATCGTTTGCGTTAACGGCCAAGCCTCGTAGAAGTTCTATAGACAGTTTCAATCATTGCCAAACCAATCTCTCCGTATTCGGGGTAAAGAAAAGAATTTAATTAGAAATAGGTGCGGTAAGCTAGCGCAGTAGCTTCGACGATGTCGGCGTACTCACCCGGGATTTTGTCAATGCAAGCCTGCATTGGAATGGGCGGAAGGTGAAGTTTTTTGTGGATTGGCTTTCGAGATCGTACGTGATCTAAGAAAGAGCAGGAACTTTTTAGGGTTTCTTGGGTGTTTGAATAGGAGCCGTTTATGATTCTGAGAGTAAAGTTCCTAATGAGAGTTTTTATTCTCTCGATGATTGTTGCAACATTTGAGATGTTATGCAACTCACAGGATGGGAATCTCCAGAGTTTTTTGTTTACACTGTGCAAAATCCTGCGTTCGGTGAGCAGATTACGTTTCTGATGAGCTTTCAGGAGGCAGTCTAAGTTTTCCTGATACTCTATAATGGGTCAAATGAAGGTTTTATAAGTATGCAAGGATATAAAGGTTTTATAAGTTCTATAACTTACTGGAAGCACATTGGAAAAACGAACAAAAGCTTGGAGAACTCCAGCTCGTAGACTAAAGGGAATTGATAATTGAGCACATATTCTCACTTTTAAAGTTCTGTTGGTTAGATAGGACTGTATAATTTTTGTGAATTGTAATGGTAGCCTGATGTCAATCAGCTTTCGAATAAGTCCGTCGTGCCAGACTTGACCGAAGGCCTTTTGTACATCAAGAAACGTAGCAATGGCGATAAAATAATCGTTGAGAGCTTGCTTGACTTAAGATGTGAACTCAACGCATTTTAAAATGATTTCCAGATAGAATCCATATTGAAAATTGAGAATGATATTGTGGGCTTCGAGAAAGTCGTTGAGTCTCTCGTTGAGGATAAACTTGAGGACTTTCCCTAGCGTATTTATTAGAGAGATAGATCTTTAGGATTCCACATCGGTATGAGAATGCTGTGTTGTATTTGAATATGTTAATCTGACTATTTGATTGTTGATCAACAGATGAGAAGGTTGAGTTTGTTTTTGTTTAGTTAGGACTTTTAGTTTATTCCAGAATTTAGTATCATTTCAGTAATCTGGTTTCGAGGTCGTATCTTCGTATTGGCGAGACTGTAGGGTGGATATTTCCCTCTTAATTCTAGCAGATTTGCGGTTGTATTCTGTTTTAATAATGGGGTTTCTTTTGATCGTATAAAGACGTAAGAGCCGTCTTTTTTGTTGTATTTTGGCAATGATGTATTGTGGAAGTGTCACTGGAGAGAAATATTCTAGTGTTTTGATAGGAATGGGCGTTTACTAGGATTGCGAGATGATCGGACGTTATTGGGAAGGACCTGGGAAGGTCTAGAAGCAAGTCCGTTAAATGGATACCTTCCGGATTGTTATTGTGATCTCCGAATTATGTGTGTCTACAGGTCAGGTCTCCCATAAGAATGGCTTTGTTTAAAGTAGTGAAATACTCTAGCAGTTCGACGCAAAACGGGCGATCTGGATGTCTGTAATAAGAGATTATCGTGAGGGTTTGCTTGTCGGAGGCATGCAGATCTATTTCCATAAAGTCCACGACGGGAAATTAAAAGTTTGGAGGGAACTTGTGAATTGGATGTGGTATGCCGTTTTGTATGAGAAAACTGGTTCATTCCTACGGTTTCTCTACGTTATCATAAAGAAAAACCAATCCCAAGGCTTTTATCACTCTTTATATATATATATATATATATATATATATATATATATATACATATATATGTATATATATATAAACATATATGACACATACACTTCTATGGCACTGTATTTATTGTAGTACTAGTCATTAAAACTTAATCAGTAACCCATGTGTACGTTAAAAAAGTTTTAAGATATTAAACTATTTTATTTAATTGTGATCTCAAAAATGTATGTGCAATATGTATTAGTTTTCTTGAATTTTTAAATTATTTGTTTTTGTATTATTTGTTAGTTTTATAATAAATGTTAAACAGATTATCCGCCCAAAATTTTCCAAAACTGTAAAAAATGAGTATAAAATCAATATAAAAATAATTTCTATTTCAAAGTATTTTTACCGTTTTCATTTTTTATATTTGTGGAAATTGGTGTTGTTTTTCTTTCCCAATTATCTTCACAGCTCTATAAAATAGCCAGTAGCATTATTAGGGACTAAATATTAAACTCTTTTGCAGAATGCTAAGAAAACGAGCTAAGTGCTCAGAAGATCTACGCCCATCTAAAAACGTTCTAAGATCTAAAATGCCCATCAAAGGTGCTGCAAAGCGTTACAACATTTCTCGCTCAACGCTAGGTCTTCGTTAAAGAACACAAAATTCCGTAGAAAAGTTTGGAAGATTTCCGATGTTGTCCGTAGCACAAAAAAAAAGATCTTGTCGAAAGAATTTACAGAGTAGTTGAGTTACTAGTTCTGTTACAAGCAAAATTCTGATGAAAAGAGTGTTTTTTTAGGCTACAACAAATAACATACAAAATTAGTTTTCTAAATAGTCAAATAAAGGTGGTAAAAAATAACTTCAGTTATTCTTGTGCAGGCATCTAGACGTAACTAGTCGAAAAGCTCAACAAATGAATATGTCTCGCTCCCAAAAACTATAGAAAAGTCAAACCTATTTGACAAACCTAGTAGCATATTTATATAATATAGACGAAAAAGGATGCAGATTGACAATCCATAATCAATAAATTGTTTTTGATTAAAGAGGAGCAAAACGAGTACATTTAACCACATGCGAGAAATCGGAGCGCACGAGAGAGCGGAAAGTACGGAGAAATCGTGTCAACTGTAGATCGCGGAAATTCGCTTCGTCAACCTGTATTGTCTTTTGTGGTTTTAAAAGACCAAAGGCTTAAATCTGAATGTCGTCTGGCTCAAAAGCTGTTGTCACAAATAAAGGTAGTATGACATGCGAAGCAATTGTTTGGTGGCTTGACCATTTCCCTGCATTCAGGAACCCTGATCGTAACCTACTAATATTTGGTCAAACTCAAAGTCACCTAGATATTTTCATAGTTGAGGCATCTAACCGCATGGACATAACTTTATTTTGTCTTTTGCGCATGTCATACGAGTTGCAATCTATAGATAAATCAGTGCATAAAAGTTTTGACATATTTTGGGACCAAGAAGTCCTATAGATTTTAACAACAAACCCTATTAAGACGATTACCAAAATGAGGTTTGGAGAAATTTTTACTCCTTTTTCTTCTTCTTAAGGTGCCGTGCATTTCTGCGTAGGCGTCCACCGTACATCGTCTTGTCAAGTGAGATGTTAAATAGTCAGGATTAAATAATTCTGTTTTTAGCAGCATTGCGAAGCATTTCGTAGCTGTGAATTCCTGTCCATTGTCATTTTTTTACGTCCCAGACCTCTCCTACCCTCTATCTTCCCTTCGAGTATCATTTGCTGAAAAGTATATCTTTCTCCTCGTACTATGTGTCGCAAGATGCAGTCTTCTTACTTTTTACATAACTAAAAAGGTCCCTATCCTGTAAGCCCGCTCTTCTGAGCACTTCCTCATTTCTGACCCTGTCCGTCCATGATATTCTAAGCATTCGACGTAGGCACCACATTTCAAACACTTCAAGTTTGTTAATGGAACTGGCCTTCAACGTCCATGCTTCCATTCCGTACAAGAGAACAGGCTACACGTAACACTTAAACATTTTGTATCGGAGGTTGAAGTCCAATTTGCGATCAGTCAGAAACTTACGAAGCCTCAAAAAAGCATTTCTGGCTTGTTCAACTCTGCTGTTTATTTTATTCTCGGGGTCCCAACCCTTGTTCAGCAAACAACCCAAGTATTTAAATTGCCTGACCGGTTCGATTTCATTTCCAGAGACATATATCTTTGCGTTGGGGTAATCATTTCTACTTATAATCATTGTTTTTGTCTTCTTGATATTTATTTTCAAACCCCGAGCTTCACTTGCAAGAGTTAGATCATTTAAAAGACATTGACGATCTTCGATGTTATCTGCCACTATGGCTGTATCATCGGCACCCCTGATGTTATTAATAAATATGCCGTTAACTTTAATACCCTTATTAGAGTCTGCCACTACTTCTGCGAAGGCTTTTTCTACGTATAAATTGAACAGCATTGGAGACAGTATACAACCTTGCCTCACTCCTTTTTTAATGGAGAAATCTTCTGTTTTGTTGAAATTTTGAAAACGTACTGTTACTGTCTGGTTCCAATACAGATTAGCGATAATTCTTATATCCTTGTCGTTCAATCCCAACTCTTGTAGGTATTTTATCATCAATTCGTGTTTTACATTATCGAATGCTTTTTCATGATAATCGATGAAACAGACAAAAATATCCTTTCTTTGATCTAAACAATTCTGTATTAATGTTTGCATACTAAAGATCGGTTCTCTCGTGCCAAGTCCATTTTTGAAACCAAACTGACTCCATCCACTGACCTCTTCAGATTTCTTAAAAAATTTAGTGTGCAGTATTCTCAGGAAAAGTTTTAAAAAGTGACTCATTAGGCTTATTAGTCGGTGGTCCTTGTAGAAGTTTTTTTACTCCAGTTTGGCTAAAAACAATGACATCATCAAAAATTATCTCCGCTTTTGCAGCCACCGGCATGTATCCGCTTAGACCAGATACTATACTTGAAGCTGTCTTTGCAGTAAGTTTGATTACCCACAGAGAAGAAGACGAAGTAAACCACAGTAGCTCCCAAGATTTACCAGATGTCGTTAGAAGTTCTAGCAAGTCGATGAACTGGCAGATAAAAACGAGGCCAGTACAACAAGAAAGAAGCGTTTAATTACTGTCTCAAGTAGCGAATCATTATCAGATTTTAGTCTTCACGATGACTCACTTGACTATGTCTTTAGGGAAGCTCAACCTATAAAAAGATATAAATGTAACATGGTTACAAAAGAAATAACAAAATGTAATCCGGGGTCTAATCAAGTAAGAATTTCTGTCTCCAAATGCTTAAACAGTTCTTTTAAAGGTACAGGATTGCTGATTACACCGTAAATTAAATTACCCATCATGAAAAGGAAGCCAGCTTTAAACACTAGGACCCATCAAGTTACCAAAGAGTTGTCACCAATACCAAAATTAAAAATCCAATCAAAGTTGTCAACAAAGCAATGAGCAGTACCACAAAGAAATCAAGGAAAGAAGAATCGTGGTTTTGTTTCCTTTGTAACATCTGCGGTAAAAAAGGTATGCGCTTGTGCATAGTGTTCGTTATGTTCACGAGGCCTGTGTAGAATTGACTAAATTGACCAAGAAAAGTTTACTTGCCCTCAATGTTCTTAAGTTATATTTTTCAGAAATATTTGTTACGTTTATGCTATTTAATTGCCTTTATTTTTTCAGAAAAATGTATTACTTTTAACTGTAGTTCTAAAAAAGTATTCTTTATTTAGTTTTTGATATAATTAAAATACATTGTAAAAGACAATAAATTTCGTTGTTTTATTTACGTCTAATAACCAACCAGTTAGTCTAGTTACTGAGGCTTAAGATATGGTAATACCTCCGAATTTGTTATAACTGCATCGATTTCTTTGAAAATTTCAAATTAAGCTTATCTTACCCTCCACTTCAAAAGTTATATACGCTCTAGGTGCGCTTTTTGTTTTTAAGGGGTGAAAACTACCCCTTATTGAAGAAACTGGGAAAAACACGGACTTAATTATTTTATGCAGTTAAATCTTGTTTATTCGCATAAGGTAAATATTGTAATGTGTTTTCTAATATGAAAATTAATTATTCACAATTTTTAACCCTTAAAACCCTTTAAAAAACCTTTAAAAAGTCGTAGCAGCTTGAGACATTTCAATTATGTATTTAAATACAAATAAAAATTAATACCCTAGCTATACAATAATATTTTATTTATTTATTGAAAATTTTTAACCCTTACAACCACCCTTATGACAAAATGAATTAAAAATGAAATAAAAAATATTTTTATCGGTTTGAAACATTTCTTGAGTGCATTTTATTTAACGAAAATTAATGTTTTGCATATAAAATAACTTTTTATTATAATTTCAACATTTCAACCCTCACAACCAACCCCTTTTTTAAAAAATTTATTCAATATCTTTTTATTAGTCTGAAACATTTCTTGAGTGCATTTTATTAAACAAAAATTAATTTCTTGGTTATAAAATAACATTTTATTATAATTTCAACACTTAAACCCTCACTACCACCCCCTTTGTCAAAATTGAATTAAAAAATATTTTTAGCGATTTGAAACATTTTTAGAGTGCATTGTTTGTAGACAAAAATTAATTTTTTACTTATAAAATGAGTATACTTTTTTCGACCCTTACAAGCACCCCTTTTGATGAAAATAAAATCCTTAAATCCTTAACTTAGATATGGACATAAATAGAAAAAATTTAGTTTATAATATATTACAATTTTTTTATTTTCCAAAAAACTAAAAATAAATCCAATGCTCCAAATTATAAAATTTTTCCATGCTCCAAAATTTATTCTAAAAAGTGCTATTGGTTTTTTTACAATAACTCGGTTAATTTTAATGCTACAATATGCATAAAAAACGATTTTACAGGTAATTTAACGGGCTATAAGTATAGGAATGTTAAAACATTCTAAAGGTCTTCATGTTTAAAGGGTGAAGGGTCAAAGGGTCGGAGACCAGTGGTTCATGCGCTATAAAGCAAACTTCAACTATATCTCCGTTATTTTTTAAACTACAAAAAAAATTAAAAAATTAAAATTTTTGTTGAAAAAAAACCTATTTTTTGTATTGTGTCATCTTTTACATATCTTTTATAGTTTTGAAGTTATTATAAAAAAAGATTTTTTTTTAATATTTACAAAAAAAAATGTAATCATACTTTTTTCAAAAACTGGGTATTCTAAAGTGGCTAAACTTTTGGATCATACAAAAAATACTAAAATAAATTGAATTCTATAAGGAAAACAATTTATTTCAATCCTAGTGAACATGACGTTAGTTTTATTGCGTTTTTTTTACAAAAATTTGAGAAACCCATCGTTTTTTTGATCGTATCTCACGTACAGTTAGTGCAAAGGACTTTTACCACCACTCATTTTAAAGGTCTTTTCAAGCTCTTTTAAAAATATTATATGAGTTTTTGTCGAAAAATGTACCCGTTTTCCGTTATTTAACGTTAAATACTCGTATTGAAAGACAAAAACAAAAACAAACCTTCTTTGAACAGCCATAACTCAGTTAATATTAAACTGAAAATATTCATTAAAAAGCCAATCTTTTTGTATTTTTATGAGCTTTAATTTTAGTCGTTACACTTTTTTTGATAAAACTCTTAGTTTCAGAGCTATTCTTAAAAAAACCTTTGGAAAACATGTTTTTTTTTTAACGAAAAATGACACTTTTCAACAGCGAATAACTCAAAAAGTATTGATCTAGCGAAAAAAATGTTTACTACATTTTTTATTTAAAATTTGTCCTTCTATCGAATAACGTGGTTATTTTGAGTAAAAAAATTTCCACCCTCGAAAAGGGGTGGCAAACACCCCCAGGGTGGAAGCGCACATCGGCACTATATAACTTTTGTTCCTTGAATAACTATTTACCAACACACAAAATTTTAAATGAATCGACTCAGTTATAAAGAATTCTGAGGTAAAAACCCTCAGTAACTGTTCGTTAAGTCGAACGAAGACTTAAGTCTTTTCTTGTTTCTTTATAACTATGCTTCATAATGATTTCTTTAAAAATAGTTGCATAACTTCTCTAAATTTCCATTTTGTTCTTTCATGATTACTGTATTATATTACCTAAAAGTTTTTCATTGATTTTCTATATTTCACATATTTAGAATAAATATTTTTATAGCCAATTTAAATATAAAACCTTTTATTTTTAAACGGTGCATAATTGATATTTATATTTTAATTATCTGTACCTACAAACCATTATTCATTATAAATATATAAAAACTACCATTTTTTGCCATACAAAGAAAATATTTACTAATTGGCGTTCAACGTGTAATTACTTGCAATTTGGGAGACTTTCTGAATTGCATAGAAAATACTAATTGAAACTAACTGCGAAACGCAAAAAGTTGTCAGATATTATTTTGTATATAAACACCAAAATGCACTGTAGTTCATAATATAATTAAAATTGATCGCACCTATAATATACCATGCACCAGATGACAAAAAAAGTACCAAGTAGAGAGTAAGTACTGACAAAACTGTATTCCATAAAATATGTTTAAATATAAGTAATTACTAAAACAACAGAAAATAAACTAAGCAACAGGAAGTTGTGGACTCCAGAAGAAAAATAAAAGAGTTACATCACAAAAAGAGCTTGAGCTCTGTTTCGGGTAGCTTGTATTCGGGGTCTCTATTCCAAAAATTCATTTTGTCCACTGAACATCAACTGCTCTTGCAACATAAGATGTCCAGTTTCATTTTAGTTACCTAGTATTCTTTCAATTACTTCTGCTACTTCTGATATATTGTGTATAGTAACAATGGTATTACTATCACGTAGAGAAACCAGAGTGTTATGGTTTCTGTACCATAGGTCATTACAGGCAGCATGCAGTTAATAAATACTGTTCTTTTCACACACAGTGAAATCTTTGACCTAAAAATTTCCATTATCTTTACAAAGGCAGCCCAAGCTATGTTTATTCTTCTTGAGCTGCCTATTTAGCTCGATTATTTGGTTGTCTCAACCTATTCTGTTCTTATGGCCCAAATACTTATAGATGTCAACTGGCTCAATGTGCTTGTCATCAACTGAAATATTACAGTAAGTGAGGAAGAATAAATAAAAACATTCAAAATATAGATATCAAGAAAAACATTTCGATCAAAAGTATAAGAAAACTGAGGAATAGATTAATGGAAAATATAGGTATTGGTGAAAAAGAAGAACGTAAAGTAATAAAAGAAACATATTTTAAAGATAAAATACAAGCCACTCAACAATGATAAGAAAGATAACATTGAAGTGATGGATTCGATATTTCAAACTTAATAATTTTATCTTCTTTCTCTTGATGTCCCGCATCTGTACCAACTACTCTTTGGACCTCATCCTCTTCGAGTATTTGATTGTTCCTGTCGTTGACTCCTTGGCATCTTTTTCTGTAGTTTCTTCTTTTGGCATCGTACCTACATTCCTGTTTGGTCGTCGATGCAACCACCTGGCTAATCAGCCTATGTTTAATTCTGTACATCATCTGTATACGGTTTCTGTAGAGGATGTCTCTTGTTTTCAGGAGTCTTCTTTTGGCTTGGTGGAAGAAGTACCTTGTCCTGTTCTCAGCCATCTCCCTTAGTGTTGTGTACTATAGCCTTTCCTGGATGGTTGCATTTGAAACTCTATCTTCTCATGTCGACCCGTCGATCAGGCTGTAGCATAATGTCTCTGAACTTTTCAGCTTCTTCCAGTCGGTTTCTGCTGTGGAACTCCATACTGGAACTGCATACAACATCATAGACATAACGTAGGGGTGGCATAATTGAATCTTCTTGGCCTTCGTTAGGGGACTTGTCCTGAAAATATAAGGGAGTATAAGATTTTTAGCTATAGTTGCTTCTACCTTAATTTCTTGAACATGCTTCGTGAACATGCTTCGTGAAATTTGGTCTTCGGATGAGGTGGACTCCTAGGTACTTGAGTGAATGATGTTTCCTCTTATCGTAAGGTCAACTACTTGTGGGCTGGTTTGCTGCATGAAGATGATGAATTGTGTCTTCTCAGCGTTTATCTTGATTTTCCATTTGTCCGTGAATTCTGAAATCCTCTCCAAGTGGTTTTCTAACGTCTGGATCGATCATTATATCCTCTTTTTCTAATATGTAGATTGCCGTGTGGTCAGCATATAGTGCTGTATTTGTTCTTACATCTGTTGGTAAGTCTAAAACAAAAATCTTGTATAAAATGGGCGATACGATACTGCCTTGAGGCATACTTTCTTGGACATCTTGCATCCTGTACATCTTTTGGTCAGCTGGAACTTGAAGAGTTCTATTAGTTGTATATGAGTCACATATATTAACTAAATAATGTGGCAAACTAGCTCTGCCTATCTTGTGAATAAGAGCTTTCTTCCAGACTTTTTTTTATGAATCCGATTTGGTCTTTTTGGATTATTCATTTCTCTTTCTGTATGATTTATCAGTCTTTTCTAGATGATCTTCTCCAATAATTTTCCACTTCATGTTGAGTTTCGTAATGTGTTCCTTCCTCTTCAAATATTGGTGGCATCTTCTGTTTTGTCCTATTCTTGGATTTTAACATCTTCCATACGTTTCCACGGTTTTCTTCCGCTTTCCTGATGTTTTTATGCCATTTTTCATCGGTGATGCTTTTGAGTCTTGTCCTTATTTCTTTGAATAGTTCGTCTCCGTAGATCTTGAATTCCTGTCTTTAAGTTCTTTGGGAAGTCCTTCTGGTCCTGCTACTCTACTTTATTATTTCCTTAAGCTCGTTCGGAATGATTAGTCCTCTGCTGTTCGTCTTTTCCTTTGGTATGTTCGTCTTTTCCTTTTGTATGTTGTTTTCCATGGCTTTCTGGATTCTTCTTGTAATTTATTCCCTATTTCTTTCCACTTATTCTTTTGATTCAAGATATCCTTTCTGTTTCATTCGATTTAGCTGTCGTCTGTAGTTTGGCCAGTTCGCATCTTTCCATTTCCATTTCACTACAGGTTTGATCGTTTGAGGTCCATTTTGGTATGTGTTTACACTTAATTGAATAGTTTGAGGAGGGGAGAACTGTTTGTCTCAACTTGATCATTGGGAAAATATATCTATGTATTTTTTTTAATTTGTTAGATTCTAATAAAGAGAGCTTTTAATTTTTTTAATTTTTAATTCAATTTTAATTCTAATAAAGGCTTTAATTTTGAATGAGAAGAATTTGAAATGTTAAAAGTTTTCAAAGATATTTCTTTCTTTTTTATATATTTGGTAACTTTTGTTGATGCCTTGCCTGTATATCTAATCGAGCACAAGGTACTGGGTCTTTTTCTCTGGTTGTGGAAATACTAATTTCGGGACTTTCTTATGTAGTTTTTGACTTAAAATTTTATTTACTGTTTCTTCGTTGTACCCATTGTGTACTGCTATTTGCTTAACGATATTTAATTCTATCTCAAAGTGGTTTTTTGACATCGAAATTTCTATTAACCTATGTAACATGCTATGGTAGGCTGCTAATTTATCATCCCATGGTACACAATATAAATTGACAGCCTAGCATAGCATGTTACATAGATTAACAGAAATTCCAATGTCACAAAACAACTTTGATATATAATTAAATACCATTAAGTAAATATCAGTAAAAAATGGATACAAAAAACAAACAATAAATAAAATTTTAAATAAAAAACTACATAAGGAAGCCCTGAAATTAGTATTTTCACCACTAGAAAAAAACCCAGTACCTTTCTGCCTTCCTACCTGCTCGATCACATATACAGGTAAGATATCAACGAAATTGCCAAAGACATAAAAAAGAAAGGAGTAACACCAGCTTTCAGAACAAACAAAAACTTAGGCAAATATATTAAAAACAAGAAGAGCCAAAAAAAGCACTTACACAGCACTTACACTGCTCAAAAACTTACATCGGTCAAAATCGTAGAACTTTTAACAAACGTATAATACAACATAAAAGGGCTTTCAATAATAGAAAAATAGATTCTACGTATGCATTTCACCTTCTAGACCATAGTCATTCTTTTAATAACGAATTTGAAATTCTTCATATTCAAAATAAAGGCCTTAGACTATCTTTATTGGAGTATATGAAAATTAACAAATTAAAAAATTCAGACATAATTCTGAATGACCAACTTGAGACAAATAGTTCTTCCCTCCTTAAGTGTAAACACAAAAATAGATCACTTGAGAAAGGCACTCTGCCTAAACAGCTGTAGTGATAATATATAATAAATTGTGTGGAAGTTTTAAAAACAAAGTTTTCAGTGTTTTAGTGTTAACATTCTTCATTGTTATTAGAACACTAATATTTTAAGGTAAAATATCGAGAATACACGCTAGAGGAAGTTCACAGTCCTCAACCAGAACGAAAGTGTAAATAGGAACAGAGGGATACAGTTTTTGTGGGATACAGTTTATTAAGGGCGAATAAATGGTTTTATATTCTTTAAGCTTTTGTTAAAATTTTTAGATATAGCTAATCTAGCTAAAACTACTGGTAAAAAGAAAATCAAGATGGTGACCCTTGTAAAAATTCTTATGATCGGAAAAATCATCAAATCCAAATTCGACATGCTGGTCAAACTATACATGGCTGGAATCCAAACTAAGATATTCTTTGTACTGCTGTCCATCTTGGCACTTACGAAAATCAAATTTTTCCTGGATTTAAAGAAGTATCAACAGGAACCGTCGAAGAATATATACTATGAACACGCTCAGCATGACCATCACTATGACGAAAGTCCGTGGGGACATGAAGAATCAGGTTTTTGGGGTAGATAAATAAGTTTTTGTTTACTTTCTGAATATTAACATAATTTATTATTTATTAGCATCTATTAGCTTTCCTGCGAAGATTAAGATGAAAATTCCTTCGATTTTTTTTAAATACCGAGATTTTAAAAGGCTGCCAAAATATCAATTTATTTGTTTATTTATTTTTAAATGTTTGATCGTTTCAAATTTCTTGAGTCAAAAATTGCTTGTGATTTGGAAAATACATAAAATAAAATGTTTCTAATCTGCAAATACAATATCATATTTCACATCCAGCAATTTCTTTAGTGCTAATCCCATAGTCCTTTTCTTCCTAACTTTCTATCTAATTAATCAAGTATAAATGCCTAGTATTCTTCAATAAATAAATATTTCTCCTCTTAACAGGTAGTCAATTTATATACAGTGTGTCAATTTTAAATAATAAGGTATGATAAATAATGAGGTATTTGAATGAGGTTTTTGTTGAACTACAAATTTGTTAAAAATGTCAATTAAGTAAATATTCAAAGTGGGTTTCGTTTTTTTGTAAACAATAATACAGTCTATTTTTAAATTCTGCACGAACTTTGGCAAAAGTTATTCTAGTAACAACGCGACATGCTTGCGTAATTCTTTCTCGCAATTTTCCAAGTGACGCAGGTTGAGTTTTATAAACAACTGACTTGAGGTAACACCATAGAAAAAAAGTTAGGTGGCGGTAAGTCTGGTGACCTCGGTGGCCACTCAATAGGACCGCTCCTTCCAATCCATTTGTTCGGATAATTAGCATCCAACCAGTGCCTAACTGGAGCTGCATATTGAGGAGGTTCTCCATCTTGTTGGAAGTACAGCAAATCTTCGTCTAGAGCTAGGTTGCCTTGATCGTCCCTTTGGTTCTCTAATTCATGCACAATTAAAGGTTCGATGGTGTTTTCCAGCGTATCGAGATAAATGTCGCCACTAAAATTGCCTGGTATGAACAAGGGGCCAATTATAGCATTGCCTAATATTCCTGCTCAAACATTCAGTTTTTCAGGATATTGAGTGTGATCTTCTCTGAATCGATGCGGGTTCGCATCACTCCTGTACCGACAGTTTTGTTTATTTACATTACCATTTAGCATAAAAGTACATTCATCAGCGAAATAAATGTTTTTTAACATTCCCCGTTCAACACGAATTCCTTCAGTCATGAGTTCATAAAACCCAATTCGTCAGTCTGGATCATCATCGCCTAGTTCTTGATGAATTTGTGTTTTGTACGGGTGAAACTTATGTAATTTCAACACCTTTCTAACCGACTCGTGATACTTGTCGTGTTGATGCTGAAGGCTTATTGCAAAATTTTCAAGGACCTCAATTTGGGATGCTTCATTCAGTAATCTTGGGATATCCCTTTTTTTTATTTTGCATTGATCCCGTTTCTCTAAACTTTTCAACTAAATCGCGGACGTACACGTGACTTACAATGATCTCCACGAGGTCAGGTATACGCTACAAACTAATGACATTTAAAATTCTCAAATAAACCAAACGTGATTGAATCTGACAGAACCCAAAAAACAGATGTTTTCAACTTGTTTTGCAAAAACGGCAAATTAAGTTTTTATTTAACAAAAAAAAATCCGACGGTCACTTGTCACTAAAAATAATAGTCTGGGAGATAGCATTACAAATACAAAAGTCATAGTACGTCGGCTGATATTACCACCCGGTATAATTATTAAACAACAATTATACAGGGTCATCAACAGAATCAACAAAAATCTCATTAAATTTTCTATTTAAGCCAAAGTTTCACAATTACTGCTTTACCCTGTATAATTATTATTTATACCATTGGATAGAATTTTTTATATACTTTCCAATAATGTATCACAAGTAGGGGTTTGCAATTTAAACTTTTTTGGTTGTGGTGGGTGGGGCCTACCTGAGAGGGTTGATGAGATCTCTTTCATGTCATTTTAGTTCCCCCTTACTATCCTAGAAATGGATTGAAGCATTTTTCGATATCAGCTTTTGTTCGTGAGATATAGCCCATTGTAAGTTTTAAAATTGACTCACTGTATACAATATGAATAACATAATATAATATCTTTCCAAGTCTATAAAATTCACGTTAAATTCTTCACTTGAATGCTTATTGTAAGTCATTGCTTGCAAAAACCATTCATGAGCTGTTGATATAGTGATCTACATTCAATATTGAACAAATATTGCGTAAAAATTTTCTTTTCTATTTTCTTTTTAATTCTTCAGAGATGCTTGCAAAGTTAATTATATTACAATTGTAATTGTTATATTATTAAAATGTATATATTGTTTATCTAGGTATACATTGTGTATTTCCTCGATATTTTTTTTTGACAGTTGTTGCTTATAATTTTTCTTCATATTTACCATCTTAAATCGAATTTTCTTACACTTAAATGGAATTTTTGCCGCTATTAACAACAAAGTTTAATTACTTTTGTAACAAGCGTACCAATATATTAAAAAATAATTTTATTTACATGACTGCAAACTATTAGCTGTACCAAGAAATTTTCATCTTGTTTTTGCATTTACAGCACTATATTTGCTGTTACTTTTCTTATATTGTTTTTACTGTGTTTTTCTTCAATTTGTTTTCCTGTGTCTTTGATGTTTTTTTGTTAATTATATTACAATTGTAATTGTTATATTATTAAAATGTATATATTGTTTATCTAGGTATACATTGTGTATTTCCTCGATATTTTTTTTTGACAGTTGTTGCTTATAATTTTTCTTCATATTTACCATTTTAAATCGAATTTTCTTACACCTAAATGGAATTTTTGCCGCTATTAACAAGAAAGTTTAATTACTTTTGTAACAAGCGTACCAATATATTAAAAAATAATTTTATTTACATGACATCAAACTATTAGCTGTACCAAGAAATTTTCATCTTGTTTTTGCATTTACAGCAATATATTTGCTGTTACTCTTCTTATATTGTTTTTACTGTGTTTTCCTTTAACTTCCTGTGTCTTTGATGTTTTTTTTATATCATTTCCGTGATAATCTCATTATTTTCGCTATCTATGCGAGGCAAAGAAGCAATAAACTACAAATTTTTTGCAGTTGGATTGATCTCAATGAAACTTTTACATTCGATTCGTAAGAGCATTAGGATGTCTAAATGAAAATTTGACAAGGAAAATGCATTTTCCAAAGTGAATTTTGAAGTAATGAGAAGTGATAAATTCGTATTTCGGAAATAATTGACGGGATGTCTAATCAAGAACATCATAACGATGGTCTCCGAAGCACCTGGTGCGCAGGATGAGCCTCGTTTCTTGGAGTTTTATGGAAATTCGAAACATCAGTGTAAACTCGTTATTCGGGAGTTTTGGGGTCGCTGATCACGAATATTATGACAGGGAAGGTCTTCGAAGCACTAGGAGAACCGGTCTCCTCTTCTGGAGGTTTGTAGAAATTCGGTACAAAATCAGTGCAAACTTCTTACTCGGAGGGGTCGCTGAACACGAATATCATGTCAGCAATAGTATTAGAGACTCTGTTGGTAATTTTACTTCCTTCATTATCTAAACTTTGAAAAATACTTACTATTATAAGACTAAACCGTCTTCTAACAAGCAAATAATAAATATGATTTTTTCACAAAACTAAATAAAAAAAACTTATTCAGATTACTCAGAGTTGTAGAAAAAAGTGTGTTATAACGTGAAGGTATTATAGCAACAAACATTTAAAAGGCGGTAGCAGCACTACTGTTGGACAGATGAAAGCGCTTTGACAATTCTACCAACTGCATTAAAAGTGCCAAATGTTAAAAAGGATAAGTGATGGATTCGACTGTTACTTGATGAAAATTCATTTTATACAGGGTGTTTCAAAAACAGGTAACCTTGTCTCTAGGGTAGGTAAAAAACTGAAAAATAATTGGGGTTTGCTTAGTAAAAAATTTTTGTAACGCCATCCGTTTTCAAGGTACATGGCGTTGAAGAAAAAAAAATTTTACGCATTTTTTACGATTTTGCCGAAACTACTGGCAACATTGTAATGAAATTTTATACGAATATGTTTTGGAAGCTGATACATCCCATGAATTTGTTTTTATATCTGACTCTCATAGAGGGCGCTAGTTACACGGATCGTACTATGTATTAGTCAAAATGACTTTTTTAAGAATATAATTATTAATCAAAGTTTCATGTAAACTTAAACATCATTCAATTTTACATGAAAAAGGTACTCTTGGTAAATACCGTTTTCGGAATATTTTGATTTGAAAATTATCAAGTAATAATTGATACTGGTAGTAATGATAAAGTTCTAATAGGTATACCTCTATTTTCTCCAAGTGTAGCATGGAAATCTGACATTTATTGATTGTTATGACGATAAATCAACAATAATTAGAGTTTTGAAACCTTGTTATTTGTAAAATCAAATCAAAATGTACTCAAAATACACTGACATGTTATTAACCTTAGGCGAATGTTTAGGATGTTCTAGTGCAGCTGTGACACGTTATGCAGAAACGATTCCTACAAGAAACTTACCAAGTAAAAAAACATTTAGAGTGGAACAACGTTGTCGAGAAACTAGAAATGTGAGACCAAATAAAATAAATTGTGGTAGACCAAGAACAACAAGAACAATTAATAAAGAAAATATTTTTTTAAATTTACTTGATCAAGATCCAACAGTTAGCGTAAGGAATATAGCAAGACAAACAAATACTTCTTCTTCAAGTACTTGGCGGATACTGAAAGAACAGCAATTACATCCTTATCATTACAGACAAGTCCAAGAGCTCTTGCCAGATGATCTACAGAGGTAAATTCACGCCAAGAATTGGAAGAAAGAATTCAACGTCAATTTAATGACATCATAGCTGATCCCCTACCGTTTAGAAGGTTAATGGAATCTTTAGAAAAAAGAATAGACTTGTGTATTGAACACTTACTGTAATTGAATTTTATTTTATGTTCTTAGTCATTAATTTAATTTTCTTCTTGTGCGTTTTGTTTAATTACTAACTGTTTTATACCAGCATCAATTATTACTTCATAATTTTCAAATCAAAATATTCCGAAAACGGTACACAGTACCGAGTTTTACCAAGAGTACCTTTTTCGTGTAAAATTGAATGATGTTTAAGTTTACTTAGAAATTTTGATTAATAATTATACTCTTAAAAAAGTTATATTGACTAATACTTAGTACGATCCGTGTAACTAGCGCCCTCTATGAGAGTCAGATATAAAAACAAATTCATGGGATGTATCAGCTTCCAAAACATATTCATATAAAATTTCATTACAATGTTGCCAGTAGTTTCGGCAAAATCGTAAAAAAACGGGTAAATTTTTTTTTCTTCAACGCCCTGTATCTTAAAAACGGATGGCGTTACAAAAATTTTTTACTAAACAAACCCCAATTATTTTTCAGTTTTTTACTTACCCTAGAGACGGGGTTACCTTTTTTTGAAACACCCTATATAGCAATATATTGTTTTTGTAATTTTATATAACATAATTTTATATAACATACCAAAAATAGATGAATTGAGAAAGACACTCTGCCGAAACAGCTGTAGTGATAAGATTTTATAATAAATTTTGTGGAAGTTTTGAAAACAACGTTTTTAGTGTTTTTAATTGTTATAGATAAAAAGAATATTTAAAATATTTTTTTTCAATATTCGATAAAGCTTAAGAAAATAATGTGGGTAACTCCAGGACGATTACCCATGAATCAATATTTGAGATATTCCAGTAACAAGTCTAGACTGATTCTGTATCTAATTCCCATATAATTCCAGGAAACGAGGTTCCTCGCGAGATGAATAGTGAGTAAAAGGTACCACAAAGACCATCGCCGGCATGATATTCGTGTTCAGATATCCCAAAAATCCTCGAGTAACGAGTTTGCATTGATTTTGTATTAATTTTTCACAAACCTCCAGAGAAGAAGCCCATCCTCGGCACCAGATGCTTCGAATACCATCGCTGTCATGATATTCGCAATTAGCGACCCCAAAAATCCCCGAGTAGTAATATTGGACTCACTTTCTTCAATTATTTCTGAATTTATCATTTTTCAAAACTTCGAAATTCACTTAGGAAAACGCATTTTCCTTATTTCGACATCATCACTTTAGTTCACAACATTTCCTAACGGTCTTACAAATCGATTGCAACAAGTATTGTTGAAATCGATCCAACCGCAAAAAATTGGTAGGTTTTTACTGGTTTTACGACATTTTACTGCTTCATTTCCTAGCATATAATACACATATGTCTGTTTCCTTTCAGTTTAGAAAGATTCTTTTAACAAATATACTGTTTACTACTGCAAAGAAGCAACTTTTTAAGTAGTAATTATAAAATTTTGTGAAAAATTTAAAATTACTGGTTTTTAGTTATAGTCTAGGAGCCAGTAAAGGTCATTAAAACGATCTACATTTATATGGATATCACATAGATAATGAAAAATGTTTTTCTATCTTCTTATGTCTACGAACATAAACAATTTACCCTCAAAATTCTTAATCAGCAGCCAAAAATGCATGAACAAACTTGGGTGTACTCATCAGAATTGATAAGGCCATGGTGACATAACTGGCCCCTAGACTATTATTTATTTAGATATTGTTTTTATTTCATTAGATTAAGGCATATCAAATTTAATATCGTAGAGGTATGGCAATAGTTTTTTTTTATGGCCTTGGCATAGCCAATTGACCAGACTATTTTGTAATTTGTATTCACAGAACAACAATCAGAGTTCGAGTTAGTACTAAATGTAAGTTTTAATTTTTCTTTTTATTTTTTTTTATTTTTTCCGTTATATTACTTTTTAATATTGTATGTAATATGTATATATATTTTTTATTTTGTTTTGGTCATCTTTTGTAATAATTTTGTTTTACATTTTTTTTTTGTTTTTTTTTATATATTTTTTTATTTAATTATTTTTTTTTTTTTTGTTTTTTCGTATTAAAAGGTTTATTACATGATTGGTATGTTCGCAAATTGCTTACAAGTTTCATCTTAATTCTATGGTTAGTAAATTATATTGTTTAAAGTTTATATTTACAATTTCTTATTAACTGATAAATACAATAATTATAGATTTCTACGTATGGCAATAGTTGTCATTTAAAATTCGCATTTGTATGGAAGTCTTATTGATTTATTTAAATAATTTTAAATAGATTTAAAATTTATTTTTGAAAATTATCAATAAATAATAAAAAATTCGTTCATAATTTTGACTCTTGTCTCTACCATACTGTAGGTTTTTGATCATGTTTGTGGTTTAATCGCACATAAATACAATATTTAACCCGATCGGTATTACCATCGATCACGGCAAAACATGTATTAGCCCAGTCTGGTTAAAAAAAAGGTCGAAAAATGTTTCGCAGATATCTGAAGCTTTTAAGACATAGGTAGGGGATACTAGATGACGAATAGATGAAAAGGTACTCGTATTTTTACCTTGCGTTTTTTTTAAACAATAATTTATGGTCACAATTTGATTTTTTGTCTATAAGTTGTTTCCCTTATATTTTAAATAAACAATATTTATATCATTTTTTTATATCAAAAATATCTTTATTTTCCCGGTTTTTTAATTAAAATTGATAAATAATTTACGGAGATATTTGCAAAAAAGCAGTTTTTTTGCACTAATTTATAAATTTTATTAATTTTTTTATTAACAAAATAAAATGTTATTAATACATTTGAACATCGAGGAATTTCGTTCTTTTAAATTTGTGCGAAATTTCCCCCCGATCGGTCAAATAGTTTAAAAGTTATTTAATTTATTTATCCCTGAGGCTAATTATTTAAACTATTGAACTTGCCCTATGAATGATGCTAGACACATTTAGCAAATTTCATAGGATTCTTTAAGACTTAAACTATCTCAGAAGTTAAATGCATATTGCGTTTTCATCGAAATTATTTACAAAATAAACGTTTGAAAAAGGGGTATGTTTTTTTACTTATAAACAATTGTAATAACTTTTATATTTTTCAAGCTACAGACTTGTACGTACAACCATTGGATAGCTAGTAAAAAAACTCACATAAAAAAAACCTTCTATGACAAATAGGAACGAAGTTAGGGACTATTTTTTTAAAAATCATATCTCCATTGTTTACAAACATTAAGAAGTAAAATTTGCACAAATTTTGAATGAAAATCTAAACTTTATATTGAAACTTATAGCTATAAAATTTATCCAATTTTTCGAAACTTACAGCCCTTCGAAACGAAGGTACTTTCGAAAGATGATTAACCGATATTTCTGTTGAATTGTAAGTATCTTAAATCATTTAAAGAAAGTGGATCGTTGTGTTTTTTTATAATTATTTATTATAATTAATTATTCATTCAATAGTTTTAAATATTACTTACAATTTTCAATCAAAAAGTCATTAAATACGTTTAGTTAAAACTTTTTTGTTCAAAATACACAAGATATTTTACTCAAAGAAGTATAAGTATATTGCTTTCTAAAGACACTACACTGGGACTGACACAATTTTGGAGCGTGGTACTGAAACAGTTTCCCCTCCACTTTCCTATGTCGATCCTTCAAAAGTACCTTCATTTCTAAAGGCTGTAAGTTTCAAAAAATTGAATAAATTTTATAGATATAAATTTTAGTATAAAGTTTAGATTTTCATTCACAATTTGTGCAAATTTTACTTCTTATACTTTATAAACAATGGAGATATGATTTTTTAAAAAATAGTGGCTAACTTCGTTCCTATTGGTCATAGAAGGTTTTTTTAAATGTGAGTTTTTTTACCAGCTATCCAATGGTTGTACGTACAAGCATCACAACATGGTGGCATCATTCATATGGCAAGTTCAATAGTTTAAATAATTAGCCTCAGGGTTATAAATAACTTTTAAACTATTTGACCGATCGGGGGGAAATTTCGCACAAATTTAAAAAAAACGTAATTCCTCGATGTTCAAATGTATTAATAACATTTTATTTTGTTAATAAAAAAATTAATAAAATTTATAAATTAGTGCAAAAAAACTGCTTTTTTGCAAATATTTCCGTAAATTATTTATCAATTTTAATTGAAAAAACGGGAAAATAAAGATATTCTTGATATAAAAAAATGATATAAATATTGTTTATTTAAAATATAAGGGAAAAAACTTATAGACAAAAAATCAAATTGTAACCATAAATTATTGTTTAAAAAAAACGCAAGGTAAAAATAGGAGTATCTTTTTATCTATTCGTCATCTAGTAACCCCCACCTATGTCTTAAAAGCTTCAGATATCTGCGAAAAATTTTGCCGTGATCTCGATGATTTTTGCATAACCAAACTGGGCTATATGTACTTTCTAAGACTCTTGCCCAAAAACAAACATTATCTTGTTAGATGTTTCTTGTTCTTGGGCATTCTTGACTGATAATAATTATTATACCTATTTCTATTTAAAATTAAAACGGCAGTTTGAATCGACTTTAAAAAACACAAAAAGTTTAAAACCTCATATTTGGTTATTTAAATATACCAGTAAATACAGGTAAAATAAGACAAAACGGAAAAAAAATTATGTTATATGTTTAATTCGTTAGGTGTGAAGGAGCTTGCCTTGATCCATATCAAATGTTAAACCAGATAAAATATCAACTATTGCCATGGCACAAAATATATTGTTACTATTATTATTTTATTGGGGGTGGAAGAAATCAAGTAAAAAACAAGTAAAGGGGAGCTCAATTTTTAAAAATTGTATTATTTTATAAATTATTCGCCTCTTTAGTTTGTGGTCAAAAGTCACTTGCAGAAATATTTGTTTAATAATGCATTGCATAAAACATTTATTTCTTGGAAAAGTCTTTTTCACTATTTATCACGAAATATTATTTGGCGTTTGTGTATTTATTTTTTACTTAATACTATTGTTTGCACCTGACAATATTGCATTTTCTAAAACATTGTCTTAATCTCTAGTAACTAACTTGCATCCAATCAAGTATTCGAGCTCTTAGACCAATACTATTTATTTAATGCAATGCTATATTTTCTGGTATGCTTTTGAATCACCGTAGCTATTGTAAAATATTTTTCTGTTAGTAGTCCAGTCACTGTGGAGGAAAAGAGGTCAATACCTCTAAATTTTTTATAACTGAATCGATTTTGCTAAAAATTTGGAATTAGGCTTATCTTACCTCCCTCTTCAAAAGTTATATATGCGCTAGGTGAGATTTTTATTTTTAAGGGGTGAAATCTCCCCTCATTGAAAATAATGAAAAAAATTTATATTAAAGCATTTTATGGATTTAAATCGTGTTAAATTAGGTAATTGAAATATTGTCAATTATAATAATGGATATTGTGTACATTCTCAACCCTTAAATAATCTTAAAAACCACCTCTTTTAATAAAAATAATTGTAAAAAATCGTTTAACAGGTTCAAACGCTTTAGTGCATTTATATCATCTACAATGTAATTATCTGCTTATATAAAATAATTTTGGTTGATTGCAACACTTCAACCCTTAAAAACTACCCCTTTATGTCAAAATATATAAAAAAATCTTTTTAAAGAACTTAAAAAGTTTTTAATGTACATTTATACTCAAAAATTCCTTTCTTATCAATAAAATATTTTTTGATTGGTTGCTTATTTTCAACCCTTAAAAACCACCTCTATGCTCACGAAACAAATTTCCCTTGGGTAAATGTCTAAATAAAAAAATTAAGTATACTCATGATGTTTTTATTGTAAAAAATTATGCATGAAAATACTTTACATTAGAAAGTATACAAAATATATTTACAAAAATAAAAATTATTTACAATATATCAAATTATTCATTGTCTGAAACGTCATTCTCGTCGTGTTCTAACTCCACCTCTTCGTCTATTGCAGGACAGTTTTGACAATTGTCGCCAGAGCATGTTCCACACGTAGCAGAGTTTCACATACAGAAAATAAGTTGATGCTCCAAAATATAAATAACATGTTCCAAAATTTTTTTAGAATAACTCCGTTAATTTTTAAGCTACAGTGTCCATTAAAAAAATATTTTGAAGGTAATTTCAAAAGCTACAAGACTAAGTAGATTAAAATATGTTAAAATTCTTTCTTTTTAAATAGTAAAGGGCCAAAGTGCTGATTACAGGTGTGTCAGCCGCTGTATCTCAAACTTCAATTGGCTATATCTCTATTATTTTTCGAGCTACAACAAAAATAAGAAAATCAAAATTTTTGTTAAGAAAAAAACTACATTTTCACGTATATCTTATAGTTTTAGATTTATTTTGAAAAAATGTAAATTTTTAGATAATTAAAAAAAAGATTTTTTAATTTAAACATGATTTTTTCAAAAAATACGCATTTTAAACAGTCTAAACTTTTAAAACTTATAAATAACACTAAAAAAAATGAATTGTAGAAGATATACGTTTAATTTCAATTTTGATCGAAAAAGTGTTACTTATACTGCTCGTTTTTTTTTAAAACGCTAGAGTGATTCAAATTCTTTCCTTCGTATTTCGCTTTGTTTTAATCGAAATGGCTTTTAACATAGCTCATTTTAAAGGTTTTTTCTAGCTCTTTAAAAAGTGTTGTATGAGTTTTTATCAAAAAAGATGTCCATTTTCCGATATTTGATTTTAAATGCATCGAGTATAGTATCCCAAAAGTAAAAAGTCATCTTCAAACAATTATAAATCGCTTAGTATTGTACTTATAAAACTTAATAAAAAAACAATCTCTTTGTTTTTTTATAAGCTTTATTTTTGTTCATTATAGATTTTTCAATAAAACGCTTTGTTTTTGAGTTATTCGTACAAAATCATTGGAAAACATGTTTTTTTTTGCCAAAAGTTTACTTTTTCAAGTGCGTATAACTCAAAAAGTATTAATTAAGAGAAAAAAATTTATATGACATTTTTTGTTTAAAATTTAATTCTCTATCAATTCCCGGAGTTATTTTGAGTGTAAAAAGTTCAACTCCCTAGATGGGGTGGCAACCACCCTAGGGGTAGAAGCACACATCGGCACCATGTAACTTATGTTTTTTGAGTAATTTACTACACTGTAAAAATTTCAGATAAATCGGTGCAGTTATAAAAAATTTAAAGGGAAAATGCCACAGTAACTGGAGTATAGTATAGTATCTCCTGTAAAATTTAATATTGATTGCACAAATTTCAATAAAATTCCATAGTGAACTTTGTTCGTGAGTTTATCTTTTATAATGTCAAAATATTTTCTTTACTTCCATAAACTATGCAACTACAAAATATACACAACAAAAATATACACAACCTCTTATAAAAAGAGTTAAAGCAACTCTCTTTATAAGAGGTTGGAATGTTATACTTTTTGTCCCTTTTTAAATATTGGTATTATAAGAGCATTTAGCCAAGCTGTGATGATGACTGCCAATGATTTTTATTCCGTCTTCATTTGGAGCTTTTTTATTTCGCTAGTGCTCATTGCGTTTCTTATTTCGTGTTCTGTATATTTTCAGATCCAACATTATTTTAAAATTTTTCCGTGTTTTTCCTCTTTCTCTGTTGGTGGTATTTCTTTTGACTCGTATAATGTTTGGTAGTAGTTTTTTATTATGGTGGTTATTTTTTTAATTTCGGCAATTTCCTTGTTTTCATCATTAATTAGTAAATCTTGTATTTCCTTGCTGAATTTTTGAACTTTATTTGATCTATTATGGATCAATTCTTCTGCTACTTATATTATAGCATTTGTTAAATTTTTATTTAGGATTTTAAGGTTTGAATCTTTGTCTTTTAGTACAGTGTCAAATCCCATGCCACTGGGATCAATCACACTATTTCCTATTCCCATCCATTTATTATTCCCATCCCGAAATCACCATAAATTCTTTCTATTCTCGCTCTTTCTCTACCAACATGTCCATTCACATATCCTCCAATAAAACACTTTTCGTCTACAGCAATCTCGAGCATCTCGCAATCAAGAGCCCTCCATTCAGTTTGACATTTATTATTTTATCACTTCTTCTGGTTACCCTTAAAAGATATTAGTTCCATCATTCGTTGTTAAAAATAGTACCTACTCCAGTTCTGCTGTGACTGCTTGAACTAATGTATATAAACTTGCATCCATCACCAAGATCTCTCGACGCAATACCTTTCGGACGAGTTTCCGACAAAGTACACCAATCCTTCTCCTCTGTATGAAATCGGCGAACTCTCTTCCTTTACCTGTCGTGCTTCTTACTTTAAGAGTTGCAACTCTCAGGACTAGCTTCTTTGACCTCTTCTGTCCTCTAATGGGTAACCTTAACCCACTTTTCGTAGGGGTCAGGCGAGGCCGCAACTACCCGTCGCTTACGGGGAACGCCCTAGCCTCTAACCTGCTTTCTATATTCCTTCTTTCCCTTAGATTAATTAATCTATGTTCTTTCTATAGTTTTAGCAAAGTTTTTACAGTCAGTAATATAATTTTTTAACATTTCATCGAAGAGAAATAAAATTTTAAAACTGAAACTCGGACACAATTTAAAAAGTTTATTCGAAACAAGTTGGGTTGGATGGTAATCCAGTTCAGATCTGGCATTTTACATATAACTGAAGCACTAACATCTGTCTCAACATAGAAGGACCCCAAGACTGCTACACTTGCATCAACTTTTCTCAATTCTTTATGCACATTTGAGTTTCTGTGTCAATGATGTCACTTATTGACATACTAAAATTAACATTGCCACTAAGCCGTCTTCTACAAACAAAATCTCTTGATGCTAACCTGGCGACTAAGACTGTTTCCAATATCATGTCGACTTTAAAAGATAGAAGATCTAACTGCGAAGAAAGTAAGAGCTTTACAGAAGGTAAAGAATTAGCAGACGAATTGGACATTGAAGTGAAGTTACCTAGATTTGTGAGAAGACAGACTAAGAGAGCCAATCATCCAGTTGGCCAAGAAGAATATTACGGACGTTCAATTTCCATTTTATTATTTTTTAGTTAGTGTGGCCACAGCAGAGAGGTCCTTCTCTACGTTAAGAGGAGTGAAGACCTGGCTGAAGGCAAGGATGGGGGAAACCCGACTTAAGGGTCTTTGCCTCATTCATGTTTATTAAGACATTGAAGTAAACACTGAAAAATTAATAGAGCGATTTGCACATCAGCCAGCCAGACGACTCGAATTTGTTATATGAGGTTTAGTGTATAGTTCCCGTAATATAAAACTGGTACACTTTTTTTTTCTCAATATAAACATGTGTTTAGATTTGTTCGTGAATCAATTCGATGTTGCCATCACAGATAACGAAATTGCACTAAATTTAAATAAAAAAGAACGTTCAAAAATATTTAAAGTTTTTTTCAAAAAACCGTATAAAATACATTTAATAACCAGCGAGAGGGTTGAGTTAATGCCTAAAATGTTTAAAGGATCTTTAAACGTAGCGTATTGGCACAGGGAACATTGGAATGCATCTACTGTAATTTTATAATGTGCCTGTCGCACAGCCCTCCTTTTAGCTGATTTGGCACAATATTTTGTTGAATTGGCAACGTTGCCTAGAAATTAAAATGACGTATGTGACAGGTACCAACTGAATTGCAGCAGCGCAAGATAGATCTGAATGGAGGTTTTTCGAGGAGGCCTATGTTCAGCAGTGGACGACTATGGGCTGATAGTGATGTGACAGGATCAGCTTACACAACTCGAAAAACACGATTTTCGGTTATAGGAGTTGTACCAGTTTTTATGACGCGAACGGTACAAGAATAATATTCTCCTTTTATTTATATTTTAATTCCATAAACTAAACTACATTTCTTTCTTTACACTTGTTGGGTTTTATGTGGTTCTACGTTAAAATTTTAAGATCTTTCGTTGCTATACAAACAAAGTCCTATATTTATCCAGGGAATGTAAACCAGTCACACAAACAATAATGGATTAAAACCAACATATTATAAATAACGAGAAAGAGATTGCGGAGGTATGGAGAAAATATTGGCAAAGTCTATATGTAGATGAACCCCAGAATGCAAATCACTCCAAGTATTCTAAAGTCATTCAAGTAATCATTCTAAAGTCAGAGGTAGAAAAAGCAAATAAAAAGTTAAAAAATAGAAAACCTCCTGGCGCAAACCAGATCACCGCAGAAGTTTTAAAAGAGACTGGAGATATTGCTGTAAATGTTATGCATATGATCTGCAAAAAGATTTGGGAAACCGGAGAGTGGCCCAACGACTGGACAACATCCACTTTCATCCCTATATTAAAAAAAGGAACTCCGCTAAATTGCAGCAACTACAGAACGGTAACCCTAATATCCCATGCAAGCAAGGTTCTACTTCATGTAATACATAAAAGACTAAAAGCTCTTCTATTGCCTTAGATGAATTAAATGAGTATTGAATTCAAACTCGTGAATTCAATACTCCTATGCTTATGTGCTTTGTGGATTACACAAAGGCCTTCGATAAAGTCAAATGGCAGCAGCTATGGTCCATACTAGTGGAAATGGGAACACCCCACTACTTAATTCAACTAATTAGAAGTCTATATGAAAATAATAAGTACGCAGTAAAAATAAACAACACCCATTCCGATCATTTCAGAACAGAGGCAGATGTCAGGCAGGGATGCATAATCTCGCCAACTCTGTTTAATATCTACAGCGAACACATTAGGCAAAAGGTACTAGATGGATGGAAGGGCGGAATATCAGTAGGAGGTCAAAAAATCAGTAACTTGAGATGATACTTTACTAATCGCGGCAAATCAAGAAGACATGGAAGACATAATGAGATGTCTGGAGGAGAAAAGCAAAACATATGAACTAAAACTAAATAGGAGTAAGACAAAGATCATGATAGTAGACAAAGCTCGAAATAATCTTTTCAACACATTAAAGAAATTGGGGGCTTTGAAGTAGTAAATAGCTTCATATACCTGGGGTCCCTAATAACAAATAAAGGAGGGTGTGACAGAGAGATACGTAGAAGGTTGACTATTGCTGGAAAAGCTATGATGAAACTGGTAACAATTTGGAAAAATTCTAGCATAACAATACACACAAAACTAAGGCTGATAAGGGCACTCATTTTTCCCATAGCCACATATGCATCTGAAACGTGAACCTTAAAGAAAGCGGATAAAAATAAACTAGACGCTTTTGAAACGTGGGTATACCGCCGCATGTTAAAAATATCCTGGATTGATTACCGCACTAACGGATCGATATTAGAACAACTTAAAGTAAAGGATAGATTGCTTAAACAAATACAACAGAGATATTTGCAGTATTTTGGACACATTGCTAGAAGAACAGGTATGATGGAAAAACTGATAGTCGAGGGTGTTGTTGAAGGAAAGATACCTAGGGGTAGATCTCTAAGCCGTTGGGTAGATCAAATAAAAATATTGATTAACCAAGAGTTACATGAAGCCGAATAACTAGCCCAGGAAAGGGAAGGATGGAGGGAAATCGTGAAAAACCTGTAAAGACCCGATGGTGTCACCACATCCCAAAAGGGATTAGAACTGAGGAGGAGGACAAATAAAATTATTTTAATATCGATAAGTTTTATGCCATTCGTGTGTGAAAAGTGCCTTTAAAGTCACCATTTTAACTTTACGTTTTAAATATTTTCCCCCAGACTCCCCCAAAAAAAGTTCATGTCGCCTCCCGAAAATCAGCCCTGGATCCGCCCTTGCTTGATTGATTAGTTATATTTTTTTTAATCATAGATTTAAGCCATCGTTTAATGTTTAGCACTATATGAAAAATATACACTGCAATGATTTATATTTATGTATTTTTAATACAGTTTTTAAAATATTTCATAAACGCCAAAAAATATTGCCTAAGCATAAAACCTTCTATTTATAATGTATTTATGTATAAAACGTTATATTTATAATATCTTAACTTTTTTATCGGTATTTACCAAACTAGAAAATGTACCTTAAATTAGAGACTGAATTAGTAAACATTGTTAACCGAAATTGTCTAGTCGGAATTACAATTTGTTATTTGTTTTGATTGATATTTATACAAATTAAACAAATGTAAAGTTAAATGTATTGTTTTATTAATACCAAAATTCCTTAAATTTCATATTAATAAATCCTCAAATTTACATAATGAAGATTCAGGAAGAGCAAGCTTATCAACAAACCTAATGTTTTAATTATAAAAAAAATATAAGATCACACTGAGGAGTCAAACATGAAGATGTGATATTATGATACTTAATTTAAGTAGAAATAATACAAACTATAAAAGTTAAGAGACGGGGGAATAATGTGAGAATATAAGAACAAATTTAAAGTAAAGACATATAGTCATGTAACCACTATAAATGAATCAGAAATGAAACGAATACTTACGAATACATTCATCGAAAATAATTGACGTAAGATGCCTCAACTCAGCAGTTGTAGGTATTAGTTCTAGCGACCATAACCTAATATTATGTAAAATTAGAACCATCTTGAAATACTTCACACCCAAGAGAGCGGCACCATCACAAACAAAAGTTCAAGTCGAAGGACTAAATACGGAATCCACGGAATACTTTACAGAAAAAAATATCAGAGAAGATCGCTAGGAATAAAATATAGAAAACGATAACATCGAGGAGAGCTGGCAAAAACTCAAAAATAAGATAATTAACGCAGCAACAGAATCACTTGGAGAGAGGAAAGTAACGATCACTAACATATCAACAAAAAAAACAACAAGGTTTAGAGAGGAAGTGAAGACAAAATGTGAAGAAAAGAAGAAAACTTTTTACAATACAGAACACAACAAATACAACAGGCATATAACCACTATAATCGAATCAAAAATGAAACGAATACTTAAGTTAGACAAATAAAAAGGGAACACTGGCAGAGCTTCTCAAAACAGATGGAACACAACTCTACGGAAGACAAAAAAAATATGGAGAATGATTAGAGGACCAAAAAAAGATATGAATGAACTAATAAAAACAAAACACATTCAGAAGGAAACATGGGTAAACTACTTTCGATCCCTATTTGCTAAAGGTGACGATAATGAACCACCGACACCAGAGGTGAAGACAAACAAAGAAATGCATATTGAGGAGGAAGAGGTAAAGGAAGCATTAAGGAAATTATAAAATAGAAAATCACCAGGAGAGGAGAGAATACCAAACGAACTCCTTAAGTACGGAGGACCAGATCTGACCAAATAACTATTAAAACTAATCAAAAAAATAACAGAAAAAACAGAATTCCTCAAGAATGGAGATCAAGCATTCTAATACCTTTTTTCAAAAATGGAGACAAAAGGGAACTGGAAAATTACAGAAGAATTAATTTATTAAACACAACACTAAAATTAACAACCAAAGTGTTATCAAATGAAACTGAATGAAAATATAACACTAGCAGAAGAACAACAAGGTTCTAGGTCGGGAAGATCATGCACCGACGCTATGTTTATAATGAGACAAGTGCAAGGGAAATCATTAGAATACAACAAACCGGCATATCTATGTTTCGTAGACCTTAAGAAGACATTTGACCAGGTCAAATTAATGGACGTTATCCACTTAATGGACTCAAGATAGATACCTCTTGGAATAATCAAAACGATCGAAAATATCTACCAAAACAACACAATAAAAGTAAAAGTAGAAGAAGAACTAACCGATCCCATTGAAGCTGGCAATGGGATAAGCCAGGGAGATTCCCTGAGTCCTCTATTGTTCAACCTAATTATGGATGAAATAATAAAAAAGTAAGAACACAAAAGGGATAAAAAATGGGAGAAAAACAGCTTAAAATAATCTGCTATGCAGACGACGCAATACTACTATCTCAGATTGAAGATGATTTACAACCGCCAGAAAATTTTACATGTTAATTTCCCCAAAAAAGAAAATGCATGATTATAACGGCAAATTTACTAAGATGTAAATTGGAGCTGAAAGGAGACCACTATTTAACGCAGTTTGTAACTGAAATGTGGATGGATAAATATAATTTAAATGCTCTTTCATCCAACTTCTCGGTCGACGATATGAAATAATTTCTGAAGTCTTTGAGTAAATGTTTTATTGATAACTAATAAGTACACTTGATGGAACTTCAAACAATGACTTCTGTATAATGTCAATATTGTGATTATAAATCCCGGGAGAAGATATCATAATCATTGTAGGAGATTTCACGTCCAAATAGGAAAAGAAAATTGCTTAAGAGAAGTTATTAATACATGATACAACAGGCAATAACGAACATGGATGCGACCAGGAAGTCTGGAAGGAAATCAAATAGACCATGTACTAATAAAAAGACATACAAATAATCGATAATTGACGTTAGATTTCATAGAGGGGCCAACATAAATTCGGACCATATGATAGTGTTTACAAAATGTAAAATAAAAACAACGAAGAATAAAAGGCGAAAAGCTACAGAGAAAATGGGATATAGATAAGTTAAAACAGAAAGATGTAAGAGAAAGATTTGTACAAGAAGTAACTACAGAGATGCAGTTCAAAGATCAACAAACGGAGGAACAGTGGAAAAAATCAAACAATGAATAAACAATGCAGCAGAGATAGTGATTTGCAAAATACAAAATAAAAGAAGAAATAATTGGTTTGACGATGAGTGCAAATTAGCAGTGAAACGAACGAAAAAGATGCTCCATTATGGTGGAAAAGTAACAGCGCTAATGCAGTACACTACAAGAAACAACCATATCAAAAGTGGCTGCAAACAAATGACCCTGATGATAGACGAGCATACCCAAGTTCAAACAAAGAAGTTAAAAATCTAGTGTGAATTTTCAATTTTCTCGGCTGAATCATTGGCCATACTCGAAGCTTTAAAATATGTTAAAAACTCTTATATTAAAAAATCGTTAATTTTTTAAGATTGTCTTTCAGTTTTACAGAACATAAAAAACACTTTGTTTGCCCAAAACATTTAGTAATCCTTATATTTTTTTAATAAAGGATCAATTAAAGCACTTAGCAGACTGTGGCTTTAATATAAAATTTATTTGGGTTAAGGCACATATTGGACTCAAAGATAATGAATATGTAGATTACTTAGCTAAAACCAGTATAATATCAGGCACTTTATTGTCATATTCTTTATGTGTATCAGATGCCATTACGATTTAAAAAAAAAACAGCTATCGACATGGAAAGATCAATGGAATCTTTACTGCTTTACAAACCAAACAAGTTACACCACTTTACAACCAGTTATTCCACAAACTACTTGGTTTAAGAATTTTAAATCTCCACGTAAATATATAACTACCATAAATAGACTACGCTTTGGACATGCGTGTTATCCAAGTCATTTATATAAAATAAATGTGATTGAAGATGATAATTGCGAACATTGCGGAAAACTAGGTGATCTTGATCACATCTTTTTTGAATGTCCTAAGTTTCAACAGCATTTAAACTCTCTCTACAAAAAATTAATTGAATTTAATATGTATGCACCATTCAATATCCAGTCGCTACTGGCTACAGGCTCACAACAAATAGAATTTGTACGCGAGAATGGAATTTTTCATGATCTTGTGGAAATTTAGATTTGTATCCTTTGTTTACCCTAAATGTTATAACACCTTATCCGTGGTCCAGTTTTGTTTGTCTACTAAGAATGTCTTGATGGGCCCCTAGACGAGAAGCAAGTGACCCTGTAAGTTTCCTTGTCGTATATTCTTCTATTAATTATCCGTTAGTTTTGTATTAGGGATAGAGTTGTGTATTTGTCTGATTGGAGAATCTATTGCAACTGGCTAAATGACTAATGTCTTCGCCATTAAAATAAATAAAAAATCTAGTGACTAAAATGTTTTCTGGGAAAATAAATGCGAAGAGCTCAACAAATATATATGGTCAACAAAATCAAGAGAAGCATGGAAAACGGTAAAAAACCTGGCATTGAACAAACAGAAAAGAATTGAGTGGAATAAATTTAATTAAAGGTAGATTTTCGATCGAACATTACTCACAACTTCTGACTAAAACAATACCGCAATTCAAGAACATTATTACAACAACACATGAAGTGTAATATGATGAAGACGATGAAATAACAGTACAATAAGTCGAAGATGTAATACAAAATCTAAAAAATCAAAAAGCATGCGGAACACAAGGTATACCGAAAGAATTACTAAAACACAGTACACCAGTATTCCGGGAATTACTAGCGTATTTTTTCTTCTTATTCTATAAAGGACTGACCGCCGGAGTGGACAAAAGCACATATTGACAACATCTACAAAAAAGGAGATAGAAAGAATTAAACAAACTGCAGGGGGCTAAGTATCATAAATTCACTCTCTACACTTTATGGAAAAATAACAAAGAATAAAATTGAAAAATAGATTACAGATGAAGAGTAGAAGAACAAAATGGTTTTTATGCAGGCAGATCCTGTATAGACAGCATATTTTCTCAAAAGCTCGTTATTGGGAAACGATTACATCTTATATATTATATTACATCTTACATATAATTACACCAAATGAATGGACAAAACATTACACAATGTTACTACAAAAAACTAGATCTGAATAGAATATAAGTATAAGACACATAATATGTTACGATAACAATGAAAGACGAAGTTGAAATCACAGAAGAAGATATAAACAGTGTATTTAAAAAGCCAAAAATAACAAAACAGCCGAACCAAGAAACAAAAATGAAATTGCTAAAATGTGGAGGAGAAAGGGTTGAATCATTTATTCGACTGTTATTTAATAAAATTCAAACCGGATAAGACATTCCAAGTAAATGAAATTTATCATACACGTCGTCCATATTTAGAAAAGAAGACCAAATATTGACTAATAATTATAAAGGGATTAGTGTAATGCCTTTAATTTCAAAAATCTTTTCCGTAGTAATTAAAGATAAAATATGGATAACTGCAATGAAGAACAATCTGGATTCCGGAAAGCCAAAGCATGCATCGACAATATATTTATCATGAAAGAAGTCATGCAGAAAAACAAAGAGAAAAACATAGAAACATACTTACATGACCTTCATAAATTTGGAAAAAGAGCATGACAAAACTATGGTAAACAATGAGAAGCGGAAAATAGATAAATATAACACAAAGATTATTAGAGGCGACAAAAGACAGATAAAAATAGGTAATAAGTTACAACATTCTTTCTTATGGTATGTCCAGCGAACTTCCACTTAAGTTTTGGACATACCATATATGTGAACAGTTCTTATGGACTAACCATAAGACAGAAAGACGGCAGATGGAATAAGATGATTATACACTGGAGACCATATAGTTACAAACGAAAAAGGGGAAGGCCACAAATGAGATGGTCAGATGACTTGAAGAAACACGCAGGCCCGAAGTGGATACAAACTGCCTACAATACAGAGACGTGGAAGAAGGAAGAGGAGACCTATGTCCAAAATTGGACAGCAAGGGCTGTATAGATACAACATACTTTATTTCCGTTAGAACTTTTTCTATTTGATCAGTGATTCTGTGGACTTGGTATAGTGTTGCGTGACTATTTCCAACACCTTCAACAATTTTGAAATCACTGACAGTCACGATATTGGTCGATATGATGTTACCTCACTTGATGATTTTACAGTTTTGCTATCATAGCTATTTCAGCTACCTTCCAGCACCTTGGGAAATATTTAAGTCTAATCCACGCAATTAATAGATTTGATAATTATTGCTTTTTAGAGCAACTTTTTCAAGATTTATTCTAGTATGAGATCATACCCTAATGCATTTTTTGAATTGATGTTTGTCAGTGTTTCAGTTTTAATTTCTTTAGGTGTTACTTATTCCATTATATCTCTAATATTGTCATTTATGTTGGAGGGTTATTAATTTTAAATTGCATATCAAGCCATTTACAAGTATTTTCCAATTAATCAGCAAATATCTCCGCTAATTCTTGTTTACTTTTAGCCAATGCACCATCAGATCTTCTAATTGGTGTTTTTTATCTTATTGGCATCTTGAGTCTCCTTGTGGTTGACTCTCCATAATGAGTAATAACTATCTTTTTATGTTATAATAAAACACTCAAACCTTGGTTTTCAAAACTTCCACAAAATTTATTTTTAACTCTTATCACTACAGCTGTTTCGGCTAATTGCCTTTCTCAAGTGATCTATTTTTGGCATGCGTTTACACTTTGTAGTCTCTAATGAAACATGTTGAGGACGGGAGAACTGTTTGTCTCAAGTTGGTCTATCAGAATTATATCTGTGTTTTTTAATTTGTTGATTTCCATAGATTCTAACAAAGATAGATTAAGGCCTTTATTTTGAATGTGAAGAATTATAAATTCGTCATTAAAAGAATGATTATGATCCAGAAAGTGAAGTGCGTATGTAGAATTTGTTTTTCTATTATTGAAAGCCCTTTTATGTTCTGCTATTCGTTTATTAAAATTTCTACTAGTTTGACCAATGTAAGTTTTTGGGCAGTCGCCACATTTAAGTTTGTACACATCACTGTGTAAGTGTTTTTATTTTGGCTCTTGTTGTTTTTAATATATTTGCCTAGGTTGTTATTTGTTCTGAAAGCTGGTGTTGTTCCTTTCTTTTTTATGTGTTTGGCTATTTTTGTTGATATTTTGCCTGTATATGTAATCGAGCAGAAGGTACTGGGTTTTTTCTTTGGTGGTGGAAATACTAATTTCACGGCTTTCGTGTGTAGTTTTTGATTTAACATTTTATTTATTGTCTGTTTGTTGTATCCATTGTTTACTGCTATTTGCTTAACGATATTTAATTCTGTCTCAAAATTGTATTTTGACATCGGAATTTCTGTTAATCTATGTAACATACTATGATAGGCTGCCAGTTTATGTTGTGTAAGATGGGATTGTATATAGTCGTGTCAGTATGGGTAGGTTTATGAAATATGGAGAAGTCATGTTTGTTTTTAAGTCTGATAATTTTTAAATCTAAAAAATTTATGGATTAATTTTGTTCTGTTTCTATTGTAAATTCAATATGACTATAAAGTGAATTAATATACGATAAAAATTGGTCGAGTTGCCTGTTAGTTCCTGTGAAACATACCAGTACGTCATCTACGTATCTCCACCAATATAAAAACTGTTTAAATATGGAATGTTTTGAAATCCTTGTCTCTAGATGATCCATAAATCTGATAACAATGGGTTTAGAGAATTGCCCATTATAAGTCCTGCACTGTTATTTGTATATATTTGATTATTAAATTCAAAGTAGTCCTGGTTTATGCAAACTTCAAGAAGATGTAAAATTTCAGATTTAATGATTGGATTTGCACTATTTTGGTCTAAAAGGCTTTTTACTAGAATAAAAGTTTCTGTAGGAGGGATACTAGGAAAAAGAGTTTTTACGTCAAATGAAATTAATCTGGAGTTGTTGTAATCTGGTAATTGAAAATGTTGTATTTTATTAACTAGTGCTATTGTATTTTTTGTGGTAATTTTAGGGGAAAATTTAGTGTGTTCTAGAATAATCTCACAGTTTTTTTTGAAAGTTTATATGACGGAGCTGTATAAAAAGAAACTACAGGTCTTATTGGGTGATCCGGTTTGTGTAGTTTAATAAAAGAGTATAATTTAGGAGGCTGTGGGTTCATGATATTGAGGTATTTCTGTTCTACAGAATTTACTATTGATTTTGAATTTTCTAACGCTTTCTTTTCTTAATTTGTTTTTGACACATTTCTGTCGGATCTTTGTGTAACGTTTCAATATTTTGATTATTTAAAAATTTTATTGTTTGGTATTATATTCTATTTTATACATAGCAATAGTAGTGTTACCTTTGTCTGCTTTTGTAAACACAATGTTGTTTTCTAGTGATTTATTTTTAATTGAAATGGCTGTTTTATTCTCTTTGTAACAGGAATTTTTGGTTTCACTACACACATCTGTAATAGATTTTGCAATTATACTTTTTCTGATATTGTTAGCAGTTTTGTTTAATGCTACTTTTCACTTTCTACACCTAAATATTCTAAAGTTTTCTGATTATTATGTTGGGACAAGTTGTGTTTAAATCCTCTCTCTAAAAGTTGTATCTCGCTATTACTAAACTATCTCTCCCCTCCTCAACCTATTTCATTAGAGACTATAATGTTAACGCATGCCAAAAATAGATCACTTGAGAAAGGCAATCAGCCGAAACAGCTGTAGTGATAAGAGTTTAAAATACATTTTGTGAAAGTTTTGAAAACAAAGTTTTCAGTGTTTTATTGTCACATAAAATGAATTTCCATCAAGTAACGAATCCATCAACTATCTTTTTCATAGCTAAGCTCCCTTAAAATTTTTTTACTGATTCGTGTTTAATTTTTTTAAGTTGTTTTGCATTCCCATCATTTTCTTCTTAGCTATCTTTCTTGCACAACCATAATTCTTATCGTTGGGTAATTATTTTCAAGCTGACGTTCAGTTTTATTCTGTTTTTTAATTTCCGAACGAAACTTATCCAATCCGTGGTCTTGTTAAACAATGTTGGGTCCTCTTCTTTCATAATTATTCTTTCGCTTACTATGATTATTTCTGAGGAGTGATCTGATACTATGTCTAATCCCTCTTCTGTTTTAATATAATTTTGTGGGATTTTTCTAGCATTATAGAAATCTAATAGGTCTGGTATCTTATTCGTATCTGTAGGTCAGTACGTTGGTTTGCCAGTCTAAGGCTATGGCTCCACGAGCGACAGATTGTCGCTGGCAGTAGCAGTAAAATTACGGCGGCAGTAAAGCAGTAAAATCATGGCTCCACGAGCGACAGTTTACACCGCGCATTTCGCCGCGTTTTGGTCTTGTAGTGACTCCATGAGCGTTAATATGACGCAGCTACAATCAGTGGTATCTTGTCCGTTTATATAATGTCCGTGTATATAGCAGATACAATAAATAAATAAGTAAAATAAATTCACACCGATAATACAATTATATAGTATGGATAATCTATCATTTTAACAAAAAGTTGCTTTAATATTGGCATTGCGCCGTCGACTTAGGGTTAAAAAACAACGGAAATGGTGGATTCACCCTGTTCTAGTGCCTAGACAGACAGAAGGAAAATTGTTTCTTTTACACAACAAATTAAAAGAATATCCTGACAAGTTTTTTGAATATGACAGGATGTCAGTGTCTTCTTTTAATTTTTTATTATGTGAAATAGATGTCATACGAAAACAGGATACGTCAATGCGTGATAGCCTAAGCCCAGAAGAAAAATTAGCAATTACCCATATTTTATAATCCTATACATGTATCTACCTAAAAATAAAAAAAAATAAAATATTTAACTATTTAACTTTCAGTAGAATAAAAAGGGGCCGCCACTACTTCTTACCTCTGCGTATTCTGTAATTCGCTACTGAATTATCAAGTAGATCGACGTGCGACGGCTCCCATATGTCAATTATATTTATTTATCATATGGGGTTGATGTAATGAATCTTCCTTTTCCAATATCTAACTTGCTTTTTTATGTTACAATAATTAAAAAAATTCAGATGCGACATAAAATCTACTTTGTTGCATTCCTTTATTTATGAATCACGCCAAGCTATCGAAAACGAAACATTAGTACTGAAGGATAATAAAATTTTACTATAAACAATAATAATTATTAAAATTTCATTTATATGATATGATTAGACAACCACTTATATAGAAATGAATCACCAGTTCGAAGAAGGAAATCCAAAAAATAGATTTTCGGGAAATCAATAAAAACTGTTTATTCTCTCTATTCAACTTTTTCTTATTTAATAATGGCATCTATTATAAAGTACAGTTTGATACGGTTAATTGGATTTGAAAAAAAAACATCCATTGATTTGTGTTATCTAGAATACTAATAAAGAAAATATTGGATTTATTTCTTTCCTAGAACTTATAATTTTTTGTTATGATTTGAGAAAAAAAATTGTATGAAAAAACTTTAAAGTAATTTATAAAAACAAAGAAACAACTTAACAAACAGAGAAATAAAAAAAAAAACAAGAACAAAAATATCCGATTATATGGCAATTACCGCTACAAGCGACAAATTACTGCTAGTGGAGCCACAAACGCGTTGCAAATTACTGCTAAAAAATAGGTCCGGATCTATTCGAACGCGACACGACCTTGACGACGCATCTTGGTCTCGAAACGAAGCGACAATCTACAGCGCGTGGAGCCACTCAGTATCACTGCTGTTGTTTTCATTTATCAAGCTACATTTTACTGCTACTGCTAGCGACAATATGTCGCTCGTGGAGCCATAGCCTAATAAACGTTACAGTTATGCTCTCTAGCTGCAGAATATAGTGCACGCCCCTTGGGGATGATCAACCTGGAGCTCTGGTAGGTGTGCTTCGCAGTAAAATCTCCACCTAAAATTGTTTGTCAAGGATTTGTTTAAGTTCGAAGTAATCTTGTTTTTTCAAATTATATTTTGGTGGACGTAAAAAGGAGTGTCATTATAATATGTCTAGTATAATTATAGTGTGGTTGCTAACACTACCTATTGGTTGTTTCTAGTTTCTCCCCAAATAACTTCAGCAGCTCACTCAGCTCAGTAAACTTCCTCTTTTAGTAAAGTCTGCTAGTTTAGTTTAAGTTAGTTATATATCGCATCTGATCCGCAAGAGTACTGAAAAATTTTTACTAATAACTATTACAATATCGTCTGCGAAACCCTGTATTCAGATTCCTTGCTCATAAACCAGATCATCAACGACTATATTCCATGTTTGGATAGTTATTGTACTGAACAAAAATATAGGAATGAGTCGTTGGTTTGACCCAGTGCCACAAATGAAACCATAAATGTGTGATTGTATTTTAGACGAACAAACAATGCCCCAAAAATCAATAAAAAATGAGGCTATTTTTAATGAGCATACTTTGTAATCAATAAATGAAACCCTAATAAAATTCCATACAGCTAATACGTTAAATATACTTGTAGTGGAAATTACGGAGTAACGGAAACTTAAAGATATCAGTGGGTCATTGGTTAGTCACTGCACAAGTTGGACCGCTAAAAAATTTGAATTTTTATATTTGGGAATAGACTTCGTGACATAAATAACTTATTCAACTTTTAAAGCTGAACAATTTATATTTGTAATATTTAAATATGTAATTTGAAGGCAGAATTTTAAATCATTTATGTAGATATGAAATAAATCGTATTTAAATAAACTGTATATTGATCAATGTTGCCAAATTTAATAAGTTTGGATAGACATATGGATATTTGCAGACGATATAATTAATGAACATTGAAAAAAGATGCCGATAGATCTTAGAATAAATATTTTAACTACGAAGATTCGGTTATCAAGAGTCGAGATCTGAATTTATTAAAATTTGAAAATGAGCATTATATAGCTATAAGTAACATAATAAGACTCAAATCATGAATGTGTTGCTTGTGTGAGTCCATTTTCAAAAGGTAAAAGAAATAATAAGTTAGACTTACTCACAATCAATTTAATTTAACTAATCGGACGACCGGTCCGGTCGAAAGCGGAACCGGTCGTCCGATTAGTTAAATTAAATTGATTGTGAGTAAGTCTAACTTATTATTTCTTTTACCTTTTATAATAAGACTCATATGTTTTCCTAAGACTCATATACCTTGCCCGATATAATCCAAGCATAAAGGTGTAGCCCAGTATTACCATACTTTGCCCTGGCTACAACCTTTGGACCGATCCTTTTTCAAATCACTTAAGTCCTACTTTCATGGTGCTTGTAATTATTTCATTACAAACAATCCATCCAGAAAGATCAATCGTCTGTAGTTTGGAAAACTTCTCAACTCTACATGACCAATGCTGCAGCTGTACAAAACGGTGTGAGTGGATTTCAAGCTTGTGACATAGTCCCTCTAGATATGTCTGTAATACCAGCCTACGCCTACCTAGAGCCCGATTCCTCCGGTGCAGTGTCCATTGTCCAAGTATTAGCGCACACTCTCGCTAGTGCACCAACCGGCGAGGTCGATCCTGTTGCCTCCAGTGCAGAACTTATCGGCCAACACGTCAATGCTGTAACTAGTGTGCCAACAAGTGACACTGTTGATTCTTCTGTCTCCTGTGCAGTACCAAGAGCTCAATTTGATCTTGTTATTATCTCCAGTAATTCTAGTAGCCTTACACCGTCAAAAATGGCTCCTTTTAAACTTCTAGAACATATATCACCCGCCCCTTCTCTCACGCAGAAAGTAACCGTTAAGAGATGTTTGACGACTGTTTCAAAAGTATTCAATTCAGCTCAGAACATTGCTGTTGTAAAAAGAAAGGCAGTTGAGCAAGCAATGAAAGATAAACAAAAAAAGAAAAAGAAACAAGATCAACTGAGAAAAAAAATTGAATCAAAAAAGAAGTTAATCAAGCCAAAAAAGGAACCATCTGGCATAGTGACACAGTTTGAAAGTTCAGACTCAGAAAGCTATGATTCTGCAGATGTAGTCCAAGATGACGGTATGTCAGTAGAAGAATGGGATGAAGATGAATGTGTGGGATGTGGAGAGGGTTGCAATGAAACTACAAAAAAAGATGACTGGGTGAAGTGTGTACAGTGTTCTCGGTGGTTTCATGAAGGTTGCTCTAGATTTGAAGTAAAATATGGCTTTTGCGGTACCAGGGAAATACATGATGGTGCACCACCACATTATAGCCTAGAAGTTAGAAATTATCTAGATGAAATTTATCCTCAAAGGTGGATTGGTAGAGGTAGTGTATACCCATGGCCAGCACGCAGTCCCGAACTAAATCCCCTAGACTTTCACTTGTGGGGCTACCTAAAGTCACTTGATTATAAAAAAAATAATAAATAACCGTCAAGAGTTATGGCAAAATATTGTAGAGGGAGTTAACGTAATTAGGGCCCAAAGAAACTCATTATTTAAAATGAGACAAAACTTACACAAAAGATTTCGATTATGTAGTTTATCTAATGGTGCACATTTTGAACACTTATTGTAATTTTTTTTCGTTTCGTTTTGAATTATTCACTTTGTTAATTGTTTTATATTCACTTCATTGTTTAATTTAATTTCTGATTTTTTTAAAATTTGTTACTGAGTCAAAGGTTTAATAAAAATAATTGTTTCAATCATATGCATTTTGTTTGCAAAAATTATCTACTACTAATACATTTAATATTCACTTTTATTTAAGACCTTTTGAATAATGTTTGAATTTACATAAGTTTTTGTAAAATTTTTTTATTTTATGCACGTCTCTAAAAAATACGTTTATTTCGAAAACGGTGTACTTTTTTGATTTGAAACAAGAATACCTTTTTTGTGTAGAATTGAATGTTATTTCATGTTTCTTTCCTAGAATGTTTATACAAGGCGGGAAAAAAAATTATGGCCCCATTAATGAACCAATGTTTTAGTAGGTGGCGCCACCTAGTGTCATCGGTAAAACTAATATCATTTTCATATTAAGCATACTAAATAATAGCAAGATGCCAAATTTTACTTAAATCGGTTGAATAGTTTTTAATATATCCCTAAAAATAATATAAAAAAATATTATTGAATCACCCTGTAGAACGAAAACTAGCAACATTTTGCCTAAGCAATTTGAACTCAAACGCTTTATTTTGATGTCAGCTATCACCCATTAGCTAATGTCCAATTAATTATGGGACACCCTGTATACAGCAAACGATGCAACATATACCTATATACCTAATTATGTTTCCCTTTCTGCTCTCCCTTACCTATAGCGAAAATTTGTAACGGCGAACGCGTGTATAGAAGTATAACTACTACACCCGTTTTTTTTTCTATAAAAAAAAATCAGGTCTGAAAGGGTTTAATAAAAAATCCACTATCGGATATACGTCTACTATATAAAAACAGTTCCAATACCAAACTCAGGGTAACTAATTTCACTTTTAGTCACCCTGTATACAAGCTGTAATATAATGTCAGTGAAAGAAAAATATTTACCTCTTTATGGCTTCTACGCATGCCTAAAAATCATTAACACAAAACAAAACATTAGTATTTGGTTAGTACTGATGAAAGATTTCTGTAAATAAATAAAGTATTTTTTGCCAGTAAATAAAATATATAACAGATTAGATAGATTAACTTATTTTAGTCACAAAATATTACGTTCAAAGTTACCTTTGTATAAAATACTGTAGTTACCTACTAATATCAATAAAATATTAGCATACTTTTAGTTGTAATGAAAACTCTTTTCAATTGAAAAAACACATTTTAACTCTATACAATGTTATTTAAAAAACCAACATCTCGTTTACTTCAATATATAGTACATATTTACGCCTATATGGACCCATTAGACTCTCATAAAATATAGTATATACCGGGTGTGTCTATATTCTTTATCACAGAGAGAATAGATATTTGATATAGACCTTAAACAGCTTTATTGTTGAGTTAAAAATTTTAAACCAAAATTAATATTTTAATATAGATCAAAAACACTAACGAATATTTTCTCAAATTTAGTGAACAATAAACTCTTACACTTATGGTACAGTATGATAAGCGAGAAGTGTCGTGTTGCAAACGATGCACCATTTACCTATATACCTAATTCTGTTTCTCTTTCTGCTCTCTCTTACCTATAGCATTACATATTATGTAATGATTGTGTAGATTGACTCCCAAATGAATTTGTAACGGCGAACACGTGTATACAAGTATAACTTCTACCGGCAGTCCCACTGAACTACCATACCCGTTTTTTTTTAAATGACACAAAAAATCATAAGTTGATTTCACTGTATACATAGCTAAAATAATTTACTTCTTTTTACGATACATAAAACTTAACGATATTGTTATATTGCTTAAAACCGTATCGTATAATATTTTAGAAACATATGGCAACAGCGAAATCTAATTAAGAACAGATGCGCAAAGCGAATTTAAAAAATTGTAGTGTTAATTATGGAATATTATGCTAATTTTTTTTTTAATTAATAATATAGTATCTTTTAATTTATTGATTACATCGATAAATTCGAGAGATTACTGATGCTTAAATAAATCTATAAAATTATTTGTAGAAAGAAAGTTGTGATGAATTATACACAAAAATAAGTTTAAATCTAACGGGACAGAAAAATACATAAATAAAATCCAACGGATTTAATTAGATTTTGTCCCATGTGTTTATATTAGAGATGCCGCCAATATTGTTTGGGTCGAATACAGGATATTCGGCCACACTCTTGGTCGAATCGCCGAATATTTGGCGGCCGAGTATTTGACAAAAGACGTGTACAAACGTGTGCCAAACCACAAACTAGTACAATATATACGCACACACTGGAATTCTACCTATTATTTAATGGAGCGATTATTACCGCAAAAGCCAGCTGTCTCTTTGTAGATAACAGATAACGAATCTTTAAATAATTTAACACCTCAGTGAACTCTAGTTGTCAGAGAAGAAAATGCAACTGAACCTCTAAAAATCATACGAACAAGACAAATTTTGCTGAAAATGTCAATTTTGGGACCCCAAAAAGGAATGCAAAAAAGTTTGCCACTCCTAGCGACTTTCTCCCAAAACTCTCCTTCATAGAGGGGAAAACGGAAAAAATGGATTTACCAAGAATCTGTACACCGCCTAGAAAAAAATGTTTCAAACAATAAATAGATGAGATTTTGCAGAAAGGATCCAACTGACACTTTGCTAAAACTGAGAAATTAGCCAAAAACTTTACGATCAAATTTTAAATTCCCTTTTAATAAGATGTAAATTGGAGCTAGAAGGTCAGATAGTAGAACAAGTGATGGAGTTTAAATATCTAAGCATCACATTTTCTAGCTACGGTAAGCTCAAAACTGAAGTGGAAGATCAAGTGAATAGAGCAAACAGGGACGCAGGTTACCTGAATGAAACAATATGGAGAAATAAAAATAACGGGAAAGAAATGAAAGGCAGAATTTACAAAACAGTCATCAGGCCAATAATGACATACCCGGCAGAAACGCGACCTAACACAGAAAAGACAAAAAGGATGTTAGAAACAGAAGAGATAAAAATATTAAGAAAAATTGATGGTAAGACACTATGGGACAGAGCTGCAAGTACAGATATACGACGTAGATGCAAGGTGGAGAACATCAAGAACTGGGTAAGCAATAGAAGAGTAGCATGAAACGATCATATAAGCCGAATGACAACAAATAAAGTAGTAAAGATGGCAAGAGACGGTTCCCCGATAGAAAGACAATCAGTGGAACGACCACGAAAACGATGGAACGAATACTTACTGGAGACACATTGAAAAACAATAATTTGTTCTATTTAAAAATCTGGAAGTCATGTGAAGCTACCCAAATCATCTTCCAAGTACACAATCTTCATGAATAAGATGCATTATAGACATGATGTCTTGTAGTTTTGGATTGGAGCTTTTTTTGCCGTTGGGCCACATTAAAGGCCCTGTTGCCCTACCGATTTGTTTTAAAAGAGTTTTTCAAAGAATACTTGTTTTTACACAAACATTTGAAATTTTTGAATTGCTTATTTCAAGGCTTTACCTTTATAATCATTATCTTGATTACTATTTCTGTTTTTCATATTTTCATTTTTTATCAAATTAAGTAACTTTGTTTCTCTACCTTTTAATGGCCTATCTTTTCTGTTTTCAAAATCTTGAATGGTTACTTTAGTTACCTACTCCACAGATTCTGAACTTCCTCATGAAGTTTCATGAAGAACACTTTCACGGAATTTATTATAATTTATTATCACTACAAGTCCAGTATAATTCCTATACACAAAAAAGGAGATAGAATTGAATGCACAAACTATAGAGAAATGTCCTTGTTAGAATCTAAGAGAACACCAGGGAGGATTTCGCAAGGGAAGATCAACAACGGATCAAATTTGTATGCTAAGGCAAATCCTGATCAATTGCTATGAATACATTTCAGCACAAGTAGTACTTTTCATTGATTGCAAAGCCGTATACCATACAATAGACAAAAACACATTAACAGAAACGCTAAAAGAATTCTAAGAACCAGAAAAAATAGTAAGATTGGTAAAAATGGCAATTAGACAAACCATTTGAGCTGTGAAATGCAACGGTATAGTCTCAGAAGAATTCGAAGTGAAAAAAGGTGTTCGCAAAGGAGACCCTTTGTCTATCTTGCTATTCAATATATTCCTACAAAAAATTGTAAGGGTTAGTGGAATAAAAAGATCCAGCACTATTCTATACAAAGAGCATCAATGCTTAGCATACACTGATGATGTGGTTGTAATTGCAAGAAATGAAAAAGAACTGGCAAGTATAGCAAAAAACTGATTCGGGAAAGCTCTAAAATGAGACTGAAAGTTAATATTGTTAAAGTATGGAAATCTTGAGCAAAAAGGTAGTAAACACCAAGCGCACTTTTAAATTGGAGGTTGAGAATTGATCAGTTATAGAATTCGAGAAGGTGGATGAATATATATACTTAGTACTCTTATTGATCACACATGTAAGGAAGAAACTAAAATCAACCTGAGACTGACCAAGAGCAACAGATGTACTGGAGCCATGAGCAAAATAATTAAGGCCAAAGATATATCTCGGAGTACAAAAAAAGGAGTATACAACACTATAATTAGACCCACAATGCTATAGGGTGCCGAGACATGGACTATGAACAAAACCATACAGAACAGATTGGAAGAATGGGAAAGAAAGATACTTAGTAGAATAGTTGATGGAAAAGTAGTAGAGGGAGAATGGAGAAGAGGAGCTAATGCCGAAATGTACCAATTGTATGCTAACTCTATAATACCAAAAGTGATGAAAAAACGTAGACTAGAATGGCTCGGACATCTAGATAAAATGCAAGGTAATAGACTAGGCAAGAATATTGTTTGTAGAGTACCTGAGGGCAAAAAAAGAGAGGAATACCAAGAAAGAAATGAAGAGATGTAGTGATGGAAGATGTCAGAGAGACGTGAATCAGAGATTGGAAACTGATAGCTAAGAACAGAAAACGATGTAAATGATCCATCCAGCAATGGGCCTAAAAGGCCTGCATTTTTTAATTTGTTAATTTAAATAGATTCTAATAAACATAGATAAAGACCTTTATTTTGAATGTAAAGAATTGGTCATTAAAAGAATGATTATGGTCTAGAACTGGAAGTGCGTATGTAGAATGTATTTTTTCATTATTTAAAACCCTTTTGTGTTATTTTATACGTGTGTTAAAAGTTCTACCAGTTTGACCGATGTAAGTTTTCGGGCAGTTCCCACATTTAAGTTTGTATACACCACTGTATAAATGCTTTTTCTTTTGGCTCTTGTGGATCTTAATATACTTGCCTTGTGGATATATGTAATATACTGTGGATCTTAAGTTGTTGCTTGTTCTAAAAGCTGGTGTTATTCTTTTCTTTTTTATGTGTTTGGCTATTTTTGTTGATTTCTTGCCTGTATGTGTAATCTAGCAGAAGCTACTCAATTTTTTGTCTGGTGGTAGAAATAATAAATTCAGGGCTTTCTTATGTAGGTTTTGTTGTATCCATTGTTTACTGTTATTTGCTTAATAGTATTCAGTTCTATCTCGAAGTTGTTTTTTAACATGGGAATTTCTATTAACCTTTGCAACATGCTATGGTAGGTGGCCAAGTTATGTTGTGTACGATGGGATGATGAATTGTCTATAGTCGTGTCAGTATGGGTAGGTTTATGAAATACGGAGAACTTATGTTTGTTTTTAGGTCTGATAATTTTTAAATCTACAAAACAAGTTTTTTCTGTTATTATTCAAGGTCTTGTAGATTTTTATTATTTGGGTTTTTCCTTTTAACGAGTCAAGTTCGTCCACTATCTTCTTCTTATGGTGTCTATCCATTACGGATGTTGAACACAACCATGGCTATTCTGACTTTGTTGACTGCTGCCCGGAAAAGTCCAGTAGTGGTTAAGTTAAACCATTTTCGAAGGTTATGCAGCCAGGATATTCTTCTTCATCCTGGACCTCTTTTCCCATGCACTTTACCTTGAAGTATGGTCCGAAGTTGGTCATATCGTTGTTCATTATATGAATACTATTTACTGTTTCTAAAAGTTCTTTTTTTCTTTTATCTAAATACCTCACTTTCCTGAATGGTCATGAATTCTTTCTTTTAGATTGTTATTTGCAGCTTAAGTTTATATGCTTCCTTCTCTATCCTTTATCCTTCGCAAGGATGTAGTGACGTTACGGTATTTGATGAATGGTTGCTATCCATTCTTCTCTCTCCTAGGCGCGGTGTGCTGCCTCAGACAGAGTGTAACCGGTAGCGCACTTTATTTGGTCTGACCATCGGAGTGGCGATCTTCCTCGGGTTCTTTTACCATCTACCTTGCCTTCAACCACTAACCTCTCCATGCCTTCCATTCATCTGGTAATGTGTCCAAAGTACCTCAATATATTTTGGTTGATGATTGTGTTAAGCCTAGTATTGATGTCGAGTTCTGTCAATATTGAGACATTTGTGCGATGTGCTGCCCAGGGTATGCGCATCATTCTACGATATACCCACATTTCAAAGGCGATTATACGTCGTGAGTCTGACTTTTTAATGGTCCAAGTTTCTGATGCATAGGTAGCGATAGGAAAGATAAGGGTCCGTACTAGGCGCAGTTTCGTGTTCTTGGTTATGTCCGTATCTTTCCAGATTTTAGTAAGTTTGACCGTTGCTGATCTGGCCATTGTAAGGCGTCAACGTATCTCTTCTTCGCATCCACCATTGTTGGTGATAACAGAACCTAAGTAATTGAAACGACTTACCATTCAAACCGCGCTACGTTTCGTATTTCCGGCTCGTTATTTCTAATTTGATCAATTATCATTACCTTGGTCTTCTGTATATTAATTTTAAGTCCATATTCACGACTAATAGTATCTAGCCTGTTCATGATGTATTCAAGGTCATTTTTGTTGATGATGCTAGAACTAAAGTGTCGTCAGCATAGCGGAGATTGCTGATTTTTCGGCCTCCGACTGATATTCCTCCTTGCCATTCGTCGAATACAATGCATATGAAGTGTTCGCTATATATATTGAATAACGTGGGAGAGATAATACATCCTTGACGAACACCGGCTTTTAGTTTAAAATTATCGGACTATATGTTGTTGAGTCTTACGTTTGCTGTGTTGTTGATATACAGTTGTTTCAGTAGGTATAATAGATGTTCGGGGGTACCCATTTCTCTCAGTATTCCCCACATTTTATGCCACTTTACATTATCGAACGATTTCGAGTAGTCGACGAAGCACAAGTATGTTTCTAGATTAAATTTTCTGGATTTTTCTATAATTTGTCTGAGATTGAGAATACGTGCCTCTTTCAGGGACAAATCCACATTGTTCTTGTGGGATCTGTGATAAAAGTATTGATTTTAATCTCTCGTTAATTATGTTAGCAGAACTTTACTTGCGTGGGAGATCAGGGCTATAGTGCGGTAGTTATTACAGTCAGTTGGTGAGCCTTTCTTATAAATGGGTATGAAAGTGAGCTTACACCAATCATCTGGCCATTGTCCTGTGTTCCAGATTTCATTGCACAGTTTGAACATTACTTCAATTCCTATGTCTCGCATTTCTTTAAGTGCTTCCGCCGTGATTCCGTCTTCTTGAGATTTTCCAGTTTTTCATTTTTTTATTGCGGTTTCTATTTCCGATTTTAAAATATGTGGTTCCTTTTCGTCATTAATTTCTTCTGGATTCACGTCTTTATGGTCACTATGGAACAACATTTTACAATATTGTTTCCATGTCGCTGCTATGCCATCTCTGGATTGATGATGATCGTTACCAAGTTATCTTTAATTATCTGCGTTAATGGTTTGAACTCTTAGGTTAAGTATTTTACTTTGGCAAACAGTTCTCTAGATTCTTGACGGTTTATATACATAGTACCTTTTTTACTAATGTTCTCTTCTTGTTTTTCTTCCTCTTTATAAGCAATTCTACTTGTTCATTGGCGGATTAATACCTCTATAGAAGGTTGTCACTCCATCTTTTGCGCATCATCCGAGACTTCTTCTGCCAAATGGTAATAATCTCTTGCTATTTTGACGACAGGTGTCTCCTCCATTCTGCTTATGTGGTTATTCCATTCATTTTTTCTATTTTGTGCCCATTCATTTATACACTGTACGTTACATTTTCTTCTAATGTCTTCACTTCTCTTTCGATCTCTGAGCGTATTTCCTGTAATTCTTCTCAGTATTCTCATCTCTGCCGTTTTCAGTAGCCTTTGCGTTGTAGCTGTGTCGGGTTTTGTTTCTGAGGCATATGTCATTATTGGTCTTACACTGGCTTTTTAATTTCTGAACTTCATCTCAGTGTTAATGTGTCTGTTTCGTCATATAATGTCATTCTGCCAGTCTATTTGCTTTTTGTACTTGATCCCTCGCTTTTTTGTCCAGGTCTCCATAGCTAGACAGTGTAATTCCCAAGTATTTGAATTCCATTAGCAAAGAACCTGGTTGGTTCTTTGCTGACTACTAGTGTTCTAGTTTTCTGAGATAAGATTGTCATATTAAATTCTTTTGCTCTTATGTCAAATCTGTGGACCAATCTTTGTAGACTATCTTTATCTTGGGCTATCAATATTGCGTCGTCTGCGTAACAGAGTATTTTTATTTCTTTGTTTCCCATTCTGTATCCTCTTTCTTTGTTAACGCTTTTGATGATTTCAATCATAATCAAATTGAAGAGCATGGAGCTCAATGAATCTTCTTGTCTTAGTCCGCTGCCTATTTCTATAAGTTCTGTAAGTTGTCCATCTATTCTGACTTCCATTTTATTGTTTTGGTAGATATTTTCGATAGTTTTTATAATATTTAGGAGAACTTTTCTATTATAAAGAAGATGGATTACATCTTTGACTCTTACTCTGTCAACCGCTTTTTTCAGGTCAATTAGACACAATTAATTCTATTATACTCTAGTGATTTCTCAGTAATTTACTTTATAACGAATATTGCATCTGTTCACGATCTTCCACTACGATAATCCTGTTGTTTATCTGCTCAACATATCCTCTGATTTATTAGCACTTGTAAAATTTTAGTTCTGAGTTTTAGCGTAGTATTTAACAAACTTATACCTCTGTAGTTTTCTGGCTGTTTTTTATCTCCCTTTTTGAATATTAGAATTAGTTCGCTTGTTCTCCATTCTTCCGGTATTTTGTTGTGTTTTATAATTTTATTAATTAATGTTGTTAATTATTGTTCTGTCATTGCTGCTCCACAATATTTTAGTAACTCGTTTGGTATCCCTTCTTTACCTGCTGCTTTTCTGTTCTGCAGGTTTTCTAGTATTTTCCGAACTTCGTGTACATTTATATTAAGTTCTTCATTTGTGGTAATTTCTTGTGTGATTGACTACCTAAAACAGCTCTGCATAGAGCTATTTTAGGTAGTCATATGTTCTCAACCTTAATAAATAACTACCCATTTAATGGAGGTGGTAATTTTGGTTATAGAGTGATAGTTGATGCTTGTTAAATATTGTCCCTACACATATTTCGCTGCTCACTAGTTGTTAAACACTCATTTATTAGATTTTTGGTTTAATGTTTAATGTGGTTTTTGTGGCGAATTATTTTGCCGTCTTTCTTCTTCTTGCTATCTGAGATTCTAGCTCAGATCTTTCTGTGACAACCAGATAGTAATCATATAACACTAATTGCTGCCCTATTTACATATTATTTTTTGCTCCTTATTAGGTCTTATTATAATATCTTCAGTTTATTTCAAATTTCTGGTATATGATGTACTTTGATTCCTTCTTAAGTTCATTTTGTGATTATTTAAACTTCCGTTTTAACAAACAATATATTAATGACCTACAAAGTCTCCGTATTTGTCCATACATGGTGTTCTTTTAGACTGTCATACAAAATGGATTATTTAAATTGCATAGTGTCATTACTACTTTGTATTATTTTTTTACATAAATCAAAATCTTCGTCCACTTAGTACCACGTTGTTCATGACAGACACGATTTCCGTTATACAGGGTGCTTCTTATAAATTTCTATTTTGTATAGAATTCACACTTCGGAAAAAAAGTTATAAATATTGTTTTACATATTATTTTACTTTAATAATTTTTGTTGTCTTCAACTTAACATACTTTAGCAGTTTTTCAGTCAGGATTTTGTTGTTTCCTTTTTTGAATTGATTTTCTTTTAAAACTTCTACCCTTTTTTTCAGATTCCCTCTAAACCCAATACATTTAAGTACCTAACAAAGATACATTCTTGATGGTCTTTTCTGTTTCCCTCTTTTTTACCATCATCAACATTATCAACCTACTTTAAATATATTAGTACATGTAGTAGTCTCCCTTGTTTGTATTCAAAGTGCTCGGTAATGTGCTGTGTGTAATGTGTTTATCTCTATTAGATAGTCCTACTATCTTATATTATTATGTGATCTTGTTTTATTTGACATTTGTAACGCGAATTTTCGTTCTTTCATTTGTGTTTCTTAGCTTGAGCTTTTAGCGTAACGGGCGTGCATGATTTGGACGCTAAATTTAAAATTCGATACTGAAAAATAAAATTACCTGTTTCTGCATACATGATTTGGACGCTGGGTGTAATTGAAATGTAAATGGAAAGTCAGGTAATAAAATTCTAGAGATTAAGCATGATAAGGTTTATTTGTCATTTTGAAATAAATACGTCATACATTTTACGAAATGGAATCGATCGATACAGTTAGTTTGGTACTCATGTATCCTATTTCTAACGAACATAATTTTTTTTCTACTCTTTGGATCTTTAAGTCTATTACTTTCACTATTACAGACACTATTAATTTTAATGTAAGTTTCAGTTTGAAAATTTTTTAAAACATCAATAAAGTGGAAAATATTTGGATGAGCATGGTAAAAATCATCAATTAAACGCGAGTGGAACGATTCACAAGCATTAGTTGTTAATTGTAAACTCTCACTCATCGCAGCCCACATCTCCGACGGAAATGTTGCGTGGTCGCCAATGTAGTTGTCCAATAAGTAGTCGGAAAACTTTTCAATTTTTGAATCCTTTGGTTGAATAGCCATAAAATCATATATAAAAGATTCTTCGACTTCTGAGGGAGGTAAAAATAGCAGCCCAAAAATATATTTCAGCCATTTAGATATTTCACTGTCTGCCAATTTATATTCCCGAATTAAGCCACAACCACCGATATTACGATACCAAGCTTGCATAAGATGAAAACGGCACCCTTTAATGTGCACATTTGGAAATTCAAAACGCGCAGCATTGTGGATAGCAATTTCAAAATCGGAGAAAATGATTTTTGGATTGAATTTTAGACCAATTACTTCACATTTGCGTTTCAAAACATTAAATAGTTTTATATAGGTTTGTTCCGATTTGTCGGGAAGTAAACAATAACACAATGGTATATAATGTCCATTGATAAATACATGTATGGTAAAAAATTGCTTGAAATATTGAGCACAGTAACTAAATGTACCGTCCATATAAATCGTTTCACTGCCGCACAGAAAACGCATGTTAGTGTTACATGAGAAGATGATAATGTTAGAACTTAGTTCAACCGCAAATATAAAATTCTCGTCTTTAAGTGTTTTGATATTCATAATATTTACCGCAGCAATAGTTTCTTCTTTACTTTTGGGCAGTTTCGGTTGAGCCATTCGCCGTTCACTGTATATTTGATTTCGTATTAAATTAACGTCTTTAACAGACATGTGGCTCAAGCAATCTACATTTTCTTTCAACGCACTATGTATGATTTCGGACGGCCTTTCGGTCAAATTATCCTTAGCCTTCCTTTTGGCACCGCTACGCACAACCTGTCTATTAAGCGTCTTGATATCACACTCGTGATTATGTTCTAGATTACTTCGGATCACTAACTTTTCTTGCCCTTTCGTGAATATTTCGCTTTACACGACCGTTTTACGCACCTTCAATACGTTTCTCCCGATTTTAGTACTTTATCTTGAGAAAAAGTAAAACTGTTCACTTTGAGCAAAATTTTACCACGATTACTTACTAACGTTGAAATTTCCATGTTCACTTTTCACTATTCTCTGACAAACTAATAACTAGTAACTAAGTAAATTTCAATGACCATCATTAAACCCTAATTATATCTAATATCTGGTACCTGCGATAATCCTTCCGGCAGCGTCAAAAACAAGGGTACTTTTAAGACCCTCAGGTACTTCAGCGTCGAAAACATGCCCGCCCAGCGTAACACCTACCTTCGATCATTCGATTCTTCTAATTCCTTATTCCAAATGAACAGCTTTTTCCACAAAAAAGATGAACTTTGCAAAGCATAGTAATTCCAAAAACGAAATAGATTATATAATTGACACAAAAGAGAAATCGTCCAAGATTTGACTATCCTAAACAAATTCTATATAAGTAGTGATCATCGAATGGTACGCGCTAAAGTTAAAATATGTCTGGCAAGGAAAAACATCGATTATTGAGAAAAAATGAAATATACACATGGACACAACCCAGTAACGTCAAAATATTCTAACAAGACATTAAAAACATATTAAAATCAAATTCAAGGACACCTCCTACTGAAGATATAAGTGTTCCTAATGAATGCATTACACAAGCTATCCGAGAAAGCCAAAACAAACATTGTACAAAAATAAAGAATGAAGAGAAGCAGTGAAACCAAAACCCTAACGAAATAATGCAAAAATATCTTCTTCTTTTTTTTTCTTTTTATGTAGACATGAGTCTATCTGTTTTTCAATGTGCCTCCATTAAGTTGCATTCTACTCTTCTATTTCTTACCCAGTTGTTGATGTTCTCCACCTTGCATCTACGTCGTATATCTGTACTTCTAGCTCTGTCCCATAGTGTCTAGCCATTAATTTTTCTTAGTGTTTTTATCACTGCTGTTTAAAACATCGTTTTTGTCCTCTCGGTGTGTCGTGTTTCTGCCGATAATGTCATTATTGGTCTGATGACTGTTTTGCAAATTGTGCCTTTCATTTATTTCCCGATATTTTTATTTCTCCATATTGTTTCATTCAGAAAGCCTGTGGTTCTGTTTGCTCTATTCACTTAATCTTCCACTTCAGTTTCAAGCTTTCCGTAGCTAGATAATGTGATGCCTAGATATTTAAACTAGATCACTTGTTCTATTATCTGACCTTCCACCTCCAATTTACATCTTAGTTAATTTGCTGTTGTAACCATGCATTTTGTCTTTTTTGAGGAAATTAACATGTTAAATTTTCTGTCGGATATATTAAATTGGTGCAGCATACGTTGTAAATCGTCTTCCTTTTGAGAGAGTAGTAGTGCGTCGCCTGCATAGCAGATTATTTTAAGTTGTTTTTCTCCCATTTGGTATCCTATTTTAGTTCTTACTTTTTTTATTATTTCATCCATAATCAGGTTGAACAATAAAGGACTCATGGAATCTCCCTGTCTTATGCCATTACCAGCTTCAATAGGGTCGGTTAGTTTATCTTTCACTTTTACTTTAATTCTATTGTTTTGGTAGATATTTTCGATCGTTTTTATTGTTCCTAGAGGTATTTTTCTTGCGTATAATAAGTGGATAACGTCCTTGAATTTGACACAGTCAAATGCCTTCTTAAGGTCCACAAACTGCCGGTTTGTTGTATTCTAATAATTTTTCCTGCACTTGCCTCATTATAAATATAGCGTCGATGCATGATCTTCCCGATCTAAAACCTTGTTGTGCTTCAGCTAGTGTTATAATTTTATTCAGTTTATTCGTTATCACTTTGGTTGTTAATTTTAGTGTTGTGTTTAATAGATTAATTCCTCTGTAATTTTCTGGTCTGATTTGTCTTTCTTTTTGAAGAGAGATACAGATGCTTGATCTCCATTCTGCAGGAATTCGGTTTTGTTCAATTACTTTTTGGATTACTTTTAATAGTTGTTTGGTCAGATCTGATCCTCCGCACTTTAGGAATTCGTTCGGTATTCTGTCCCCTCCTGGTAATTTTTTATTTTTTTAATTTCCTTAATGCTTCCTTTACCTCTTTCTCCTCAATATTTGTTTCTTCATTCGTTGTCACCTCTGGTGTTGGTGGTTCATTATCGTCACCTATAGCAAATAGGGATCGAATGTAGTCTACCCATGTTTCCTTCTGATAGTGTTTCGTTTTTATTAGTTCGTTCATCTCTTTTCTTTGTCCTTTGATCATTCTCCATTTTTCTTTTTGTGTTCCGAAGAAGTCGTGTTCCATCTGTTTTAGGAAGCTCTGCCAGTGTTCCATTTTTATTTGTCTAACTAAAGTATTCGTTTCATTTCTGATTCGTTTATAGAGGTTATATGCCTGTTGTGTTTGTTGTGTTCTGTATTGTAAAAAGGCTTTCTTCTTTTCTTCAAATTTTGTCCTCACTTTCTTTTTAAATCATTGTGTTTTCTTTTTTGATATGTTAATGTTCGTTACTTTCCTCTCTCCAAGTGATTCTGTTGCTGCGTCAATTATGTTATTTTTGAGTTTTTCCTAGCGTTTCTGGATGTTATCATTTTCTAATATTTCATTCCCAGCGATCTTCCCTGATATTCTTTTTCTGTAGAAGTATTCCGTGGATTCCGTATTTAGTCCTTCGACTTTGATTTTGGTTTGTGAAAAAAAATATAAAAGAGAATATAAACGCAAGCAAAGAAGAAATAAGGAAGATGAATCAAGAAGCATACAAAGCAATTAGAAAATAATATACAGTAAAACTTCTGTTAACGTACACCTCCTCACAACGGAAACCTCTTCTGAACGGACAGTTTGTAGGTCACTGAACTTGGGTAAATATTAAGACACCTCTGAACAACGTACCCTCTTCACAACGACTCCGGGCAAAATTTGCTTGCAGTTTTTCTAAGAAATTATTTTAATTTTACCATCCAACAATGGACAGTCAGGTAAAGGCGATTAAAACGAATTGGGGCTCTGGAAATCCAAGTATGTACATAAGTTATTGTAACCATAAAACTAATTATATACATTATACAAGTAGGTACCTACTTATAGTTAAAGTACTAGAGATACATCGAGTTTAATTTCGAAACACCCGCATCCTTTGTACACATTTCTAATTTAGTTTCTAATATCATCATCATCATCCAGACTTCATTTATCACGTCCACTGCTGGACATAAGCCTCCCTTAAACTCCTCCATTTTTTAAACAATCCCAAGGTTTTCATTAATATGTTTATCGTAAACCCACTCATACCAATCGTTACTTGCAGGTTAACTCTTAACACCTTTACAAAATAATAGTCATTAAGACCTTTCTAGATTAATACGCCTTTGCGATAGTAAGTAGACCGGCTGAGCTTAATTTAGACAACGCAATGGAGAAAATTTTGGTCAAATTCAAAGTATTTCAGTTTTTTTTTTATTTTAAGCCCTATTTTAATGATTTTTTTAGCACACTGTGTAAAAGTTTATAAATTTTAATTTAGTATAGTAAGTTTTTTAATAAAATTTTGTATTTGACTTATTATATGGGGTTAATCGAAAGGTGGTTTTAGCCGTTTTACGAAAATCCGTTAGCGGATTTTCGTAAAACCTTGTTTTTCGGTTGCAACCATGTCTTCTACGTATTATGTTTTTTGTTTCATGTGAAAATGTGGATTGGTTCATTTTTAGGACCGAAATGACTTTACCACCCACAATTTACGACTTTTCCTATTATTACCATTAACTTTTGTATTAATTTGTAATAAGACGATGGGGGCTTTCGTGACTGATATCAAAGGAATGTCATATCGACACCCCAAAAGTACTGTATTTAAATAATTATGAGAAGCAATGACATGATCTTGGTTTTAATGGACAATGATGATAATAACAAAATATAAAAAAACAACTTAAATATTACTTAACCTAAATACGTAAATAACAAAGAAAAACTACTAAGAAATAACTTAATACTTTGTATTGCATCCCCTAGCCGCTATAACTGCCTGTACACCTCGGCTCATGCTGTCTCTGAGATTGCGAATATTATCTTGCTGGATGTTTTGCCATTTCTCTTTTGAGCCAAGCGAAGCTCGTTAATTGAGGCTGGTGCGACTTCGCGATCTCTAATATTTCTACCAAGCATGTCCCAAACGTGCTCTATTGGGTTCAGATCTGACGAACACGCTGGCCAGTTCATTTTATTAATAACAACTTCCTCTAAATATACATTGCAGAGTGGGGTCGCGCATTATCTTGCGTTAATAGAAAATCATCACCGATATATTGAGAAAAGGGTACTACGTTATTCGCTAAAATTTCCTCACTCTACCTATGTGCAGTCAACAAACTCCCAATAAATACCAATTCAGTGTGCGCCTCTCGGGATATTCCTGCCCATACCATCACCGAACCCCCTCCATGGCTAACGCGGGGATTGAAAGCGCACTCCGCAAATTTCTCTCCAGTTCGACGCCATACTCGTTTTTTTCCATCTGATGAGTGAAGACAGTATCTCGACTCATCCGTAAAAAAACATTACTCCATTGTCCTGAATTCTAATCCAAATGTACCCTGGAAAATTGTAGTCCAGCCAATCTGTACCGTGGAAGTAATTTGGGCCCAGTTGCTGGTCTGCAACGTTGCAAACCAAATTCATGTAATCTTCGACGACCTGTAAATACACTTACATTATTGAATCGAACCTCTTGAAGCTAATTTCTTGTTTGCACAGCTGTTAAATGACGATCCCACAAAGCGTTGACTCGTATAAAACGATCATCTAAAGCGATAGTTTTGCGGTTCCTGCTACTTCCCGCTTTACGCTTGTTTGTTCCAGTTCGTATAAAATGTTCCACTACCCTTTGGATGGTAGCACGAAGAGTGTGTAGTACTCTATAGTGTATTTTTATGTATGAGAGAGTAATAAAACAATAAATTATGTATGCAAATCCCTAAACTGTTGATACGGGTGACTCAATGAAAAACAGATATTTGTCAACAAGTTTACAGAAGTATATAGGAAAACAATTTTAAATTGAGTATGACCACCAGGTATAAAGGTTGGAGCAGAATAGAATACAATAGTTGTGAGGATTACTAATCCCTAAATAAGGTTGCCAGTGTCGGAGTGATGGAAGTTAACAGGTACTAATGAATTTGCAAGAAATGTAAGATGTTTATTTTATTGGTTATATATAACCAATAAAAGTTTAATAAGTACCTACCTATTTGCAAAATAAAGTTTAATTCTTTAGATAAAATAAAACGTTTTATTTTATCTATTTGCAAAATAAAGTTTAATTCTTTGCCTATTTGCAAAATAAAGTTTAATTATTTAGATAAAATAAAACGTTTTATTTTATCTGAAATGAGTGCATTCCACGAAGTAAGGGTTTCAACAATCAAACATTTAATTCTTTAATTCCAGGAATCTACGACAGTAATTGACTAGATAATTACCTTCTAAACTTATTCCACAGAAAATGTGATAGTGGGTTTTTCCATTTTGTATATAGGAAGGTCCAAGTGGCGTATTCAAAATTCTTAACAGTTCACTAAAAGTAGGTACTTCAGTTGCAAGGTGCAGTTTATTGTGTATACTAGTGTTATGGAAAATTTTGAAGTGCCGTGTAAACGCCGAAAAATTGGTCCTCTAACAGTTAATGAAAAAACATTAATATTTAATTGTTTTAAATCATTTACAGACAAACGTTTATATGAAAGTGTTGATGAGACCGTTGAGTTAGTTAGCAGTACACTTGGTGTTGGGAAATCTACGATTTACAGAGCTTTTAAAGAAGAGAAATGTGGTAGTTTTCAAATGCCACGTAATGCTCCAGGGAAACCAAAATTTCAAATAGAATATCATTTTAAAGAAGGATCCCAGAAAGTCTATTTTATTAGAAAGAAGCGATATTGTCATATGGAGAAGACATTTTCTAAGAACCATAAAGGAAATGAGAAACCAAAAAAGAAAAATATTTTATCTTGATGAAACATGGATCAACTAGGGTCATACACCAAATAAATTTTGGCAGGATAAAACTGTTACAAGTCAAAGGCACGCTTTTGTAAATAACTTATCTACTGGTTTAAACCCACCATCAGGAAAGGGACGCAGGCTGATAATAGTACACATTGGCAGTTCAGACGGTTTTGTTGAAGGTGGTTTATTAACTTTTGAATCAACTCGTACCGGTGACTACCATGAAGACATGAACGCTGATGTCTTTCAAGAATGGTTCGAACAAATGATAAATCTTCTTCCTAAGAACTGTGTAATAGTAATGGATAATGCAAGTTATCACTCCAGACTTATAGAAGGACTGCCCACAACCAAGTGGTTAAAAAAAGACTTGCAGAATTGGCTGAGTTCAAAAAATATTACGTACCATCCCGGATCTATAAGAAAGAAACTTTATTCGTTGTGTGCCCTTCATAAAGAAAAATTTTAAAAATACGAAATTGATGAAATTGCCAAAAATCGTGGAATGACAGTACTTAGATCCCCACCATATCATTGTGAATTAAACCCGATTGAACTGGTATGGGCACAGATAAAGAGTGAAGTTTCAAGAAAAAATACCACTTTTAAAATTCATGATGTTAAACAGTTGTTTTTGGAGGCCGTAAATAATGTAAAACCTGAAAACTGGGAAAAGGCAGTAAATCACACTATTAAAGAAGAGGAAAAAATGTGGAAGCTGGACAATATTATTGATAAAATGATCGAGCCAGTTAATATAAATCTTGGTTCTGAAAGTTCATCTTCTGAATCTGATTTGGATTTGTAACAAGTAGCTGTAAGTTTTATATTAATATTTTTATTCGTCTATTTAACATACCTTAGACGGTTTTAAAAACTCTTTTTCTCTTTTGTAATTTTTAAAAATTAAAAAAAATGTGAATTTTTTAAAACCCTTTTTAATGTAGGCCAGTCAGTTCTAATATAGTGTGTGATAAAAGAGGTCACTTTTGTTTACATACACATAACACTTTATAACACTGAAATAATTCATTTATTTTTTACAATTATTCAAAGTAATTTTTCAATTAATCTTGAGCACGCGCATGGAGTGGTCGGAGCTACCAGTTAAAATTATACTAATTACTCTCTCGTTCATAAAAATAAACTATAGTCAAATATTCATAATTTCGCCCATCTTCAACCAGAGCAACGGCTTTCGCACAATCTTCGACACTAAGAACCATGATCAATCATAGATAAACAGAATGTAAGCGCCAATATGACATAATGATAAGAGTCACCAAAGCCACCTCGTCGTATTACAAAATAACTCCAAAATAATAATAATTTAGAAAGTCCTAAATTGTGGGTGGCAAATTCATTTGGCTCTAAAAAATGAACCAAGGCATATTTTGCCATGAAACAAAAAACACAATGCTTAGAAGACATGGTTGCAACCTAAAAATAAGGTTCTACGAAAATTCGCAAACGGAATTATTCCACAGGATGTTTTAAAGTTAGGATAATAAAACCACGATTTAATTAACCCCGTACAATAAGTCAAATATAAAATTTTATCAAAAAACTGACTATACCAAATGAAAATTTATAAATTTATACAAGGTGTGCTAAAAAAATCATCAAAATAGGGCTAAAAATAAAAAAATTGAAATACTTTGAATTTGAAAAAAATTTCTCCGTTGCGTTTATTTCGCATAAGATAATTTCACGACTATTAACCTGATCTTTTAGTAATCAGTTATTATCATTATTCATTATTATACACTGTGTATGTTGTAGTAGGTATATTAAGTAATTGCCTTGTTATTATATACAGTCGGCTTCATTTTCTTTCTCAAAGAATCACTCATCCTTTCTTTAAATCACTAGTAAATAAATGTTTCTTTTTTATTCATATCAATGTTTTTTCGTTTTGTTTCACTAAAAATTTAATTTATAACTTTTTGATTTCAAGTTTTTTATTTGAGGTTAATTGACAACGTATTTTTATAGCTGTCTTTATTACTTTATCAATCTTCTATTTTCTTAGATAAATTAATTTAAATGTTCTTATTTTGTAGTTTATGATATTATATTTCTTATAAGTTCGTAGAAATAAATTTTATTTGCCTATTAATGTATCTAGTTCTAGTATACTTTCGTTGTGGCCACCCTGTAGATAAAGAAAACCTAGAGCCTTTCGACAGGACGTTCGTTCTGTCTTTATTTCAATTCACCATCCTCACTACCTTTCTTGGATCCTATATAAACTATTCAACCATTACAGTGTCACGTAATAGTGACAAATCCCCGTAGTGTGGCGGACCTTTGAAAAACACCGAAGCACGAAAAGTCATCATGAAGGCAGTGTTAGTTCTACCAGTTTTCTTCTGTTTAGTGAACAGTGCGCCGAAATTAAGGGTGGGTGAATTGTGGTTTTATTTCTCTCGTAATCTCTTTATAAAAAGCGGTTATTAGATTTGAAATAATAGTTTGTGTAACTAGTGCGTGATACAGAATTTTTATATAAGTGTTGATTTCAACACACGTGTATAAAATTCTTCATGCATATGTTGTACATTATATTATTTCTACGACTTTGTATTCGGTAGGTGAGTTTCGAACAAATGGCTAGGTAATCCCATATGTTAATATAGGAGACTCCAAAGGTTTGTTTAATAGTATTTGTTATACTGTTTATTAACAGTAGTAGTACAATTTGATGGGTTACTAAATCTAACCAATCTGAAATTGTTTTATAATAATTAAGTTTTTTTATAATGAAATGCAATTATTCGGTTAAGATTTGTAGTGAATGTACCTCAACAACATAAAAACTTCCCGAGTTTCATATTGTAGTACCGAATTCGATTAATATACAATTTCTTATGTCTTTCAGCCAAGAAATTTTTTTACTGTCTACATCTCTTTTGTCTTCTTTTAAAACTAGAAGTATTCTATATACATTTTTCTTTTTCCAGTGATATCTTTGTTACGGATGTTAGAAATCACCAAGATCACTCTAACGTTCGAAGATATTTTAAACGGTTCTTGTCAGTTGCGACCATCATATCATCTAAGGTTCCTTATCCTAGATATTCTCTTTTTGACATAGTCTTTCTCCCTCTATTTTTCCTTAGAAAATGAGACGAATTTTGTGTTCAAGATATTGCAGTTTTTCTTTTATTACTCCAGTCGACAAGGACGAAAAGGCCACTGAACCTCTAAAAAGCATATAAACAAGCTGAATTTTGCCAAAAATGTCAGTTTTAGGACACTTAAAAAGTATTGGTTCTTACCAAGAATCTGTACGTCATAAAAAATGTTTCTAATAAAAAATGTAGCTAAAATAATTTTGAACAAAAAAGTTTATTAGCATTTTTAAACGTTAGTTTAAATTTAACCGTTCCCTCAGAAACAAAGATTGAAGCAATCGGCGTTTTTGAATCTCAGTTGAGCACTCGAAATCAATGCTTAATAAAATTTGTATCAGCTCGACGCTAAAAATTCAATATCTTTTGATCCGAGTGTCGTATCGACAAAAATCAAGAGTGCAGCTTTTGTATGCAATTTTTATATTTTGCCGCAAATGAACTCAGATTTTTATAAAGGCGTGAAATAAATAAACCTTGTGCGATTTTTGCCATTTTTTATTATTTTCATGTGATCAATATAATATATCCCTTTCATTGACTGGCCAATATGAAGTTTCTATAACTAGAACCCAATCTTCAACATCCATAGCATTAAATTTTAGTTTTGAGTTTTGGCATCAAATGTGAGGCATTTGAAATATGCTTAAAAAACGCTGAATTTAAACTTTCACATTACAAACGATCTAAAAGGTTTGAAACTGCTCTTTTTTAATTACACTAAACTCTAATTTCACTATTTGGGGAGTGAGTCATCGTTTGAAGGCGTAGAAGTGGGGAAAGGCGTATGAAAATCCAGTGGCGTACACTCACTTTTATTTCAACGTTAATTATATTATATTGTTTAAATATTATTGTTCAAAATAGGCCACAATACATTTATCTGCAGGTTTTTACTGAAGTTTCCATCTCTATATCCAAAGACCGTTTTCAAAGATATAAATTATAGTTATATTTATTTTATTTATTTATTATTATATATTTATATATTCTTATATTATTTTCTTTTTTTTTTCTTAACTTTAAAAACGATCTCTGTAATAGAGATCGAAACGTCAGTAAAATAAACATGTAAATAGATGTATTGTGGCTTATTTCCAACATTCTCCCTAAAAATACGGAATGCCACAAGCAAAAAGCCACAGAAAAATAAATATTGCTATCATTTGTATATTTGAAAGCGATCTCTTTATATAGATATCGAAACGTTAGTAAATTAAACATTTCAATTAAATATATTGTTACTTATTCCCAACATTATTTCTAAATATACAGAACGGCAAGCAAAAAGCCATAGAAAAATAAATATATCTATTACTTGTATATTTGAAAACGATGTCTTTATATAGAGATCGAAAAATCAGTAAATTAAACCTATAAATAAATATTTTGTGGCTTATTCCATACAGTCTCCTAAAAATACAGAATGCAACAAACAAAAAGCTATAAAAAACAAGTAATTTTGCAGAAAGCTTACTGATGCCACCAGGCTGTCGCGGAAGTTACGCTAAAACGTCTTTTGACGTGACCCGTCCTTAAAGAGTTACACAATGAAATTTTTTTAAAACAAATTTTAAGACAGTTTCCACACCACCCGGGGGGTATGTCTTGTGGCGCGTCACTTTTTTTTAAATGGGTGTTCGCCAAGAGCCATATTGTCCCATTAAATAAAATAAACAAAACACTTAAACAGTATAAAACAAAACAAAATAAAATCCTATAAAACAAAATAAAATTCTATAAAAACAAAATAAAAATAATTTTGGATGTAACAAAACATTGTACTATTCTATTTAAACACAAACACTATACACACTTACTATGTTCTTCTCGTTTTTCTTTTGTTTTTGTTTTTTTTATGCTGATTTTCCTACTAAACTATTAGAAAATATTATTCGCTGTCTAAATCTGAAGATGCAGTGCTACTATCGCTGTTATTATCTTCACCTGGTGTAATTATAATTGGCTCTAGTAAAACTTTGACATGAGTGTCAAGTTCCCACATACGATATTTTTCTTTAATTATGTGGCCTATACATTTAGCCCATTTCTCTGGAGTTAAGAGATAATTAACCAGATAAGTTCAATGGGATTAAGTTCGCAATGATAAGGTGGTAGACGTAGAACTTTGACACCATAATCTTTTGCAGTTTCATCCACAACAAATTTAAGATATTCACTTTTCCTTAACCGTGCAATGTCAAGTAGTTGAATTTTGAGCATTGATTCTTCGTATGCAATCCCATTTTCTGTAAGCCATTCTTGAATTCTCCCTTTCCGCCATGCCGTCGTCGGTAATTGTCCTAGTCTGCGGCTATGATATGGCGCATTGTCCATAACAACCACAGACCCATATTAAAATTTTGGTAAGATTCTCTTAAACCAGCGCTCAAATACTTCAGAAGTCATTTCGTTATGATAATCACCTGTTTTTTTCGACTCAACTTAAAGCAAACCATCATCAAGGAACCCTGTACCACTTCTTATATGGGTGATGATTAAACGCCGTCCCTGTCCCGATGGAGCTTTTAATCCTGTAGACCAGCCTTCTATAAATGCTTCGCGTTTACTTTTGACATTTAAATCTTGCCAAACTTTTCCAACTGTATGACCTTCGTTAATCCAGGTTTCATCCAAATAATATATATTTTGCGTCCTGTGCTGCGAATTTTTCGTATTTCTTCTAAATATTTTCTTTTCCATAGAATAATTTCATTTTTTTCTAATAGCATACTTTTTCTGTTTCGTTTTACTTATCGAAAGTTCATTTCGCGTATGGTTCTGATTAAGACCCTACGAGATATCTTGGGTAAAGAGTCATCGTTTTCGAGCTCTTGAGAAATTTTTTTCAGTGTTGGAATTTCACTCCGAAAATAAAATGAATGAATTTTTCGACGTAAAATATTCCTTCTCTCGTCATCGAAAACAATGCTTTTCCTACCTCTAGTTTTACCTTTTTCTTGCTTTTTATTTTCCGATGTATTTTTAAGTACACGATAAATCCAGCTAACGGATAGTTTTGTTAAACTGCTACAAATGTCGACCACTTGGCTAACATTTAATGCCATTTTTCTGCCGACAATTCCTTCATAAACGTTTCGTATCATTACCTTCTCTTCGGACGTTAACATTTTCCGTCTCTTTTGCGGCTTTTCATTTTTGGAATCAACATCAGAATTTTTCTGTCTTCTCTTGGAACAACTCGGTTTTTCGTCCATTGTATTTCAATAATCTGTGTAAATACTACATATACAATAATTTCAACAATTCTGTATAAAAATATAACTAAAAATTTACTATAAAACACAAACTATAATACTCTTATTATCAATAACACGTTTTATCAATACTACAATACAGTATTGTTAAAACAGTATTGACAACAATAAGTTTACAAACTTATTACATAAAATATACTCAAAAAATGCACTCCCCATAGAAACGCCAATGTAAATGAACCATTTCTTCGGCGAAAAAATAATAAAAACTAGTTTTACGGCATGTCTGGGTCCGAATTCCGTAAAACGGAATTTCCTCGCTAATTCCAACATTGCCAAACGATTGAAAAATAATGTTATAAAATATCGATTTTTATTTTATAAATTTAAATATGTAACGAAACGGAACATATAAATAAAATTTATTTCATTACAATTTTGTGCTTAATTTTTACTATTGAAAAAATCATGTTTTTTTGTTTTTTTATGACGATAATAATCGCTGCGTGGAAGAATACAGGTTTTGTATGACCATAATTACTACTTGTGAACAAGAATTGGCTACACTATACGACAACTTCTGGTCAAGTCTACTATAGAGAAGCACAAATAAATATACTACTTTATATATTCTGTAATTTCATATGAGGAAACGCAAATTGCAATCGAGAAAACAGGCAGTTTTCGAGGGCCGCTGTGTACATTTAAATTTGAGGATATTAGGCGTCTAAACCATGAAATCACTCTTCTAAATTGAGGGTTTCTACTATAGTACGCGTTTCAAAAGTACTTAACTTCTGCTATAAGTTACACCTAAAACCGTCTTCGTGGAAGCATTTTCCGTGACGTGCGACTGTTTGTAACAAAAAGTTTAAATTCTGCGTTTTTGAGTCATATTTTAAATGCCTTCTATTTGTTGTCAAAAATCAAAATCGAATTTTTATGTTATAGCTTTTGAAGACTGATTAAAATACATGACTGAAATATTTACTAAAAAACATTATCAAAAAGATAATAAAGTTTAAAAGAGAAACTTTTAAATTACCAGGCATCTAAAAGTTGATTACTAACAGGTATACAATTAAAATAATAATAAAAGCATAGAACATACCCACTAAGTCACTACATGTAAAATGTATTTTAAAATTTAAAATTTCGTTTGTTAATGTTGGTTCATTATTTAAACAATCAGTTGTTTTAACATCATAGGCGTTCTGAAATTATCTATTTGTTTATTTTAAATTAAATTAAAATATATCTTGTTTAAATTTTTGACATGTTTTTTATTATTTATTGCATTATATTTTTTTTATTTCTGTAGACTGTAGGAGCTCCCTCTTTTTTCTGTTATGTTCACTTTTTAAGATCTTAGTTTTGTCCAAATCATAATTATGTTTATTTTCGTTTTCATGTTTTGTGAGGGCGGTTGAGTTTTTTGTCATATTTATAAGAACGTATTCTTGAGTTAAGTAGCTGACTGGTTTGTTCAATATATACCCCATTGCGATTCGAACAAGGAATTTTATATACAACATGCGAATTTTTAAATGAGGAGTTTTTGTTTTTAGCTCTGTAAAATTCTTTTTCTGCAGCCGTCCCGAAAATAAAACTTTTACTCCAGTCACTGTGGAGGAAAAGAGGTCAATACCTCTAAATTTTTTATAACTGAATCGATTTTGCTAATAATTTGGAATTAGGCTTATCTTACCTCCCTCTTCAAAAGTTATATATGCGATAGGTGAGCTTTTTATTTTTAAGGGGTGAAATCACCTCTTATTGAAAATAATGAAAAAAATTGATATTAAAGCATTTTATGGATTTAAATCGTGTTAAATTAGGTAATTGAAATATTGTAAATTATATTAATGGATATTGTTTTCAACCCTTAAATAATCTTAAAAACCACTCCTTTTATTAAAAATAATTGTAAAAAATCGTTTAACAGGTTCAAACGCTTTTGTAGTGCATTTATATCATCTACAATGTAATTCTCTGTTTATATAAAATAATTTTGGTTGATTGCAACACTTCAACCCTTAAAAACTACCCCCTATGTCAAAATATATAAAAAAATCTTTCTAAACAACTCCAAAAGTTTTTAATGTACATTTATATTCAAAAATTGATAAGAAAGATCAATAAAATATTTTTTGATTGGTTGCTTATTTTCAACCCTTAAAAACCACCTCTATGCTCACGAAACAAATTCCCCTTTGGCAAATGTCTAAATAAAAAAATTAAGTATACTCATGCTGTTTTTATTGTAAAAAATTATGCATGAAAATACTTTACATTAGAAAGTATACAAAATATATTTACAAAAATAAAAATTATTTACAATATATCAAATTATTCATTGTCTGAAGCGTCATTCTCGTCGTGTTCTAACTCCACCTCTTCGTCTATTGCAGGACAGTTTTGACAATTGTCGCCAGAGCATGTTCCACACGTAGCATTGCAAAATAGACCTAGTGTACGACAGCCACACGCTGAGCCGCAACCCTTTTTGCAATTGCAAAAAATCAGTTTCAATAGTTCTTCTGGTGCAGGTGAACTTGTCATTTTTATTGGTTGTAAAATATCATCACTCTTGAACCATCCCCAATCCGTTATATCAATCTCTTTGTTTCCAAGCCATATCTGAGTTTGCAAATAAACTCTTTTGATATGCTCATTCAGGGCACTTACAGTTGGTACAAGAGATGATAATTTAACTGCACTATTTTTAGTTGTGGCTTTAATAAACGATTCGTATCGCATTTGTTCAAGTAATGATGAATAATCTTCGACCTTATTCATTTTGTTCATGTGGGTGTCTTTGGCAAGGCCATACAGCAAAATTGTACAGTATCTCCCAGCTTCTAAAATGTCTTCGAGATCTAAAGTACTCCTGTCATTGGCACTCATTGGCGGCTTGCCCACGCAACTTCAAAGGAGTGTCGGTTCTCTGTGTTCGTTAGTTCTCTGAAGCAAATGTTCAGTTTAGAGGTGCCTATATTATATACATAACATATACATGTATGTATGTATGTATTATATACATATTTGTGTGAGTGTTAGTATGTCTGTTACCAGTTTTTCGAATATACTTGAATAAAGCATTTATATATACAGAAAATAAGTTGATGCTCCAAAATATAAATAACATGCTCCAAAATTTTTTTAGAATAACTACGTTAATTTTTAAGCTACAGATTAAAATATGTTAAAATTCTTTCTTTTTAAATAGTAAAGGGCCAAAGTGCTTATTACAGGTGTGTCAGTCGCTGTATCTCAAACTTCAATTGGCTATATCTCTATTATTTTTCGAGCTACGACAAAAATAAAAAAATCAAAATTTTTGTTAAAAAAAAACTACATTTTGGTATAGAACCATTTTTCACGTATCTCTTATAGTTTTAGATTTATTTTGAAAAAATGTAAATTTTTAGATAATTAAAAAAAAAGATTTTTTAATTTAAACATGATTTTTTCAAAAAATACGCATTTTAAACAGGCTAAACTTTTAAAACTTATAAATAACACTAAAATAAAATGAATTGTAAAAGATATACGTTTAATTTCAATTCTGATCGAAATAGTGTTACTTATACTGCTAGTTTTTTTTTAAACGCTAGAGTAATTCAAATCCTTTCCTTCGTATTTCGCTTTGTTTTAATCGAAATGGCTTTTAACATAGCTCATTTTAAAGGTTTTTTCTAGCTCTTTAAAAAGTGTTGTATGAGTTTTTATCAAAAAAGTTGTCCATTTTCCGATATTTGATGTTAAATGCATCGAGTATAGTATCCCAAAAACAAAAAGTCATCTTCAAACAATTATAAATCGCTTAGTATTGTATTTATAAAACTTCATAAAAAAATATTCTCTTTGTTTTTTTATAAGCTTTTTTTTGCTTATTATAGATTTTTCAATAAAACTCTTTGTTTTTGAGTTATTCGTTCAAAATCATTGGAAAACCTGTTCTTTTTTGCGAAAAGTTTACTTTTTCAAGTGCGTATAACTCAAAGAGTATTAATTTAGCGAAAAAAATTTATATGACATTTTTTGTTTATAATTTGATTCTATATCAATTCCCGGGGTTATTTTGAGTGTAAAAAGTTCAACCTCCTAGATGGGGTGCCAACCACCCCAGGGGTAGAAGCACACATCGACACCATATAACTTATGTTTTTTGAGTAATTTACTACCCACTGTAAAAATTTCAGATAAATCGGTGCAGTTATAAAAAATTTAAAGGGAAAATGCCACAGTAAGTGGACTATTTCGGTATGATTTATTAAATCGAAAGTACCATTTTACACAACTCGTACCGAAAGTAGCTACTTTCGGGACTGATTTTTTCACTTTCGGGACGATTTTAGGTAGCTAGGTAACGGCTTTGACAATAACATCAACTTTGTATTTTAATATGACAACGCTTGTCATTTAAGATTCATAGTAACTTTAAAGTGTTTAATAAAAGTTCATAAGTTAAGTTTATCCATATCTTCTTTTTAACATACAAAACGGTTGCAGAAAAAATATTGTATGTAACAAGAGCCAAAAGTAATTTTACGAGACTCGCAAGATTCCAGGACTCGCCTACGGCTCGCCCTGGAAACTTCCTACTCGTCTCGTAAAATATCCCCTACGGAACTTGTTACGTAAATTACTATTTCAAAAGATTGGGCCCTCTATGAGCTACTTTATGAGCTACTGTAATGTTATTTTTAGACAGAAACTGATAAACTGATGTTGCAAATTGTACTGATAAACCTTTTATATAGGGGAGAAACATATAATTTGTCTTTACCATTTTAGTTTTGTTGTTATTCATGTTATTGTAAAATGTATGCAGTTGCGATTTGAAAGTGTTTTCGATAGGATGGTGTGGGTATAAATTAAGTTTAAGTGCTCTTTTTGCTTTTTTTATAGCCTAACGTCTATTGATAGGATCGGAAAATCTGATAGCTCTGTCAGAAAGGCCGATAACTAAAGAGTTCTCTTGAAACAAGAGATGATAAGGGTTAAAATTCATTCAGATATCTCGACGACCAGGTTTTTTTGGTGTATGATGAAGTAGTTATAGTAGTATTTTTTCTATGTAAAGTGAGGTCCAGAGAATTGATTTGATATTTTTTTTAACTTCTTTTTCAAAATAGATATTTTGCTAAATGAATTCAATAACTTTCACCAAAAACTAAATTTCACATTAGAAGTTGTGGGCTAACCTTTTTTTAATAACCCGCTTTAGAGAAAATACATCTACATCTACATTTGTCATTTCTTTTTCAATTTTATTTTTTATTATTTTTCCATAGTCTTGAAATAGAATGAATTTATTTTTTAGATTTCATATTGCAACTTAGATTTCATGTACTGTTATTTAATTGTTGTAACGGTGTCGTGAATTGCGGTCTTGCTTCAGTCATAAGTTGTGAGTCATGTTCGATCCAAGATCTTTCGTCTATTGAATCTATTCTACTCACTTCTGTTCTGTTTTTTCTAAGGTTTTTACTATTTTTATGCTTCCATTGATCTCATCGACTCTCTATAATATTTGTTGAGCTCTTCGCATTTACTTTTTTAGAAAACATTTTTTGTTTTAGTTACTAGATTTTTTACTTCTCTGTTTGATCTTGCGTATGTTCGTCTCTTCTATCTGGGTGATTTGTTTGCAGCCACTTCTGATATTCTTGTTTGTTATTGCGTACTGCACTATCTATGTCATTTCTCAACCACAATGGAGTATTAATACTATAAAACTGTATATCCCTCTCCAAAAATTAACTAACTTTGGCTTACTTATAAAAGAGTCAAAATCCAATTTCATTCTTCATTGCCAGTTGTTATTTGTATATCAAGATATATTCAGAAGTTAATATTTTCGTTATTTAAATTTTTTTTGTGATTGTTTAATATATTTTCTGAAGACTTTTTTTTCATGTCTTTGAGATTAATGTTAATCAAATGTTTAGCTTTTTTAATCTTCAGTTCCATTTTAAGTTTCAGGTTATAACTCATTGGCGCCCATTTTGTTTGCAGTTTAGCTACATTCAGTGTTTCTTGTTTTTCTTTTGTCAGACTGTTATTTAATTGTTATTTACCTTTATTTATCTATCTGTCATTGCTCTGTTGTTCTTCTATCATCTATATCCCTACCCATCCCCAATAAAGCTTCTGAATTAAGCAACGTGGTCTTCTTAAGTTTTGTTGAACGATCAGCTTTCTATTCATGTAATTTTGATAGCTTTTCTGTTACAATGTTATCTTGTTTTCCATGCCTACTTCTTTCTTCTAACTTATATTTGAACATTCTTGAAGATGCTTATTCCACCATATTGTAATTTTTATATTTCTGTAATTTACGGTGATAACTTCATATATCTACACTGCTTTTTCTGTTAGAATTCTCTTAAATTCTTCTCATCTCTCTTCCAACATTGTTTTATTCTAGTTAGTGTTTGCTCTGTTGCTTTTATTCTACTAGCTTATTCTGTGTATCTATTTCCTCGCATTTTTAAGTTTTAATGTTATTCATTTATATATCATCATCATCATCATGTGCAGCTTTATCAACCGTTTCTAATTACGGTGCAGCCTCCCTTATTTCAATGTTATTCTATATTCGACGATGTCTTAGTTATACGTTGTTCTAATAATTTGCGCTCATTTGCGCCCATATTTTTCTATCTTGTGCTATTCGAGACCACGTTGTTCCTGTTAATTTTCTAATATCCTAATCCCATTTGAGATTTGGGCGCCTCTTTGGTCTCTTAGCGTTCCTGGGGTACCACATAGTTGTTCTAGTGGTCCATCTGTTATCTGTTCTTCTTGCCATATGTCCTGTCCATTGCCATTTCAGGGATTTTATTCTTTGGATTACATCAGTCACCTGGGTTTGCCTCCGTATCCATTCAATTCTTTTACGATCCCTCTTTGTTATCCCTAGCATACATCTTTCCATTACTCTTTGAGTTACTTGGAGTTTCGACGTTATTTCTCTCTTTAATATCCAAGTTTCACATCCATATGTCAAGACGGGTAATATGCATTGATCAAATACTCTCTTCTTGAGGTATAGTGGCATTTTGGACTTGAAGACTATGGAATTTCGTCCGAATGCTGACCACGCTTGTTTTATTCGCCTGTTGATTTCCGGAAGTAGTGATCCCGATTTATGTATGAGCTGTCCCAGGTATATGTATTCATCTACTACTTCTAGCGAGGTTTCATTAATTTTTATTTCCACGTTGGCGATCAGATCATTGCACATTATTTTAGTCTTTGCTAGTTTCATTTTTAGGCCTACCTCATTGCTGGCTGTATTAAGGTCATTAATTTGCAGTTGTAATTCTTCAGGACTTCTAGCAATTAGAATGATGTCATCAGCGAATCTAAGATGGTTTAGGTATTCTCCATCTATACATAGACCTTGGTTGTTCCAGTCTAATTTCCGGAAGATATTTTCTAAGGTTGCAGTGAAGAGCTTAGGGGATATGGTATATGGATATGATATTATAAATATCATTTATATATATATATATATATATATATATATATATATATATATATATATATATATATATGTATATATATATATATATATATATATATATATATATATATATATGTATATATATATATATATATATATATATATATATATATATATATGTATATATGTATATATATATATATATATATATATATATATATGTATATATATATATATATATATGGTTTCAGTTGTTTTCCGGGTTTGACTCCGCGTTAAATATTTTTGGTTTTTAGAAAAACCATTGTTTTGACGACGTTTCGGCAAGGTCACACTTGCCATTGTCAAGTCAGATTCTGCTTCGTCTTGATGTTACAGGCGAACTGATTTCTCGGTCGCTGCACGCTGAGTTTAAATATCTTGTTGCGCTTCTTGTCATTGGTCCTGTGCGCAGAGTGGGCGTGGTCTTCTTCGCTATTTTAATTTTTACGTTTTTCTGCAGAATTGTTTTCCACGTATTTGGGAGTCTTTGGGCATCATCTCTGGTGTTTAAATTTTTCGGATGTTTTTCGATCTCTATGGCTTCTCTGATTACACGTTTGGCCTTATTTTCGATGTTGGCTAGCATTGTTGTTCCATTTAAGTCTATTTTATGTCCTGTGTTTATGACATGTTGTGCTAGGGATGAAGTTTTTTCTTTTCTTTCGATGGCGTTTCGATGTTCTTCGCGTCTAACCTGTATCCTTCGATTTGTTTGTCCGATGTACGATTTATCGCAGTCTTCACATGGGATCC